>NC_038048.1:42237572-42558205 GCF_002211085.1 Panicum hallii | reverse complement strand
TCAGTCAGTACTTGTGCTGTGCTTCTCCTGCAGCTGCAAGCGCGTCGTGTTAATACACACCGCTGATGGCTCTAGCTAGAGAGAGCCTGGTAGTCACTACTAGCTCTATAGAACTACGCACAATGTGTGGCGAGTGCTACAGCCTACAGGACAGGATAAGGGTATCCATGCACATGGTGGTGGCGACTGGTGAGTATGTGACTTGTTATCGCGTCCTGATTGGCGATCGGGTATGGATCGATATCGTCCTCTCTATGTTTCGGTGCTGACACATCAAGTGAGTCCAGAAATGTAGCTCTCTGGTTTCTAAAATTGCTCCAATGTTCTGGGCTCTTCTCTTGGGCGTCAGTGCATGCCAACCACGTGCATCTTCTTCACGCACAAAGCTAAAGGCCTAGAGCTACTTGCGTATGCAGATAAGGAGCTGAGTAGCACATGCATGTCCATCTTTTGAAGTTTGAAAAGTGTTTTTCATTTAGAATGGTTAAACCGTACTAGTACTCCATCTCAACAAATTGCTATGGTACTATACAGCAACTCTCTTTGTTATCACTAAATTCTATCTCAGGCTGTCGGTGCATGATGCATTAGTTTTCTTAAAGCACATGATCTGATGCATTAACTACTGGAAAACAAAAATATCCCTGTTGGTTCAAAACCGACAAAGAAATTAAAATACCGACAGGAAAAAATGTAAAAAGCATTTCCTGACGGTTAACCGACATAAAAATACAATAGCTTGACAGGGAATTACTTTAACGACCATCAGTGGTATGAGATGCTAAATGGTAGTAGAGCCTGTATGTAAACAGCCAATTATAAATACCTTTACAATACAAGGTTTATATTTGATTTCAAACCAAATATTAAAATATAGTTATTTATGTCAAACTTTCTAAAATTTGATCCGACCTTTGTCAAATTGTCAAGTATTTATGACTAGATGGAGCTATCATTAGCACACCAACACTATGATATCTACGATCATTTTTCAGATGTTATGGTTTTATATTAATCATCTAATCATGGCAACTTGTTTTGCATGGGTGTCTTCAGTTCAGAAATTGTAGGATGACGTAGCACTCATACGTATCAATGTTTTGGTCCTAAAGAAATGTTATACGATATGGTAGGGGTGTAAATTGGTGACTCTTAGGTGCACCTCCAATCCTTTTTTTTCAAATATTTGTACTAAATTTTCAAATTGAGATCTCATTTTGGAGAAGTAGCACAAAATTTTAAACTAAAAGGCTTGGAGGTGCACCTAAGAGTCATCAATTTGCACCTCTATGATATGGGTTGCATATATATGCACACAAAGACATATGTGCAAATTTGCTTTATCCTGCATGCATTAAGTATGTTGTAATCTGGCCATTCTAATACTATATATTAACATCAATTTGATGTGTTTACTAACTTGCTCCATCATATACTCACTGTAATCAAATATTTTTTTTGAGACCCTATAACGGTCTAAACGGTTTATTGCTGATCATATAAGAGTAACTTTACCGACAGGGTAGTACTGTGTCATGGTGTAGCATATAAGGGAAAGACTAATGGAAAGGGTCGTCGTCATACGTGAGCCTATGACCTGCGCCCAAGCTTACAGGTCAATTGTGGTCAGCTATACAAATAGTTAACTTGTGATGCATGCTTACTTGAAGGATTCAGGATTGGACGGCCATTCCGGCAGGAACTCCTCCAGAGGGTGGCAGTGAAGGCGTAGATAGTCCCGCCAGTTGTGCACCGTCTCCTTGCGGACGTTGAAGCTGGTGGAGAGCCTTATCTTCTTGGAGGGTTCGTCTGAGTACAGCTTCTCCTTCTCCTCCGGCGGAAGACGGAAGAACTGCAGACCCACGGCCATCATCTTCTCCAGCAGCTCCCCTTCTATTCCATGGTTTATGACCTAGAAGAAATCAAGAAGAGCATGTGCACTTAGCCACTGTAAAGACTGTTTTCTGCATCAGGGAGCGATCGAGCTCGAGCATGATCACAAATTCACAAGCGGCGAAGCACACATTCTAAAGCCTCCGAAGAAGTTAAGCCGCCATGTTTTTGAACGTTGAAGCTCAGTACCAGAAGAAAACCTAGTTAGAACAATCAAGGCGTGAGAGGCAGTGACCTGGAAGAAGCCATAGGTGCGGCAAGCAAGGCCAATCTCGGCGATGACGCGTTGCTTATCCGGCGACGCGAGGTCGATGAGCGGGACGTTGCTGTCCGTCGTCACTTCGGCGAGCCGCGGCCTGTCAGACTCCGGCCGGATATAGCTCTCCGGGAGGACCTCGCGACGCTCGACGGTGGACAGAAGCTGGCTTCCCATCGGACTGCAAGAGATCCTCAGGATGCTTAATTCCAGAAAGATTGGCCTTAATTAATATACACGGGCCGGGGAAGCTAGGGGAAGAGGATCATCCATGGCAGGGGGCGGATACCTGGCGTTGACGCGCGCAGATACCGGTACTGAAGAACTAGGTTAAGTGCTAGTACTAAGAGTTGGCTCCAAGGCACACAACAACGAGGTCTATATATGACCACACCATCAGTTTTGTATTTCTCTTTTCTTTTTTTTGAGAGGAGATAATCTCTGGTTTTGTTGGAAGCAAATGAGTTCTACAGAATCCAAAGCTGCTATAGTAGCATAGAAATACAAAATTAAAGATCCTAAGATGATCTAGAACACTAAAGAAGCCTGTAACGTGTGGGTCCTGTAGCATGCGACATCTATAACATTTTTAATTGGCCGCTAAGGTCTATTGTAACATGCAAAATTACCGTATTCAACATTAGAAAATGTCTTCAACAACATATCAAAATACAATTCGCAAAGTACATGCAAATTATGTTTCTTCGTATTCACATATTCATTATAGTGTTTGGGTTTGTGCATGTGTGTCCATCCGTAACATACTGTTTTTTTTGTTTTGGTTTTAGACTCCACCAAATATCGGAAAGGGAAACTTAAATTAATCTTTTAGTAAAATAAATATAGACAAAAATATAATATAGAAACAAGATAGACCTACTGGCTACTCCATCCGTCCTACAATATTGCTATTTAGGTATGTCTAAGTCAAATATTTTTAACTTAGCAAAAAAACATAAAGACTGACAACGTGTAAAAATGATGTTAGGGGATTCATCATGAAATCAAACTATCATCATTTGTAACTTTTTTATTTGAAGTAAATTATTTTTAAAGATATTGTTGATCGATGATAAAAATCCTTGACTTAGGAAAAAAGTAAAAGTAGTTATATTCTGGGACCAAAGAAGTAGTCACGTAGTCTACACTTTTCTTATAAAAAAAATCTAGGATGTATTTTTCTAGCATGTCTTATATGAGAAGTAATGTGGAGGCTCAAGTTAATAGCAGTAAACTATAATCTAAATGCAATAATAGTATTAATGTTTAGAATCTGAGGGAGCCTTAAAAGATGATCACATAGGATACGTGACGCTAGAGTGATTTGTCTGTCGTCTACCTTTAGCATAGATATCAGAAAAAAGGTCCTCGTTCTGGACACATGACTGCAACGGGACTCTTTGCGCGGACGGCATCAGCAAGTAATTAACCCGGAGAACTTTTACAAAGAGAGTGTGCCACGGATCATGATCTTGTGAGGTCCGTACTAGTAGCGCGTGCATGGACATCCACTGGTTTTTGCCACGTATGATTTAATCAGCTAAAGCGGAAAATTAGCGACGTGTTGGACTGTAATAGTTCCCTGCCTGACTGCGATATTCAGGGAGAAGATCTTAAGTAACATTATCTAGCTAGCGTGTTTGCCTGTCGAGTGGACTGCTACTACTACTACTAATTGTTTTTCTGTATAATTAATAATCTGGTCACTAGAAGGTGCAAATCTACTAGGAGATCGAGTTTACTCCTAATCGTGCGGGATGCGTCAGTGATCTGATGTATCCTTGTGCAAGTACACGCATTTTACGTGACAATGCACTCGGCCGTTAGCGAATTAAGCGTCTCTAACGTCGAGATCAGCATTGGGACGCAACACAAGCAAGCAAAGCCATTTTCTGACGTCTATGATTCATGATTGTGCTCGCTGGATGTCCCTCGCTCGACAGGCAAGAAGAAAAAAGTTACTTCTAGTGTTCTAGAGCACTGAGCATGTAACGCTACACAAGCTCAGATCGATGCCTCGACAAGAGAAGCTGAAACGCTAGTATGCTAGCTGGGGTTTTTCGTTTGCAAAAGATAAAATGTTAAAGAAACTTGATCTAGATTTACCCTAGATTTATACCACTGCAAATGACGTCTTCAAAAGATTTGGGTTAAACTTTTTTTTTTTGAGGAGGTGTAACGAATTCAGACCCGGCCCCGTCCACATTCACCAGTCCCTGTCTAAAAATAGGCCTGACAGAATACTTTTCTAGCAACCACAGGCCCACCTGTCGATTGAGGGTGTCGACATCCGAGGATTTATAGAATGCACAATTTGCTACGCAATGGCATCATCTGCTTGACTCTTGACCTGTTGACTTGAAACTTCGTCCGTGAGTGGGTCAGCACGCGCAAAATTCATATTCACGCAACGTGCCATGTCGAAATTGTTCTCTACAAGTAACCAAATACAACAACGCGTTAGTAGCATATTGCTAGTTTTCTTTTTTGCAACTCTGTTTTTTTCGAAACACAACGCAGATGTAGATGATCACATACACGCACACATATCTACTATCGCTATGAGCACCTCCGAGAGACTAGGTCGACAGATCCTCAAGATCGATAAAATCACCAACTCACCGTAGGCGTTTCACTACAGACAAGCATAGTTTAATATTGAAAGAAAATGCGTTAGAGTTTTCTAAAGCGGCCAGCATTACTACTCCGTATGGTATCCGTATGGTATCGATAGAGAATAGAAGAACAGTGCCAGTTAAATCCTGAAAAATACGAGTATCAGTATCGAGAACTCGAATCCGAATGAGTAGGTTGTACCGTAAGAAATCATACCATGGCAATTCTCATTGATCTAGTTCGTCTAGATTGTATGCTCTGACACGCGCTTACACTCGGTGCATCATTTGTTTTTGTTTTTAAGCAAGCAAATTGGTATGTTAGTTATGCAGTTTTGGAGGTACTTTAATTTCTTCCTCCAGTACTGCTACAATCTTTAGAACCGACAGTGAGCCAAACACATAAATTATGCCCCCCCCCCCAAAAAAAAGAAATCAACAACGAAGACAAAATATCAAAGAGTGTTTGCCACGGATTGTTTGTGACACGAGCCCATGAGAGATAATTTATCTGTACGGATTTATTTCGCCAGAACTATTTCTATGCCGATGAGCTAGCTCTGCCTTACAATTATAATCCTGCAGCAGCCATGGCCCTTTGCCGCGGTCCGAGCTCTTCTCTCTCCACATAGTCGATGTGTTATCTTCTCCTGAAAATAAATTTTTCACATATACTTGTGACAATCATCCATCTTAAAATCAACAGTAAGATGAATCATAAGTAGGTGAGGGATCATGAGTAGGTGAGAAATTTAACGGTTGGATGGATAACGTGATATGAATGAATAGTTAAGATAAATTATACGGGCACATGTACATGTGGAGATGCCTTTCCCATCTTCTCCTCAAATAAGGAGGATCCTGCAGCAGATCATCGATGTAACTCTGAAGGAACAATCATTTTCTTGCATGAAAGTGATTTGTTTCCTAGTTGATGAATTTTGAGTGCCTCGACGACCAATGCAAGAAGCAGGCGGCGCTCGTTGGGAAGCACACCCTCAGCAGTCACCTCTTGCCTCGCCACTTGGACACTTGCTGCGCTCTTCTCTGTCCGTACTAGGCGAGACCGGATCGAAGTCACCGGGCGGCTACGCGTAAGCTTCAGGCCACCCGCAATAGTTACCGAGAGCAATATAGATCATTCACCCTAACAGAATATCTACAATACGTATTTCAAAATCCAGTGGACCCCACAAGTCAGAACTTTTTTACCGGCTTCTCTCTCAGATCCTCATCTGTCCTACCTCTCTCCCCAGTCTCTTGCAGTAGCTGGCGGAGAGCTCCGGAGGCTGCGAACGCCGGCCGCCGCGGCAAGCTCTGCAGGCTGCCGTGCCGCTCCTCTAGCTTGCTCCTCCGCGCCACACCGACGGTGGCAACGGTCGAATCCCGTCGCGCTCGTTCCGGCGGCCTCGCGCGCCGCTCGCCTAGCGGCCCGCGCGCCAGGGCCACGGCAGTCACGCCGACGGCCTCACGCGCCCCCGCGGCCGTGCGCGCCCCGCGCGCCAGGAGCCACGCCGGCGACCTCACCGGAAGCCATGCGCTTCTTTCAGCCGAGCTCCGCTTCTCCAGCCACCTCCACGCCAACGTCCACGGCCTCCCCTGTACCGAAAGGCCAAGCTACGGCGGGCACCGGCGGCGGGAGAGCTCCGCGTGGTGCGGCCGAGCTTCGACGGGCGCCTGCGGTGAAGTCTGCACGGAGCGGCTGAGCTTCAGCGGGCGCCAGTGGCGGGGGAGCCCGCGCGGAGCGGCCGAGTTCTGGCCAAGCTCGTGGTTCATCCTGTTGGGACTTGGGAGCCGGAGCAGAGAGAAGGTGTGGGCTCCACTCCGCGTGGAAAGACGCGTAGCGACTCTCGCCAGACGCAGCGGCAGCCGTTTCTTTCTCTTCCCTCCACGTAGGATGAAAGCTGACGTGGCTCCCTTGTAGAGAGAGGTTAACGGCCCGTTGCGGCTGCCCTCAGCGGTTCAGCCTGTCAGCCGATGATCGACGGCTCTGGCAACACGCAGCTCGTGGCGAGCGTGCTCGCCACCGAGCCGGACGGCATCTTGACCTGCCGCCGCGTTGACGCGCCGAATCGAGCTAGCTAACAGGACGCCGCTCGCCCGGCCGCCGTCTCCCGCACAACACGCTGGACGACGCCGGACGGCCGAAGCAACACGAGCGCGAGAACCAGTGAAGCCGAGCCGCTTGGCGGTGCTCGGACGGCGAGGTTTTCGGAGCCATCGCCGCCGCCGGGGACCGTGGGCGTGTGACAGCGGATGGACGGGCTCGCAACTGCACGGGTCGCGCGCTTGCTACCAGTGGCCCCGTGAATCACGCTTGCTTGTTTGGATGCGATCAGAGCACACTACACTGGCAGCGCGCGTCCCCATCCACAGAAACGTGCTGATCGATGCCGGGGCTCGGCACCCGGCACCGTGTAGTTTGGGCTCTGCTTGGTCTATGGCCCCGTTGGAACTTGGAAATGGAAGATCTCTCCCTGTCACCCTGTCAACTTCTTCGAGAGGGGAAAAAAATTGCTTACAACGTTTCGTCTTGCCCCTGGTAGGTACAGTACAAAGTCTCAGCTTGTGTGTGTGCGCGTCATCGCGACATGGTTGGAGCTAGCTAGCGTCCTTTCTCTGAACCAAAGCACCATCAACGGCACAATCTTAGAGACAGATCGGCACAATTTTCTGGCCTGCTTGCGTCCAGGCGCTTGCACTTGCACTCAGTGTCTGAAACGATTGCACAGAAGAAAGAAGTTAACAGAATCGCTCTAAGATCCTTCGTATAGCTTTTATTCCAATCCAACAGCACTTTTACCTTCGATTCCATGTGAGGAGACAGGTGTTGCTCTCGCGAATTTGCTTTCGGAACTTAAGCCTCGCCTCTCCTGTCGGCGCCAGATTTCTTGACCGACCCTAGAGAAAACCACTTTCACCTGACGCTGAGGGCACTGAAAGTTGAGCATCACCGAACTCTTGACGATCTCGTCCGGCGGCGACAGTTCGGCACCGCCCGTTCATTCTCATTTGGTCTCCCCGGCCTACGTTTTCACCGCCAGATCTCTTGTTTACCAAAAGAACCACCGGCATATCTTCGTGATGCAAGACGTACCGCACCCCAGATCAGTCTCCAAGAGTCTCCCCTCGCCTATGGCAATGGCAACTCACAGACACTCCCACGAGTCAAATGTCACAGGGGATGGAGATTTCCATGGCATCGAAGAAGATAGGAGTAGTGCGCAAAGACAATGTGTCGTGCCACTTTTTTCAGAGCGGACAGAGTTCAGTTCGCCTCTTTGAAGTTTGATGCCGCATTAGATTTTTCGGGATGCGATGATGGAGAACCCTTTCCCTTTTTTTTGGGTGGGGTAAAAGTAAACTGTAGAAGATCAAGAGGGTGAAATCAACAACGCTGAACAGAGAAGCAAGTTCAGGACTAGTTTGTCCCAGACGCATATAAACCTAGTGTCAGCGAGCCCAGTATAGATTATAGAAAGGATTCCTTATAGAAACAGCCGGTATGTAAAATAAAATAGTAAGAAGGAAAAGGATGCAGGTCACAAACGGGCCACACCTGGTTAAAAGCGGCCACGGATTCTTCTGGGGCCCTGCGCCGTGTGAGAAATGAGAAACCCTTATGAGCCCATTGGGCTTCTCCGCCCCACAGTGAGTGGGCCATGGGCCTTGTTTCCGGGCATGTAGGCCTGCTAGGCCGTTGGGTTTGGGCCCAACACGTTAGGTCTCCGTAATGCGCTGATGTCCGCAGCTACTACGATGTCCTCTGTCCAGAGGCTGCGACGACTGTACGCTACGATCCGAAAATGAAACTAGAAAACGTTGTCGCGCCAACTTTGAGCTTTCAGGATGATGATGATATATGCTATACATATTCATGTAGATGTAATACTATGAACAGATAATTATATGAACAAGTATAATAATATGTCCTTATTAGTGTCTTAGATGGATAAACCATAAAATTTAGAGTTGACGACGATACGTCTGTAAGAATGTTTGAGTAGAAGGGGAAATCATTTAAAGGCTTCTAGGCAATAGGTATTGAGTTCACCAAAGTGTCAAATATAAGAATTAATACTATGGAAAGAAGAAGGCTTACTTGATGAACCAAAGACATGTCATTCAGGAAAAGATTGATCAGTTGATAACCCTGAATCATCCTTAAAATATGTCATGGTGCTGGTAAATGAATGAATAAAATCTGAGACAGTTTGAAATGGCAAAACGATAATACCTTGGTGAGAGCGTAAGTATTTATCTATTTATTTTTTTAACATTTCTATTTGTTGAATAGAGTTTTGAACTTTGCAAAATCAAGGGAATGGTGACAACCTTATTTGTCGAATAGAGTTTTGAACTTTGCAAAATCAAGGGAATAGTGACAATGAAGGAGGTACGTAGTTGTGTACAGGAATATCAGATTTACATTCTCAGTCTACTGGAGCTGTGCGAGTTGCGGCTTAGTGTAGATTTGAATTATTGAGCAAGCTATATAACCTCAGTGTGGTAACATTACTAAGAGCAGTAAAATCTAAAGAGGTTAGTTGAAGCGTAGTTGACCATTATTACCTGTCTCATGTCATCTTTCAATTCCAGTATCTTCAAAGCATATCATATGGACACATTTCAAAGATAATAACATTGTGTGCTGAAATATTTGGGTCAAATTCATCAAATACAAATCCCTTGAGTACATCTAGAAGGGCAATAGCAAGGAACTATGTTAATAAAAAAAAATCATTGATTGGATGCAAGATCAATTGGTTAAGTTGGCATTTGCTGTGAGAGGATAGGAAGACGGAGTAGTTTTTAGGCTACCAGTTTGTAAGTCTGGAATTAATATTTGCAAACATAGAGTACTATGACATTGTTTTATCTTAGTTAGGTTATGAGCCTTATACTGTAGTACATTTTCGCACAAAGGTCATATGTCTTTAGCAACTTGCACTAAAATAGTTTCTAATAATTTAGTGAAATGCCGTAGAGGGCAGAGTAGATAAAATCAATTGCTGTAATTTCTGACTGCTAGGAGAAATCATGCTGTCTTTTTTTTTCATGTAGCTGCCTTAGCTCTAATAAAAATTAGAATGACAGGAGGGACTTGTATTTTTATTGTGGACCAATATGATTATTTGGTCCTCATACACAAACCATTTGATTACACTTTTACCATGTTAAGATGATTGGGAGTCAGAACAAATAAAGTTAGTCATAGATTGTTGTTATTAGTATAAAAGATAAAGGTTGCAGGCAAAAAAAGAATTCATAAACATGTATATGCAATTTTAAGCTACATATATCGTAATATTCTCCAGCAGTCTGTACCATATGTGTTTTAATTTCTGCAGTTTTACCTTCAAGTTTTACATTAGGTACTGCATTAGAAGATAATTTTTTGAATGTTTTTCTACATTCATTTCAGCTACAATGAACAAATATAACGCCATTATAACTACCAATATTTGTGCGCAACATTTTTCATACACACGTAGACAGATGACTTAGTATGAACTGTGCGCTTACCCGTGTATGATTGCAAAGATCCTGAACAGGAGCAGTGTACAGCAGACCTGCAGCACTTGTGAAGTAGTTGCTACTTCACAGTCTCATCTGCTCGTCTCTTGCTAATTATGGTCTTGTTTGTTGGGCGTCGTATGTACTGGCTTCTGTTTTCTATCACGCTTCAGATGATAGCGACACAGAAACATGCAAAACAGGTAGTGAGCATTTCATCGAATAGGTTCTGAGCGTCTCGGCACCGGCATCGGCATACGCGCCGCGCCGGGGCAAGCACCTGTCGCCGGCGATATTTTGAGCTGGGAGGAGATGGTGGTGTCGGGAAACAGTGGGAAGACTGCTTGAGGCGCTGTGCAGGTGCATCCGCTGCGGCCCTGCCTAGCCCGCGCGTCACGAGCTGCGGCCGCCTCGCCGCTCGGCCGCTCCGCACCAGCGCACTGTGACCGCTCCGTGCCCCTTCCTGCCTCGCTACACGCCAGCGGTTGCCCCTTGTTGCTCTAGCGGACGAAGAGCGAGGTGAATTTCCGGTACCGACCTGGTCCCCATGTGCCCTGTTCACAAATAGGCCGGAGGCGGGGGAGCTGCGCAACGAGGGGATCGCTTCTCTCATCGGGCTGGCTTCTCCCCAGGCGCCACTGGCTGCTCGGCTTTCCTGTGGGCTGTAGGCCTGCGGCAGCAAGTTCGGATGATTGCTGTAGGTAGTCGGAGCTGGGCGCTGGGCGGCCCGCGGCCATGGACTCACCGGTGGCGCCGGCGCCGGCGCCGGGAGTATTGAGGTGGCGATTCAGTCTGATGTGGCGTCGGGGCGCGGCTCAGGCGAAGCGTCGCGAATGCTCGCTGAGGACGCCGGTTCGGTGCTGGAAGGTCGGAAGGAGCGTGATAAGCTTTGAATGGCAACGGTCGGATTTTCCCCTGCTGGAGATCCAATGGTCGAGCTTTGGAGGCGACGTGGCCCAATCCCTGCTCGAGTTTCCGTCCAAATTTCGTATTAAGGAGATACCTCCAGGCCAACGGCCAACTGCATGGCTACAAGCCTACAACGCACCACGCACGCTTATTCTTCATCCGCAACACACGCATGACGCACCAAACAAGCTTGCAGATCGCAGCTTATAAAGAAACGGTTGCTGCAAGCAAGATAATCCACCCCAAGCAGCGGCATCGGCGGAGCTCCGCGCGAGCATCGCCGGCCGATCGACCCGCTGCCACCCACCCACCACCATGACGCCAGCGAGCGACCACAGCTACGAGCTCCCGCTGCGACGTAACCTCCTGCTCCTGCGCGACCTCCTCGACCTCCTCCGCTTCGTCGCCGGGGTGCTCCTCGACCGCCTCGGCGTCGTGTCGTGCCAGCGCAGCGGGGTGCAGCTTCCCCGGCAGACCTGGGGCGGAGAGCACGCCGCCGATGACGACGCGGCCGTGGAGCGCTTCCTCGACGCGACGTTGCGGGCGCCCAGCTCGCCGCCAGTGACCGCCGGCGAGACGACGCGGTCACGCGTGGCTGCGCGGTACAGGCAGCGGCGGGCGGGCGGCAACAGGCAGGGCGCGGAGGGCGGCGGCGAGGGCGCGGCCGTCTGCGCGATCTGCTTGGCGGGGCTGGAGGAAGCGGGAGCTGCGGGCCAGGCGGTCGCGGATCTGGGCGCCTGCTCACACGCGTTCCACGCCGCGTGCATAGACGCCTGGGCCGGCACCGGCGTGGCGGCGACCTGCCCGCTGTGCCGCGCGCCCATGACGCCCACGCCGTGGGAGGACTACGGGCAGAGCTTGCTCCACGCGCGCCCCGGTGACTGAGGAGGTCTGCGTCTCTGCTCCCTGTCGCAGTAATGGCCGCCTCAACACGTCGATAGATAAATATACATCTCATACGTGCCGGGACAGATGCGAGAATCTATGCCGTGCTTACCAATAGATCGTCATTAGTTTAACTCGATCTGTAGCCTTCTGAGATTTTCCCCGAGATGTCCAATGTTATCCTGTGCCCCTGCCCCTGGCAGCCATCTCAAGGGCCCAGGAGAAGTAGAGACGGCACCGGCGGTGCTGTATTTATTGTACCACTGTAGACTCAAAACTGAAGTAATTAATTTAAACTTTTGAATAAATGGAAGCAATTTTTCTTGCAAATTGTTAATTTTGCCTCAAGTTTATTAATTAAGTACCTTTCAGCACGTATAATACCACATATATTGAGTCTCACGTACCGATCAGAAGAAATATTCCGTCCTTTCCAAGTTACAGAGTTAACTTTACATTTATTAAGTATCCAAATTCAAATAAATTCATTATTAAGATATATTCATGATGAATTCAATGAAACTACTTCGAGGCTGTAAATGTTGATGATTTTTTTTATAGATTTGATCTAAACTAGAGAAGTCTGACTCAAGATAAAGTTAAAATAAATTGTACTTCGGAACATAAGAGTATGTAAATACTTGCACCTTACAGACCTACTTGGTGAAAAAGTGGGGGAAGTCACCAGTGATCAGTCATACCTCTAGATTTAAATTGGTCAGCGAACCACTTGATCCGATTGAACTTAGCGTCTGGTGCGTGGGACCAGTTGGCCACACTCTATCACATACTGCACGGTTACCCATCGTTAGCCACTCGCTGCACCTGCACTGCACTTGGTCGCTGCTCGTTGCGACCGCTACCAGAACCGGACAGAGACCGGCGATCTGACAAAACCTTGTTGTTTTTCTGCCTGCAACAAAAGGACGTGTCCAACGTCATGATGATGGCTGGACGATTTGCAAGTTTGTCCTCGCCACACCCAATCCGCCTACGTGGCTAGTAGAGTCGTCTGGCATTGCCTGACACGCGTATCCAAGCGAAGCATGCAAGTTGCATGACGTTCATGCGTGCGCGTCGCCGGGGATTTATTTATTGGGCTGGCTCGACGTAGCGGTCGGTCACCGATATTTCTCTCCCAGTGAGATGGCATATGTCGACCCAAGTGTATGAGACGGCCGGACAGTGGCATGTATCTAAACCCGTCCTTTTCTGTGTCATGAGCAAGAATTTTTAATTTCAGTACTATTCATAAATGGTAACAGTGTTTATGTTAGATTTCAACTCATGCTAATCACGCATGTATAGTTCGATGTCCACAGTGAGTTCCTTATCGCAGCTGTCATTGTACATACAATATTTAATTGCAACAATAACGGTCTTTTCTATCTTTTCACCGATCCGCAGACTTTATGAAAAATACTATCTATTTTAGTGATTGTCTGTTTAGTCGTGTCAAGATGCCGCGAGGGAGGTGGTATACTGCTGGTATCCGGGGCATGGTAGAAGAGAGCGGCACCGTTCTAAATACCCTCCTACAGTCGTACGCGCCTAACACAAGGTTACCATAACGGACGATGTCAGTATGTCACGGCGACACGGGCGCGGCACCAACCTGAACAAAAACATACCATCACACATCCACTCCACACGGCACGCCGGGAACCGGATCACGCCGAACCCGTGTTGGATGTGACGGCCTACGCATGATCGTCGGGGCCTCCGGCGGGCGATCGAAGAGTCCCGTCGCGACGGCCGCCGCCGCGAAAGCCGAAATCGCAGGCGCCCGAGCCGTGCAGTGCGACGCACCGGACGCCGTGCAGTCCGAAATCCATGAGCCGGGACGGCGACTTTCACCGCCACTGCGCTCGCGTTTCGCATGAGCCCGCCGGCCCGGTCGGTACCGCCCGCGTACGACACCGGCCGCCGCCCCTGGCAGAGCCGCTCGCGGGCGCGCCGTGCCAACCTACCGCCACGACTTCTAGAGCGACAGGCACGCCGCAACTCCCCCTGCTTGCGCGCGCCGTGCGGAGCACGGGAGGACGAGCCACTTTTTTTTTCCTTTGCTCTTTTCGGTCGCGTCGTTCCCAGGTCCCCTATATATCCGCACGGACGGACGCTGCGACCCTGTGCCAACCAGCAGACGCGTGCACCCCCGCGCCGGCGCGAGCGCACGGCCACGGTGGCCTCGTCGTCGCCTTGGCGCTACTGGTAAAGTATAGCCGCGGCGGCGCCTTTTCCTCTCCTCCTGCCGGGCGCCGCCATGACCTTCCCGCTGGTGTGCTACGGCGACGCGGTGCCGCGCCCGGTGGCCGCGCTGTTCAAGCTCCTCCACGCCGTGGCGCTGATGTTCGTGCTGATCCTCTGCTTCCTCGGCCTCTACGAGTTCCCCTACAACCCGGAGGACCACGCGCCGCTCATCAACGGCCGGCGCCGCCCGCCGCGGGACGCCCCTGCGCCGGAGGTGGTGAAGGAGCGTCCCGCCCGTCGAGTTCCTGGAGCTGAGCCTCGCGTGGCCGCCGCCGACGGTGGTGGCTTCTTCGTCGTCGCCGCCGCCGCCGGGGGAGCCGCCGACGTGCCGGGTGTGCCTGGAGGGGCTGGAGGCGACGGACGAGGTGCGGCGGCTGGGTAACTGCGCCCACGCGTTCCACACGCGGTGCATCGACCGCTGGATCGACCTGGGCGAGGTGACGTGCCCGCTGTGCCGCTCCCACCTGCTGCCGCGCCGGCGCGCCGGCCTACTCGGCAGGGCGCGGTTCGGCGGCTAGGCGTCGCTGATGGCCTGTGCTCCACGTATTACTACACGCCGGCCTGTGCTCGGCTTCCGGCGGCCGGTGCCGCTGGCGCTGAATGGGGCCGGGCCAACCGCGAACTGATTGCGATTAGGACGACTAACCACTGCACTGGTGTTCCATGGATGGGAGCCATCCAAATTGATTGGAGGTTGGCATAAAGTGTACGACGACCCGATGGAAGCCATCGTTAGCGATAGATCGGTCGCATCGGGTGCCTGCGATGGGCGGGCAACAAAGTCCTTGCATTATCATCCATACAAGTTGCACTGCTCTGGCTTCTTGGGGTGCAAATAATCTCTCCGTGCAGCTTTGGGACCTAGCGTGCAGCGTTCATCAGCCTCCCCGTGGAACGTGTGGTTAACCATACTTTACTAATTGCACATACTGGATATGGATGTACCGCCAAAATGTAGAGTTAATATATTAAACTACTGCTTATGATTCCACATGTGTGCTTGGGATTTTGACACTTTGTCCAGTGTGACACTCTGATATGGTATTCTTTGGTTGCTAAGACATGCCTTTAACCTATTTTTGTTACTACACCCATAATTGGCAATTACTTAGTGACTAGCAATTCAGAGAAAGAATGAAGTGCCAAAACAGAATTACAAGTTTTACACATTATTTATCATTTTTTCATGGTCTATCCCATGTTATTAGGTCTCACTAGTTTACCTATACGACAGGTCCGATTAGCACCGGACGCTAATAATTTGCTTTTAGAAAGGACGCCATTAGTTTAGGGTTCAGATTTTGGTGATGAGTGTGATGGTGAAGACATTGTAGACTGCAAGTATATATGTAAGACATCGTAGTTTACCTATACGACAGGTCCGATTTAGAAAGGAGCTGTGGAAGAGATGTTACGTCCATGGCGGTGGCAACAGTGGAGGAGGAGGAGGAAAACATAGAGGACGGCCGGCAAGAGGATGATGCAACTGGGCTGGTAGTGGTAGCTTGTTCTCTATTTTTTCTTTTTCGAAATGGTTCTCATGTGAGAACTGAGGTGCTCTAGCAATTTTTTAATACCTCCTGCTTTCCTCAACAATTATTAATTTATTCTAATATTTCACCCTAATTCTTTCTAAATTAGTTATATTGTGATTATATTATTGGAAAACTATAAAAGGAACTTCCCTAATAACCCCAAGAACGGTGGTATTGGAACAACGCAATAATATTTTATTGTAAAATATTTATTGGGGGACTATTGGAGATGCTCAACAACTGCTTTACGACTAAAGACTTTTGTTATTGTTAGAGCTTTTCTACAGTACTTCAATAAGTGCTGCTAAATGGCACGAGTTGTTGTAACATGAGAAATACCATATTTTGCTTGTAACAAAAAAAAAGAACCAGCACATTCTGCTTAATCCCATACGTCGCGCTCAAATCATGGTGCCCAACTGCTCATAAATTAGAGGGACCAAGATCCAGAGGTGGCCCGGAAAAGAAATCGCACGCAACCACATCTTACACATGCAGGGTATAAATCTTCCACTGACGGATCACGCCTTAATGTTGGGTTGGGTACCTGATCGATCTAATAACAATGCAAAAGAAATAAAGTGGGGGAGGCTATGCACGTCCCCCTCTTCCGGTCTCGTTTGGTTGCAGGTCACATTCTCATCTGCACCTCGTCGCGGTACGCGTTTCACACATCTGAAAATTGTGCAGCGTGCGTGCACGGAATAGCAGTTGGAAACTGGGAAGAGGTCGTACATATGCATGCAATTCCGTGGACTAGTACTTGGAGCGCGTGGCCCGGTGTGGACTGCAGATTGCATCAGAGACCAGATTTCTTCAGTTATTTCAGGATGGCAGATTGATCTACATGTGCTTGAGCAGCAGGTCATGCTGTGCTAACAGCAAGCCTAACTACCCATCCCTCTGGTCAGCTTCTATTTCGCATCGCATGCAATACGTGTGCACCTGGACCTGACTATTGGTTGCAGGCTAGCTAGGCAAATAAAGCAATCGATTATGATCAGGTGGCTCAAAAATTCGTTCACACCACAGATTTTGCAAGGAATTAGCCAATCCCAATATATGGATCATGATTTTGTTTCAAAAAAATATATATATGGATCATGATGAGTGATCCTCTAACACTTCATTGTCGTATTGAAGGGGGTCGACTTTCCAGCAACGCTTGCTCATAATTGCCTTAAGTTGGTACCTGTGGAACTGAGTAAGCCATCTAGCCTTCAGCTCAACTGATGATAAATCACCTGAACGACGGTGGATGATGGAAAGATTCACAATATATCAGACTACCCAGGATTAGGTTGACATTCGACGTCAGCTTTAGTTGTTGGTTCTTACAGTGCAAGATTCAGTTTCAATCTCGAATTTAAACATAGATCGAGTTCGCAACAAACATATTTCAATAATATTTAATTTGGTCCATACCCTTCAGTTCAGGTTGGCTCAAGCATGCCTTTCCTAGCTGTTCAATCCACAGTTGGCCGGCTGCGATGAAGGCACACTATGAACAGAGGGAGTACTATCCCTTTAACTGGCCTTCGACTCAAGTAGTGTTGATTCTAATCCAAGAATCAAGGACAAGCAGAAGGCTACCTAGCACTGTTTTCTGAAACTATTGCAGGGAGCCATCATATAATTGGTAGAGAGTACAGTGCCTGCATGCTTACAGCTAGGGCCTACATACCATCAGCTAAAGCCGGCATGCAACAAATAATAGTAGTGATACGTCTCATCGATCGCTTGCCATACGCGTTCATACGTACGTCATAATAATTATTTGCTTCCGTAGATCGAGAGCAGCTCAAAGGGCCCAGCCGAGCATGAAGTGGCCGTTCTGCTCCCCTCCTTCAGTAGTGCTGCTTCTTGGCATGGCTGCTGCCTGATCAGGGGCAACGAACTGGTGATACCTGTAGCATGCAAAGATCATAGGAGTTCGATTAGTTAGTGCACGCCCGTGCTTTCAGATTCATTATGTATTAATCATGATGGTTCTGGCTTTATAGGCTAGCCGTACCCGATTTGCAGAGTGGGCTCACAGTCCATAGCAGCTACTGGTGGTTGAGCATTGGGGGCGGGGAGTGCACCGCCATCGGAACCCACGGCAGCGTCAGGTGCCCAGGAGGTTTGGACGACGGCCCTGTAGTTGCTGCAACCTTCCGCTTCAAGCTGGAAGTATTATTGGGAGATATAGTAAGATTTCAATAAGCCAGCGCATCCATAGGTTTTGATATGTTGTGGACGAATTGACAAGGGTATACATCTGTTGCTAGGACAGTTACTAGCTAACAAGCAGACCTTGTTTTTCAGTTGCTTGTTAAGCTCGCCAAGTTGGCGCTCCTGCATGCAGTTCAAAATGGACGTAAGGTGAGGAATCATGTGAACCTTTTTGTTAAAGAAATTCCCTCAATCAACTGATACTATAAAATAGAAATTCTAGTAGATGCAATCTGTAGAGTTGCAAAGACGTACTTCAGCAAACTAGGTCCTGAATTATGGTGCTGTAAAAGTGCAAGTAATGATCTGATAACGCATGTGCGATTGGTACAACCATTATTCTAGTGACATTTGTAAACTATGCTAGCAATTAGCATGCAGAGTACAACTACTTGAAATTAAAACAGCCGCGCCAATCTGGCAATCTGCAGCTATATATGCCAATTATTTTCATAGAGTGATTTGTGAACTGAAGGGAAAATAATGTTCTGATAGAACAAAATTCCTCCTTTCTAGCATCACTCATGCATAAACACAGTACATACAAAATTGTAACAAATACATGATGCAAAACAATCCATCTTGTGTACTTTATTCGAGATTGAAAAATATATATTCAAATTATGTTCTGTTATTAAAAAATGATGATGTAATTGTCATTTTAAATACAAAGCAATATATTGATTTACTGAATATGACTGCCAGCATGATTAGAGGAGGCTGGATTGATCATTGACATACCTTTCTGCGAAGCTCATCCACCTGTTCCATCATCATTTGAGTCTGAAACAAACATAGCTGATATTCAGGTACAATGCTTAAGGATGCATTAGTTACTATATATTTTAGTACAATCCTTGTACTTGTAATATTAATATTTAACTAATTAAACCCTCCTTTGTTGTCAATTCACGCACTATTATGCAGTAGGTTAACAATATTGTGTCCTCGTGACAAGTTAGAGTATGAATATACATGGTGAACCTTCCGCTGTCGAGCCTGTGACAGTGCATATTCAAGTTGTTTTTCCAGTTGCTGCAGCTCCTTTATGCTCAGTGGCCCAAGGTCCTCACCAAGCATGTGCCTTTGAAACAAACACTGATATGTGAGTGTATACTTGCAATGGTAAGTAATTTGACACAGTCAGGCATAATTAGGGAATGGGGAATACAACCATTTATTTCTATTTTTCGTTTCAGAAACTTGTCTCTGAATATGTATAGCAATGGTCATATAATTAATCATGTTTATGTTTGGATAAAAAAAGCTGGAGTGAAGTAATATTTATACCTTTGAGAACGTTGGAGGGATTCAAGCTTAGCCTTGAGTCTTGACATTTCTTGGTACCAACTCTGATGTTCAAGTGAAAATATATTAGCTAGAGAGATGGTAATATGATCATGAAACAACAAATCAGCTATTCTCACATTGATATAGGCAGCAGAATGATCATCAATGCAATGTAATACTTGTGCATTTTGACCTATCAGATTAAATATAATATAATTGACCTCACTCACTGCTACAAATATGCAAATAAATCTTCGTATATAGAAATGCCTGGCTAGTCCCTTAAATTTACTACTCTCTCCAGTGATTTTATCAGAAGTCCATATAATTTGAAGGGTGCATTTATTATAGAATAAATCATTGTTCTAGTAGGGTGGGTGGGGGGATAAGAGATGGATCAGGAGTTATTTGAGCAAACAATCAGATCCCAGATTTTGTCTATGATTTAGACTTTTACTAATTAAATTATTGGCCATGCCTTGACACATATTGTTTAGGAAAATTGTTATAAAAAATACATCATTTAAACATAATCATTGTTAGTATTGTATGGAAGGCAATTGCGGTATTTTTGAATGTCCAGAAAATAAATGTTGCCACTTTTTAAGCAAATACAAACTATATCATGTCATATTAACAAGAACAATAAGATCTTTAAGAAATACAAGAGCCATCACATCTATCAGAGTCTGATCTCAAGAATTGAAACTACATGGGCAATATTGCAAATCTAAAAAGTTGGACAGAGGTTATCAGGCATGCAGCTAACAGTACCTGAGGTTCACCACCAAAATCATTGTTGGAACCTTGAGCATTGTAACAACAATTATGATACTTTTCCAAAGTCTTGTTTACTCTGCAGAAACAACTTATACAGAATTGAATATAAATAGATTATATGTAAAAAAGGCATATACTTGGTAAAAAATAAAAAATGCATATACCTGATAGATGCTCCCTCCATTATTAGATATATATACGACATTTAGTACAAGCTAATTAGTTCAGTAATTATCTTGTACTAAATGTCATATATTTAAATATGGAGGGAGTACTTGAAAATTAAAGGCTTGTGCATGCAGTGATCAAGGAAAAGCTACCCACTGACAATATCATCAAGTGGTACTTTCTTTATCACCAGTATATTTCATCCCGAATTTTTCTTTTAAGATGTATAGCCATTTAATAATGCTCAATTCTCAGTATTAACTAGATAAACCCAGTATGTGTTCCATAATTAAAACCGTACATATAGTTGTATGGTGGAATCGCAATGTGTGTCTAAATCATACAATTTAAAGTAAAAAATTAATGGGAGAGAATTAGGCACTAAGAAAGAGTGAAGTATATATGTCTTTTATGTACCACTGGTTAATGCATCGTGGGGTGTATTGACAAAAAAAAACTAATTAAAGAGTTGCCCCTTAGAACACAAGAGCTTTGTCTAGTCATTTTGAGAGAAATTTATTTGTGCGTTAATATTAATGAACTAAATGATTATTACCTCTTGACATGAAATAAAGTTTCTGGTGTTAAACATGGTACAGAGTAAACTGATGGTGCCAATCAAATGCTTCTTTAGAACAAAACCCTATATATTTTAGTTTGAGGAAATGAAATTACAAACTAAGAGCGTGATGGAAGGAAAAACGAAAAAGTTATACAAAGTGCTGATGAAATATATTAACCCTCGGACCTCAACACTTGGTACTACTGGAACATCAAGTAAGTACGTAGTATATTATTGTCCTTTGAACTGATGAGACCTCTAGTAATTTTTTAAAAATAAGACCGTACGATTAAGGAACATTCATACACAACAAAGAGGAGAAATGAAACAACAAAGCAAACGAAAAAAATGTCAGAAGAATCAAATATGGTTAATTTTATTACATGAAAGAAATGCAAAATGGTGTACTAGAAAACGAAAGTATAAATTCGGTGGGCATCGTCAAAGCAACATCCGCAAGCAAGAATTACATGAGAACTACTGCATCAGCCGGATCTGAATGGAAAACTCACTCGTGTCCCCCTTCAAGCCCATACTGCCACACAAAAACTTGCACTCTATATGTATGTCCGGCTTATATTCTCCTAGCTACCAGACACACGCAGACACGTCTGAACCCCAAAAACAAAGATCAAAAGAGTGCTACTACTGTCCAATTTCCCGGAGAAGAAGGAAGAAAGGGGACACACATAAAGGTTGGGGCATGAAAATTTTGGAGAATATTCCCCAGCAAGCATATGTATAGCTAAGGTCTCCATCCATGTACACACACCCACTCGGGAGCTAGGACACCTAAGCCTAGAGTTCGCTGCAGAGAAAAATAGATATCACGATGCAGCCGATCCAGGTAGCTAGATATGCGGAATATGGAAATTGTTGCCAAAATCAGGAAAGAAGACGAGATTTAAAATCTGTGAGGTAGAACGGAAAGAAACAAAAGGCAAGGCTGAGGACCCAAGAAATTCAACGAAAGCACGCTGTGGAAGCAGATCTGCAAGAATTGCATATGATCAGGAGATGGGAGATGGATATACCCTGCGCTGCCGAACTCGTAGAGTTTGCCGCGGCTGGAGAAGACGATGAGCGCCACCTCGGCGTCGCAGAGCACGGAGAGCTCGTAGGCCTTCTTGAGGAGGCCGTTGCGGCGCTTGGAGAAGGTCACCTGGCGGTTGATCTTGTTCTCGATCCGCTTCAGCTCCACCCTGCCCCTCCCCATCTCGCTGGCCTCCTCCTCCTGTCTCCACTCTCAAGAGCCCCGGCCCAGCAGCACACAAGGCCACCCAAACTGGTCTACCTCCGGCTACCTTAACCTCGCAGGCGAGCGAGAGCTACCCACCCTCCCTTTTGCTTTTCAGCAATGACGCTAGCTGCCCCTAGCAACAATATAACGAGCTGGCTTGCTGCTGAGAGAGAGGAATCAGTTTGCCGGAAATGTTAGTGGAGAGTGGAGACAGTGCAAGGGCCTACTCCGGAGTAGCTGGTGGTATAGTATAGCCGGTACTGTTCTGGCGTTTAATTGGCTGCTGGTTTCCTGCGTCTTTTGGTCCGTCATCTCCTCCTCCAGCTGCCAGCAGAGCCAGCTGCTTTATGGCCGGGGTTGGGTAACTTGGGACGAGCCATGGGCAGTTACTACGAGTTTGCCCTAACTGGGAAGCTCTCGAGCCCAAACGGGGCCGGTCCAACGCCACGCCTCAGCTTGCTGCTGCAGCCAAATGCGCAACCACCACAGATGGCCAGATCCGGGCAAGTCAGATCACATGCCTGTCATAAAAATCCATCGACGCGCGTACACGAACGTATGCGGATCGGAGTGGATACACTTGCAGTGCCGCTGGCCCATTGCACACGCGTATAGGTCGTATACGCGTCCTAGAACTAACCCGAATAATCCTGCCCTAAAAAAAATGACTCTATATATACTGGCCACCTGCTGGTCATGCATGCAGATGCAGGCAGGCGGTTAGCTAGCTAGTGCTACCTTCAGGTAGAGCGGCCAACGCAAGGAATAAAGACTTTGTGCAGCCGGAACCCGAGGGTTTCCGGTTTTGCTGCTGCTCGCCATTGATTGATTCCTTACGTTTTGGAAGCGCTCGTATTGAATGGCAAGTGTAGGAAGAAGTGAGAGGAGTGCAGCAAGCACATGTTTCGCGGGATTTGACCGGCCGGTGTAGTGTCGCTTCGTGCGTTCCGTGTAGCTAGGCAGCATCGTCGTACCGGCGGGTCAGGGGCAGATCGAGTCGAAGAGATATCAACGTCTTGTTAGTGCCTCGGCGGTGTTGGCGGCATCGATCTCTGCTAGCACAAACCATATTGGGGGGGATGAAATTGCCAATGTGCTAGTGAAACCCTAATACCGGAGCACATATTGTTGCATAACTAGATTTCGGTATAACATTGCTAAGCTAGTTTAGTTTTACCCAATGACAAATGACAACTACATGTCTACATCATATGGTGCTCTTCTGCAGTCCTGCGCATGATCTTTACGTTACACGTGAAGTGTGATAATGGAGAATTAGTTGGAGATGCATGCCTGCAGTGGTATAGCCGTATAGCTACAGCTAGCTCTCCTCGATGAACCCTTTCTGCAGGAGGGCAGAACCATGCCAAGAGCAGGGGTCAAATCCCCCATTTCCAGGAGGCGATCTACTGCTTACCTCTCCACCGCCATGATGCTCATGCATTCTTGGTACGGCACAGTGTAAATGTCAGCGGCTATGGCTAGCTACCTAGCTTGCCGCTGCATCCTACGACTGTGATCGCTTGCTCGAGCTACATCTTTCACTTGCTGCGATCGCTAGCTCTTGCATGGTTCTGTAGTGGTGGTAGAGCGGTGTAGGCGCGCACAGCTTTTTTTGCTGCTAGCTAGGCTCATCGATAATGCACATCCGTCCAGTCCCATGAAACCGGGAACAGGGCAGCAACCATGTAAATTCTGCCCCTTTGTCTTTTTCATGTTTGATTCCATGCATATACCAGTCCTCTTTGGGTTTTTTTTCCTGCATTCTGAAACGCCCACTTGAACAGGCCTTTCTAGGTTCGCTTGAACCCATGCAAAGTTTGTTCTGAAATCTACATACCAAAACTTGCCCGTTAGATCCTGCAACGTATTCCACATGTGCAAAAATTAATCTAGCTAACCTGCAGCCTGTAGATGTTAGTTTAATTTGCATAAGTAAATATCATAAAATATTTTTTATTTTTTTAAATAGAATCCGACAGGTTAACCGGAAAACTGAGCATTCGTCCAGCGCGTTAATGCGTTAGTACCTTACGCATTTTCATTCGGTACCAACATATGCAATTAGTACCGCGTAGAAATTTCCGGTTCTTCAAGGCCATCTAGTACCGGTCAATAAGACCAACCAGTACTAAATGTCGCCTGGTACTAAAATGCGACATTTAGTAGCGGGCCATGACACCATTTAGAACCGGACAGTGTCATGGCCTGGTACTAAATGTTCCTCCACGGGTTACTTAAAAAAGAAAGATCTCCTATCTAGTCACATGTGATGCGTAGGTGGAATGGTAAGGAAGATTCGCGTGAGGCTTGAGGTCGTGAGTTTGAATCCCACGAACCGCGCACGCGCATATTTCGTGTGACTTGTGATGCGCATGTGCAGGGGCCTCCTGGGGGTTCATCAATTCTTTTTCTTTATTTTTTAGGCGCAAAGGCATTTAGTACCAGATATTTTGGCCAATACTAAATGACATCTCATTTAGTATCGAGCAATTAGTACCGGTCGAGCGCCCGGTACTAAACAGGGTTCTCGACTGCTACATTTGCTCAATCCTCTAGCTGTGTTAGCTGCTGGTCAATGTATTGATAGAGTAAAATATTTTTCATGATGAATACACTATAGCACATATCTTGCATTTTTTATCCACCTACGTACGCAGGATTGCAGGCTCATAAGGTAAAAATAAAGTTTCAACAGTAGATCGTAATCCTCAAGTGAAGCTTTAAATGAAAGGAATATTACCGGGCTACCCTTCTATCTAGGAAGTCATGTTGACATGACTAACCAATTCTTTTCCAAGGCGAGGACCATTGCTGACGTAAGGATATTCAAGAAATTATATGCGTGCCGTGCAGGTTGGTGATTGAGGAACATAGGAAGTTTGCGATCTGGTCATCAGGCTAAGTAAAGAAGGCCAGCAAGCAAGCCTTCTAGCTACATAGTGGGTTTGGAGGGTGTTGACAGCACTACACTGTTGGATGGTACAATAGTGCCCTTGAGTGTGGCAGATGTGCTGTCGAGCACTGTTAGGGTTTGGCGCATCCATCGGTTCTTTTGCAGTCATATCTGAACTTTCAGCTCGAAAAGTAGAGCCATCCACATACTATCTATAGTACAACTTGTCATTGATCACTCGCTCCTCGGAGATATTTTGCCCTTTAATTTTCCATTGGCAACCGAGCTTAACGGCAAGCTTCGGCAAGACTGCACGAGTGCAACTCCTGAAGTCCTTTGCTAGAAGTTTGTGATCTAGCTTGGATTATCTAGGCGAGTAGGCCGGCTCAACTGTGCTCAAGGACGACGTCCCATGGAAAAAAAAAAAGGTTGACCAGTGTTGTCGAAGCTAGCAAGATATAGTGTGAAATTGAAAAAAAAAAACAGATAAAAGCATGTTGGCTCATGATACAGCTTGACTGGTGGTCGATCAATCCTTCCGTGTGGTTGTGTGATTCCGGGCTTGCTCTTAATTCCAAATTTCTGCATGCTCTTAAAACAAGTTAATTCTAGTGTAGAATTCTTAAAAAAAAAGGTATCCTACTCCACTGAAGCTGAAGAACACCCTCTTACACATCCCTCCTATAATCAACTCATCTCCTGGGGGTCTCATACATTGATCATGATTTGTTGCCCTTATTCCGATATATCCGGCACAAGAAACAACTCCTGATAAGCTCGCGGCTGATCACAAGAAACAGCGCCGGGACGCACGGCGCGCCACGGCCACGCCGAGACGTCCTTCTCCGATGCATTGCTCCGGGCAGGGCCTTCTTCCTCGGGCCCGACCACAGTGCCCATGCATACAAGTATGAAGTACTACTGCTAGTATGCAGCAGCAAGACCAGTACACCACCACCATGTGACGGGACTTGGCTGCAGCAGGGAAGCTATACGCAAGTCCTGTGCTTGTACTGCCACTGCAGTCTGCATTCACCTGTTACAAACAGCGCTGACGACGCTCGTGCGAGCAGATCGATCGATCGTGGAACTCAACGGCAGCCGCCGCCACAAGCGGATCGTGCTCGGCCTCGGTTCATGACGATCGAGCAGAAATGCAGAATTGCTAGCTGATCAGGCTTAACTTGCAGATTAGCGCACGCGTCCATGCATGGACGGTGCATATGGATGCCCGCCGGGAATTCGGGCATACAGTCCCTGTCGCCGTCGACGTTCGACGAGATGCCTGCACCCCGCGCGCAGTGATGGCCGGCCGTAGAGCTAGGCCATAGTACGATGAACCCTGGTGGCGATCGAGGTGCCAGCAGCTCGTAATCCCTGTCGCGATCTTGGGGAGGAAAACGCCAATGCGAGCAGCTGCGGCAAAAGCCTGCGCTCCGCCGAGATTCTGGGGCAAAGTAGAACTCGAACCGGAGAGGCGCGTGACGTCACATCCGCAGGCGGAGGGGACGATCGATCTTGTGCTGGGCTGGAAGGCATCCTCGTACGTGTCAGGACTCAGAAAGCAATGCTATATACGCTGCGGCCTGCGGGCGTGCTAGTGCGCTAATGCAGCTGCCTGGTGGCATCAATGCCGTCCATGCAGCGATCGATGTACAGAATCATAGTCCTTGCTGCCACAAACTCTTAGCTTTGTTCCGTCAGTCTAAGGCAAAGGCCGCGTCCTGGAATTCCTTTCTATCAGCCATACATACAAGCACCGGCGGTCAAAAGGCCTCCGCCTGCCAAATAAATCTGGATTTGAGACTTCAGAGTCGTACTTGACTTAATAAGAGCTGAAAGTATTGCCCACATCGTCTCTGAAGAGCACACAGAAGTCGTACCATTTTAGCATTTTTTTTCCTAGGAGATCTTTTTTTAGGGTGGGGAATTTCTTTTAGCACTCGGACCAATTTGACAGTTTCCTTTGAAGCCGGAAGGGCTTGGCCCGTGGGGGGCATGTAGCAGGCTGGATAAGGGCGAGCGGAGTATTGGGCTGAATTCTGTGGTGGCCCAAGCGGTATATGGACTAACCTTGTGTCCCGAATGAATAATCAGGCCCGCTTGATGACATCTTTTTCCTATATTTAGACCAGCTGTCCAGCCCAGTGGAGCGCTTTGCAATTTCCGTTGCCTTGTGTTACACACACAATTCACATCTGAAACAAATTAAAAATACAAAAGGAGGTTCGACTTCAGCACAGTGACGATTAACAGCAAACTGTAGAAAGTGAAGCAAGTTTTCTGCAACCTTCTTCTTGAGTGCATAAATCGAGTCGACGCCGTCCCTCTTAAAAAAAGGTAGTACTAGTTGCAACTTGCAAAACCAAATGAGAGAGACATGACTTGATTGCAAATATGAATATATGATGGATGGTCTGCTAAAAGGGACTCGGAAAACCTTGACCAACAAAATCTTGTGCTTACTGCTGAGACCAGTTACCTCAGTTGTTACAGACTAGTGGTAGAGAATTATTCCGTTCGAGACGACGGATCGATGCGCCTGATCCAAGCAAAGATTCCACGCAGGAGGAGAGCATCTTACCCACGCGTTGATGCCTGACGGCCGTTGTAGCGCTGCTGTTCTGAAGCAATGCGCGTTTGGGCCCTCAATAATAGCGCCCAATGGATCGGGGAGACAATTCGTGGGCAAGCCTAATGCTGCCGCGAGCACGCCGATGCCCGCGCAATCATTCCATCCAGATCAAACCCCGCGGCAGAGGAGGGTCGCTGCCTCCGTCCATCCAGTGAGCACACACAGTCCCAATCATTCCGCCAAGTCACTGAAAACTGACAGGAAACCTGTATGTCTGCTGTAGATTCAGATTCAGAGCAAAGGCGCTGTGAAGTAGCATGACTGACAAGAAGCAAACTAATCTACCGAGTGCCTTTTTTTAGAGAAGAAGTTGATTAGTCTATCGGTCTATCCAAGTGGACATAGTCGAGCGAGATTGGTGAAACGGAGCTGTAGGGGGCAACGTTCTATGACTAGTTTCAGTTATCTTTGCACTTGGTAAGTTGGTATAGTTGTCTGAACTCTGAAGCATGTGGTACTGTACTGTCAGGCTCCTGAATTCTGAGAACCGTAGGTACGTCCTGCATAAATGCATCGCGGCATCAGGCAACGGAAAAACTCACGAAAAAACATTGCATTGAGTATGCAATCCGCTTGAGATCCCCACCCTACTCCCCCCCGGCCCTCCTGCTGAAAGAAGAAAGATTTGAATGCCCTGAAGTCTGATTGTCTGAACGAAGAATCTGATGTTCCTTTCATGTTTCAGGGGCATACCCTGTTGCAGAGCTGCTAGTAGCTTCCATGGATCGAACGTTCCATTGCAGGAACAGGAGCCGCTTCACCTATAAAAGACATCTAAAAAGAGGCCTCCTTTTGACAATTCACCTGCTGCCAGAGCTCGACAGACATGATTGTAGAGCCCGACTGATGAAGAACCTTCGTCCCCAATCCATGTCTCGCAAGTGGCGAGCTTTACTGCCCCCCTCGCCACCGGGGCTAATGAACAGCTCTACGACGCCCCTAATCCCGTCCTGCCCCTACGTACACTTGCGCCCGGTAATAAATCGCACCATCCTGCCATCATCGCTCCCTCCCGTACACTTGCTCATAAATTTAATCTCCTATTAACCCAGATCGAACCTAACCATGCTGGATGCCGCAGCTCCATGCTTCACTCACAAGTCACAAGAATAACAGTGAGCCTTCAGCTGATGCTATGCCATTAGAAAGAAGCTTTTCCCGTTGCCATCATGCTCACTTTCACTCGCCCAACTAAAATGTCCCCATGCTGTCCCTGTCTTACGCTACCGCTCCTATTTCCAGCTGCCATGACGACAAGTGTTTTGCGCCGCGAAGCTTTTCTCCTCCTGCTCCTGCTGCAGCTCCTCGCGGCGACCGTTGCGCTTGCGGTTCCGCAGCAGCAGGAGCTGCAGCTGCAGGACACCGTCCTGCTCGACGACGTCGTGCAGGAGGCCGCGGAGGAGTGGTACCACGGGAGGCACCGGAGGACGGGCGTCGCGTACCCGCTCGCCCTCCCGGGGAGCCTGTCGGGCGTCGAGGCCACCGTGGTGCGGTTCCGCGCCGGCAGCCTCCGGAGGTACGGCGTCCGCCGGTTTGGGGAGTTCACCGTGCCGCCGGGCCTCGCCGTGCGCGGCCGCGCCGCGCACCTGATCGCGGTGCGCGTCAACCTGGGGAACCTCTCGTCCGTCTACGACGAGTACGCGGTGGGCGCCGGGTACCGCCTCGCGTCGCCGGTGCTCGGGCTCATGTTCTACGGCCTGGCGCGGCGCAACGGCACGGCGGCGCTGGAGATCGACCTGACGGGCGCCGCCATCCGCGTCAACTTCTCAGTGGCCGTGCCCGCGCTCCAGCCGGGGGCCGCGGCGCTCTGCATGGCCGTGGGGCTCAACGGCAGCATCACCGTGACGGACGTGGAGGAGGGGACCAACATCTGCCACGCGTCGGACCAGGGCCACTTCGCGCTCGTCGTCGGGGGAGTCAGCGACGGCGGCGGCGGCGGGGAGGCGGACATCGGGGAGGTGAGCAAGTGGAAGCTGGCGCTGTTCGGCGCGGCGCTGGGCGCAGGCGGCACCGTGCTGCTGGGGATGGTCGCCGTGGCCGTGGTGAGCATCCAGCGGCGAAAGTCGGAGGTGGCGGAGATGGAGCAGCGCGCGTACGAGGAGGAGGCGCTGCGCGTGTCCATGGTCGGCCACGTGCGCGCGCCGTCGGCGGCCGGATCGCGCACCACGCCGGACGAGCTGGAGACCGAGTACTGCGCCACATTGTGACACGGTGCAGGCTAGAACTTGGAAGTAAAAGAATTGCATGTAGTTTAAAATTTCCTTTTGTTTAGTAACTTTGATCGACATTCTTTATGTAAAATTTTCAGTGGTAATACCTTGATGAAGGAGGTAAACTCGGGGTACTAGTTTGTACTTAGTTGTACTTACACAGTCTTAAGTTATTGTAGTTCCTGTGTCCTGTAAGTATCAACACTGTAATTCCCTGTGTCTTTCTGTTAACGACATGCTTGTCCATTCTTTCATGGATCACCTATTCCCATCAGAGGTTTAACATGATGGACACCTGGTCCAAACGCCTTTTAAGCAGCTGTGCTTGTTTTTTTCAATCTCAAATGAATTTGAATCGCTCGATTAATTCCACTGCGTTCCGATAGTAGTCCAACGCTAGTTAAAATTGATCCAAAAGAAAATATTGGGCTGAACATTTGTTCAGACCCATTGGGCCGTGAATCTGTATGGCCTGGGCTGTCCGTCTTTTTACATTTTGGCCCTTTTTGCAGGCGAAATATTCTCACGTTTTGACAGGCCACGCGCCATAACCTATAGCGCCAAGATAACACATCTCGACGCCGTAAGATATAGCGCGAAGGTGAAGCGCCGACGTGGCAGGGAGCTTGGCGCCATAGGCCATGGCGCTCCGAGCTCGGCGCCATGGCCTATGGCCCCGAGCCTGCTTTCAAAATTTCCACCCCCCTTTCTCCTGCCAGGCGCAATGCTGAGGCGGCGGTGGCGGCGCCGGTGCGGGTGCATCCTCCCCGCCGAGGGCGGCCAAGGGCTCCGCGACGAGCAGAGCGGGGGCGTGGGAGCCGAGCCCCGGCCCCAAGGCCCGCGCGGGGGGCGTAGTCGGCGGCAGCACCGATAAGCGGAAGCGGCGGCGGTGCCAGTGAGCGAAGCCGGCGGGGGCGCCGGTGAGCGGAAGCGGCGGCGGCGGCAACAACAACAGTGAGGAGGCGGGCGCCGATGAGGGGAAGCTGCGTCGGCGGCGCCAGAGATCCGAGAGAGAGGACGGAGGCAAGAGAGAGAACTGAGAGAGACGGCGGAAGGGAGCAAGAGAGATAGCGCAGAAAGAAGAAGGAACTGTGAACCCCACATGGCAGGGAGCTCGGCGCCACGGATCTTGGCGCCGAGCTCTCTGCCACGTCAGCATCCCGGAGTTGCAACCTCTACACCATGACTCACGGTGCCGAGACGTGTTACCTCGGCACGGTGAGTCATGGCACCGGTCCCTGGAGTCCAAAATCGAAAATAATTCCTCTGAATGTCCAAACGTGAATTTTATTAGAAAAAGATCAAAATGCAAAAAGTACGGTCTGGCCTGCTATAACCAATGCAAAGGCACAAACGGAGGCCCACATTGAGTTTTCTTTTCTCTCTTCCTATTTTGCCGGCGATATTGCCACGTCCTCAGTTTAATGGGATTCAATTCCTCTAGAGAAACGGCTTTCTATTTTATTTACAACAGAAATCATTAGTTAGGAAACAAAACGGAAGAATTGGAAGGGATACGGGTAACCTCGGGTAGTCGACGAGTCAGGTAGACCCAGCTATTTTACTCCCCCACGACAGAGTAGGGGTCGTCTACCTTCCCACGTTGCTCTCGCGCGACGAGAGCGACGAGGCGACGGCCGGCACAGCGCGCTACGCCAGAGTACGTCGGGTGGGATGGCCTCCGGCGGCGGCATCGCCCGCGCCCGGCTCGCCGAGGAGCGCAAGTCCTGGCGCAGGAGCCACCCCCACGTGCGCACCATCATCCTCGCTACTACATCGTTCAAACTCCCCTTGCCGTTTTAAGACTGGAACATGGATGCGATGCTTTGCTTGCTTCTTATTCAGGGCTTCGTTGCCAAGCCGGCGACGCTGCCGCATGGGTCCGTCAACCTCATGGTCTGGAACTGCATCGTCCCCGGCAAGGAAGGCGTAAGCAAAAACTCATCCCCCAACCAAGCCCCTTCCGTTTATTCTTCCTAGCCCTTTGGAGGTAACTGAAAAATTAACCTAATCACTCGAGTTTTTATTTATTCGGTAATGGAGGACTTCTGTGTATTTGACTCAAAGGCTCTCTTTATCTGGAACGAACGGAAGATCAAGTCGTCACGCATTAATTCATATTCCAATGTCTTACTAAGAAATCATACTTTTAAAATTCAGTCGCCATAAACTTGCTGACCTTTTTTATACTCCTTGATGGGCAGGGTTTTCACAATCTTGCTATAACTATGATCCTAGTCTAATTATGTTATAATACATGCAGACTGATTGGGAGGGAGGATATTTCCCTCTGGCTCTTAACTTTGATGAAAATTACCCAACTCGCGCTCCTGTCTGCAAGTTTCCGGCTGGCTTTTTCCATGTTAATGTCTACAATACGGGCGCAGTGTGCCTGTCCATCCTTGGTGACGTAAGCTTCAAACTGAGTCGACAGTTTCTTTTCAGCAGCAGCATGCCATCAGTTCTATACCATATGCAAATAGCACCGTACCACTTGCATCGGTGGTCATGAATTTTGTGTATCTTCCAGGGATGGAAGCCTTCCATCACCGTGCGCCAAATTCTCATAGGCATCCAAGACCTACTTGATAATCCAAACCCAGCATCCCCTGCGCAGGGTTCATGTTATGAGCTCCTTGTGAAGGTCTTAAAAATAATTTATGCTGACATTTTTCTTAATCTTGATAAGATTACGCACTTACCGTTGTGTTCTTTTTGTGCTCTGTTTACTGTCATCTGCAGAATTTGCCAGAGTACAATAATCGTGTTCGTCAGCAGGCCAAGCGGTATCCTTTGCATGTGTAGCCTTGGACCGTCTTCAGCAGACAAGATGGCAACTAACCAAGCATTCGTTTTGCCGGAGTGGAACCTGTCATGACTGTGCTTATTGTTCATCATAAGAATAAATGCAGCGATTATAATGCGGCACGGGGAATTGGCGACTTACCGGTAATAGGCTTGTTGCCTGTTGGAACTGCTAAAATACAGTACGAACTGCCGGAGTACATCTTACTACGGTGCCTTGAACTCTGGTTGCAATTATGATTCTAGTAACCTTCTTCCTTGGCGAGTTTTCACAAATTAGCGACGAAATTGCAGAGAGTGTCTCTGGGCACATCGATAGATAAACACGCTGATTTCAGTTGATTCTAGTAACCTTCTAGTATAGCGGTTTTCCACCTTTTTCCACTAAGATTTCTACGGCTGTGATCTCTCCAAGAGTCCTGCAGCATTGGGCCGTCGTGTTCCTTTTCTCTTTTGGCCCGTTTGTATAGGGTAGTTGATAGTTGTTGACGCCAAGCAGGAGTGGAAGGCGAGGCGATCAGTCGCCGACGCCTCGGGGTTCGGGCCAACCACCGGCAGTAACTCGTCCTAAACCCACCTCCCTCGGCGAAAGCTGAACCGCAGCGGCAGGCAAGCATCCACATCTCACACTGCTCTCGGCGCTCGATTTCCCTCCAAACGAAACCAACCACAGGCACAGCGCGCTCGAGTCGGGCTCGTCGGATGGCGTCCGGTGGAGTCGCACGCGGCCGCCTCACCGAGGAGCGCAAGACGTGGCGCAAGACCCACCCCCATGTACGTGCCGCCGCGACCTGCTTCGCCGCCGCTATGCCCTGCTCTGCTAGTAGGAGTGTAGTTCCGTTGCCATTTTTGAACTTGAGGGCGTTGGTGTTTGTTTGATTCCTTCAGGGGTTCGTGGCGAAGCCGGCGACGCTGCCGGATGGCTCCGTCAACCTCATGGTCTGGAAGTGCGTCGTCCCCGGCAAGGAAGGCGTAAGCCACTACTCACAACTCTCAGTTCCCACCCCCAAAATCTTCTCAGGTGCCGCTGCTGTGTTTGGCGAAATGGCGATATCGGCAACACGCATCGTTTTTCCAGTTTTGCTGAGTACCCATCTTAAGAGTACACAACGATTCGTCTAAAAAAGGGAGACTCGAGAAGAATCTCCATGCTTTTGTACTAGTTAAGATGCTGGATGAGTTAAAAAAAAAAGCTAAGATGTTAGATCTGTCCATGATTGTGTGAAGCCAAAGCACCAAATAGGGGGCTAAGGCTTTCACACTAGTCGCAAGGGATTTTGCAGCACTTCATCTGGAACCATTGTTTCTGGATTGTGAAACCCTTGCAGGTTGCAACTACAAGCATGTTCATACTTCACAGCTCACTGTTCTAGTCTTCTAGATAACCATAATGTGCTGTTCATGAAAGGCTTCAGTGAAATCTACAGGCATGTTGCATTGTTTAGGCACCAAATAAATCGTTCCTAATTGGTCTCCGTTGCCACTTTATTCTGATGATTGTGTTGTTTGCAGTGGCGGAGGCAGGGGGTGGCCAGCAGGGGCCGTGGCCCCCCCTAACCTGCTGCCAAAAAGTTTTAAACCTTTGAATCTCCCTCTATATATTTATTCTGTGATGTGATCTAGTAGATCCATTGTCCACTTATTTCTAATCCTACACTGCCGTCCTGATCCTGAGCTTGCAATCTTCCTTCACACTAAACAAAACACAGACAATGTGCGGAGCTCCCATTGAGACCATGATACTAAGGCAGGCATCCCTAAATATTTGTTCATGTAGTTTACACTTCAAGTACATGGGTCATGGAATTGTTTGCATGCTTTCAGATGCTCAATGCATACATAAGGAATGAAAAAATTAGTATGTAATAGATTCTTATGCGTATTGATTTTCAACAAGATATTTTTCTTCTTTGGTTGCCCCCCCCCCCCCCATGTCTAATTTCTGGCTCCGCCACTGGTTGTTTGGACACCGAATGAATTCATTCCCAATTGGTTGCCATTGCCACTAAATTCTTATGACACAAGTTAAACTCTCTAGAATGCTACAACTTAGCAATCACTTATGCTCCACCTCGTAACTGATCTGTTATGTCTTGGTACAAAAAGAACTATTTCAGCCTGTTGTCCCGAAGCAGAAACAAGCAAAGCATTATAATCTGGCAAGGTTTTAAGACTTCAAGTTTTTAAATTCCTAGCCTTTCAGCTAAAGTAACTTAGAATCTCAATGGTTTCCTGGCTTTGTGGACAAGTTGGTGGTATCACCGGATGCATCCGATGATGTGATGCTCTTGAATAGTGTAATCTCCGGCGAGGAAGGTGTAAGGAAGAAAAAAAACATCATATCTTCCATATATGCTGGTACTGTGGCTGGTAGTCTTAGCAAGCGTGGGATTCTTGTTCAGTTTTGTCATGGGAACTTATTGTTCGATCCTGTCCCACCTGCAAATTAGAAAATAATATGTCTAGAAGGTAAAATTTGGAACTATACTAGTTAAATCTGTTCGTACTGCAAAACCTATTCTACTATAAAAAAATCAGGTTTTTCTGCTTGCAAAGAAAATTCCATTATCTACTATTGCAAATTCAGGGTTATCCTCTTTCATATAACAGTTTATGGTCCAATTCTACTATAATAATATTTTGATTTTTCCTCTGGCATAAAAGGGTTTACGAGCTATGGTCATGAAGGCTTAAGTGAATCCTGTGATTTGGGCCCATGTGTTGTTTGTTTGGAATTGGTTATTCGTGTCACTTTATCCTGATGTTGCAGGTTAAACGTTGTACAACACTACAAGTTCATCAAACCCCTATGGCATCTAAAAGACAGATTTGATATATGTTGGTAGAAACAGAATTTTTTGAACTTTTGTCCTGAAACAGAAACAAGGGACACAATATAGTATGACAAGAATTTTTAGACTTCCTGTCTTCTGATTTTATAACTTAAAAACTGCACCAGTCTTCATCTGATGACAACAGACTTATGTATCTTTCATTTAAAGGTATTCTTTTCCTGGAATGGTGGTCATAGATTACCGATTCGCATATTAGTTTATGTCTTGACTTCTTTTAGAAATTAATTGACAATCAGGATAAATCTGACCAGTTTAAGTCTAGGCTCCAGTAATCTAGTAGTTTAGTATTAGCTAGCTCAGAGATTCAGGATGTCAGTGGGTAAATAAAGAAAGCAATTGATCTGTGGCTAACAGCACTCGGGTTGCATATGTACCACCAGGACACCATGTGCAGTCGATTAGTTAATCCTGGTACTATTATGTAGTAGTAGTATTTTATTGAACTTTTACTCGTGTCCAGGTCTAAAATTTGAGACAGCTGATCTCGTAGTAACCAAATGAGGCAGAGGCATGATGGAATCAACTGAAAATCTAAAATACTGTATTTTTGTTAAGTGCATTTTCCTGCGAACCAGATAACATGCGTTAGCCCCCCCCCCCCCCCCCCCAAACCACAAACACACACACTAACCAAAGAATGGTTAGAAAAGTGTGCTTTGGATTTTAAACATTTTTATTTTAATAAAAACTCTGAACATTGCTAGTACCAAAATAAATCATTTTACATAAAGGTCTTGCCAATCAATAGGAATGCTTGTAAGCTATTCATACAATTTAGTTGTTCTGTTACATTTGTTAATGTTATAGATTTTGTACTGGTTCTCAATTCGATAGTTTTTGCCATACACACTTGCAAATCTGTTACCGCTTCTTTTGTTGGTGGATACTGTTGTCATTGGATCATCTCATCCTCTTACAACTAACTGTTACTCTACTCATTATCTTCCTCCAGCCCAATCTGTCTTAGCAGATAATTAAGATGTGTGTTTACTTATCCTTGTCTTTATCTTTTATCTTTATGCAGACTGATTGGGAGGGTGGTTATTTCCCAGTTACCCTCCACTTTACTGAAAATTACCCGAGTAACCCTCCAACCTGCAAGTTTCCACGAAAGTTTTTACATGTCAATGTCTACGATTCTGGGGATGTATGCCTGTCAATACTTGGCGACGTAAGCTTTAACTCAGTGGATGCTTTCTTCTTTTTCATCATGACTACAGTTCTATACCATGCACACAGCATCACTTGGCCTTCATGACTTTTATATTTCTCATTCTCAGGCATGGAAGCCTTCCATCACAATGCGGCAAATTCTTATAGGCATCCAGGACCTTCTAGATAACCCGAATCCAGCATCCCCTGCACAGGATTTGGCGTATGATCTCTTTACAAAGGTCTTAACACAACTTAGGCTGATTTTTATTAGTTTTTAATTAAGCGCTTACTATTGTGTTCAGTTCTGACATTTACTGTAATTTGCAGAATATGCTGGAGTACAGGAAACGTGTTCGTCAGCAGGCGAAGCGGTATCCTTCGCTGGTGTAGCATTGGACCGTCTGCCATACACTTGGAGTTAACCAAAGTACTCATGGTGGAGCGGAACGTGTCATGATTGTGTTTATGATCACACACTGGAATTGGCGACATAGCCGTACGCTTATTGGAACCTCTAAAATGCACTTAAAATGCAACACTTATTGCTAATTCTTGTCACCATATTGTGGTGCCTAAAGTGCGGAAAGCTCTATTATTCTACCGTGCCGTTTTACTGTTATTGCGAATGTGAGGGACGCCCATTACCAGATTTGTAAAAAAAACGAGCCTAACAGGGAAATATTGAGAAACAGCGCATTAAAGACAAATATATAACTCTTATTTTACCATTTTAAAATTTAAAATGAATTTGCGGTTGCCCAACCCAATCCAGTGCGTGATTAGTACTGCCACATCGTTAGATAAATTCAAGTTGCAATTTGTGCAGTTGGTTGAGCCAAATGCTCTGCTTCAAGAGGGGCTAGTCCACGGTGCACTCGAGCATTTCAAGTCCATCATACACTTGAATTTTGAGTCGCATCAAGTAAATTCAACGCTTCGGTTTATCTCCTACGTATCCCTAATAATATCTTATATTTGAGGATAAATTTTTAATGCTTGGATGGTTTATATTTCAAAAATGAAGACAGTATTCTTGTGGTAGCTGCTCCCGAGCACACGCGAAGGGGAGGAGCTGCTGCAAGATTAGCATGCACACTTGCGTAGCAAGGCGACACACAAGGACAGGGTCATCGTCACAGGGTAGGATGGGGGGAAGTCAAAAGAGCATGCATGCAGTGAACCAGCTTGACTTGACTCTGGGACTTGTGAAATGAGCTCTCAATCGATTGACCAAAAGACAGCCGCCGTGCTTCTACCGGGTTGGGCAGTCGAGTCGCCACCTCGCCGGTGGTGGCCCCTTCGAGGTTTGCGCTTGACCTCATTACTTGAATGACCTCCGGAGACCGCAGCGGCTCCTCCGTGCAATCTCCCGCAGCTTTCCGGCGAGCCAAGAAGACGGCGACGGCCGACAAGCGCAGCGCGTTGGATGGCGTCCGGAGACGTGGCTAGCTGCCGCCTCGCCGAGGAGCGCAAGTCCTGGCGCAAGAGCCACCCGCAGGTGCGCAAACTTATCCTATTGCTGATTTGTATTGCTAGTAATTCCTCCCGGTTTGATAGCGGGGCTGTGTTTGCTTTTGCGTGCTTTAGGGCTTCGTCGCCAAGCCAGAGAAGCTGCCCAATGGTTCCGTTAACCTGCTGCTGCGGAACTGCGTCATCCCTGGCAAGCAGGGGGTAAGATGGTGTGTTTCTTGTTTCGTTTTGTTGTGATGAGAGCACTTGCGTTACGATCTTGTCCCACCTGAAAATTGGAGTATAATATGTGTAACAAGTGATCAGTGGATACTTTTCTTATTTTCAGCATGACTATAGTTCTATACCCAAGCAAATAGCATCACCGGACCTTCATGGTTTTTCTATTTCATTCAGGCATGGAATCCTTCCATCACAGTGCAACAGATTCTTGTATGCATCCAACGCTTACTTGATGACCCAAATCCAGCATCTCCTGCGCAGCGTTACATTTACCATCTCTTTGCAAAGGTTTTTGATATACAACTTGGGATGAAATATTCTTCTTAATTGTGCTTTTATAATGTGCTAACCATTATGTATTTTGTGTCATATATCATAATTTGCAAAATATGTCAGAGTATAAGAAACGTGTTCGTCAGCAGGCGAAGCGGTATCCTTTGCTCATATAGCCGTGGATGGTCTGTTCGTACATGTACTACGTTTTCGCAACAAAATTACTCATTTTGATTGCGGAACTTGTTTTGACCGTGTTTATAATGTGGTCTTTGAATTTGGCAACATAGCCGTACACTTATTGGACAGCTAAATTCACTTGAAATACATCTTAAATATGTACTATTTTCCGAATATTGATAACTTTTAATTTGTTCTAAGTTAAATTTATCTATTTTTTATCAAATTTATAGAAAAAGTACCAACATTTACAACATCAAATTAGTTTCTTTAAACCCTTAGATATTGGCGCCTAAACTGTTGAAGCCTCAATTATTTTTTTCTTAAACAGTGGGTATATTTCTGGCTTCAAACGACTGTTATTACAAGTAGGCACATATCCAGAACATTGCAAAGCTAAAAGAAAAACTCGACCGAGTGAGGTACGACGGTTCCGACCGTTTTTCATTAAGAGGAAGCAACGGTCGAGAAGACCCCTCGAACTTTAACCGCACGAGTAGGAAGATTTGTTTAACCTCAGCCTAAAATTCACTCTCTCGTAGAATCAAACCCAGAACCTAAAATAAAGAGTGCTACTGGAGCCATCTAACCAAATCAGCTAGAGGCCCTTTCGCTTGCAAAGCTATGATGTACATTAGTAAAAACAACAAACATTGTGAGCCAAAATACCTATTAACAAAGTAGTACATAAAAAGGATAAAAAGGCAATAACATATCAATATATAACCCTTGATTCCCCAGTTCCGCAGTTTCAAATGAATCTGCACTGCTTCAATCGAATTCAATCGTTGGTTAGTGGTGCCACATCGTCAGCCAAGTCCTCTGCTTCGAGAGAGAAGATTCGGACTGCTACATTTTAGTTTTTTTTTTAAAATGACTTCCTCGCAATGTGGCACAATAACCAGGCCGAGTGTTCATCCACGGACGGACGACGGGCTTATTGTAAATAGAAGGCCCAAGCCCACACCAATAGTGGAAACCGGCCGGCCGCCGCACGTTGGGGTTCGGGCCACCTCCGCCGTACTCGAACTCCTAAACCCGCCGGCCACCGCTAGGCGCAAACCATCCACACGCATTGCCCTCGTGCGATTTCCCCCCAAATTTCAGCGCGAAACGCTAGATCGGGTGGGGATGGCGTCCGGCGGCGTCGCCCGCGGCCGCCTCGCCGAGGAGCGCAAGACGTGGCGCAGGAGCCACCCCCATGTGCGCGCCGCAGCGATCTGCTTCCGCTTTGTCTCCGCTGCGCCCTACTGCTAGTATTCTAGTTCCTCGCCATTTTTAAATTGCGGCATTGGTGTTTGTTTGATTCCCTCAGGGGTTCGTGGCGAAGCCGGAGACGCTGCCGGATGGGTCCGTCAACCTCATGGTCTGGAAGTGCGTCGTCCCCGGCAAGGAAGGCGTAAGCAAAAATCCAGTCCCCAGCCCCACCCCGAATTTTCTTCTGATGGTGCTGCTGTGTCTGGCGATATCGGCAAACACTCGTCGTTTCTTCAATTTCGTCGTGTGGCATATGGTGATAAAATTTTATCACCTGAAAAGTACAGAGCAGATCGTCTAAAAAAAGGATACTCGAAAGGATCTATGCATGCGATTGTACTAGATCTATGGATAATTTGTGTGTACCGGAAGCATAAAAAAGGGGGGCTCGCTTTCTCGGCTATTGCAAGGGGTCTTGCAATGTTTGATCTGGACCCTTGCTTCTGGACTGCGCCCTTGCAACATTTTATACTAGCAACATAGGTTGGCAATGAGCCCAATCTTGCAAAATTGCCAGCATTGCTAATACTTCATAGCCCTATTATTGTTCTAGAATAACTAGATCCGTGTTTACAGTGTTTTATCATGCATCTTTCACTATGTGGGACAAAATGTTATTTCCAATATGTTACAAGCGCCATTGTGTTCTGATGGTACAACTACCAGTTAAATTTTGTAGGACTCTACAACTTAACAGTCACTAACGCTCCGCTTACTAACTGATTTGTTATGTCTTAATAGAAAAGGAATTATTTCAATATGTTTTTTTCAAACCAGAAACAAACAAAGTTATGTTCTGACAGAATTTTCAGAATTCAAGTTCTTCAAATTCCTAGCCTTGGAGCTTAACTCAGCATCCCATTGGTCTCTGGCTTTAGTATGAGAACAGATCTCTGTATCTTTGATTCAAAGAAGCCTTTTATCTGGAACAGCAAGTTCTTGCTGTTTGGCCCCCTCTGATTTTCTTTTTCCTAGCTCCGTCCCTGACTTTAGGTTATTAAAGGATGCACTATATCAGAGGAACAGGAATAGAGAGGACTTGGAATTGCCTGGTTCAGCGGCCATTTCAGATTCAGCCAGAACAGTAGCTGACTATAGGCATACACATTGCTATTCTTAATTTCTTAGTATGTTTAGATTGGTGTATCTATTTTCTATTGTGTTTCAGACTCTTGCTTTCCTAGTTATCTAGTCTGGTACCTATTGTATAAAGATAGTGATCGTATTGTTCAGGGGTATCATTGAATAAGGTACACAGAAGCTTGCCCACCAAACCCGAGTTTTAACTGAGCCTTGTAGTTGTTTGAGACAAACCCCACAACTTAATAGCAATGTGTTGCTACCCCGTCATTATCTCCCTCTGCCTCCCATGATATATAGACATATACATTTGCTTTACAAATTTTTCAGTTACTCAGGAATTGCAGTTATTTCTCAAGAAATTGGCCACTAGATAGTTGTTTGTAATTACTCTGTATATTCATGATATCTCTAAAGAAACTATGAAATCAATTGAACTGTCCTTATGAGAAGATGGTATGTGGGCAGGCTGACAGGCATATGCAGATCAGGTAAGAAGCCCTTTGATTGCATGTGTACCAAGCTGCCAGCTATTGGGTCGGCATAGCATAGCGAGCCCTCAACATTTGAAATGAGCTCATCTGGCAGTAATGACTAACGAAGATCCCTTATTGGATGAAGCATGAATGGACCATCTGAAAATCTGAGATACCACATTTATCGCGGCCTGTTTTTGTCCCCTGGGGCCAAATGAGATTCTTTGGCTGCCTTCATATTCAAGAATAATCAGTGAACTATGCTTTACCTTTCAAACTATTCACTACTACATTGATAACTCTCAAAAAACAGTAATATTGAAAGGTATGATCTTTCCATGATAGGCCAGGCAATAACAATTAAACAGACATGTTTGACTACAGTTTAGTTGTTATGATCCATTGTTAAGGCGTTGTTTTCTATTTATATTTCACATTTCAATAGTTTTGTGGATGGAAATTTATTTATTTATTCTGGTTGCATAATGTGTCCCATCTTATCCTCTTACAATAAACTGTCAGTTGTCACACTCCACTCATTCTTAAAAGACTTCCATCCCAATCATAGCATATATGTTAATGTGATTGATTCATCTTTGTGCAGACTGACTGGGAGGGTGGATATTTCCCACTGACTCTGAATTTTCCTGAAGATTACCCAAGCAACCCTCCCGTCTGCAAGTTTCCAGCAGGGTTCTTCCACGTCAATGTCTACCCTACTGGAGCAGTGTGCCTATCAATACTCAGCAGTGTAAGATTAAGAGTATATTTAACTGAGTCCATACCCCCTTGTCGGCATATCTTGTATACCGTGCATTAGGGTCACCTTGGCCTTCATAATTTTCATGATTCTTTCAGGCATGGAAGGCTTCCATCACAGTTAGTCAAATCCTCATAAGCATCCAGGAGTTGCTTGATCATCCAAATCCAGCGTCTCCTGCACAGAGTGCTTGTTATCAGCTCTACAAAAAGGTGTTAATATAACTTTATGCCGGAACTGAGTTGTAGGAAGAGACTTTCTTAATTTTTATTTTGATCTTGCACTTAGCACTGTGTTCTTTTGTGCTGGCATTTGCAGAATATGCGTGCGTACAAGGATGGTGTTCGTCAGCAGGCAAAGCAATATCCTTCACCTGTGTAGGCGTGTAGCCACGAACCAACTGAGACAGAGATTCTAGCAGCTGACCATTACTCATTTTGGTTGAGCATGTTGCGACTGTAAAATCCTGTAACCCTGATGTGGTGTGGCGGATTGGCAACATAGCAGTAGCTGCATTGTTGTTGCTGCTAGACTGCACTTGGATCACATCGTAAACACCTATTATCATGGCTTATCTAGCTATCTGCATCCTGTGCGGTCTAGTGCCTAAATAGGGGAAAGCTTTCGTTTTGCTGTGCCGTTTACTGTTCGATAAAATGTGAAAGGGATTCCCCTTATTGCAGGCAGAACAGGCAGCTCTGATCCAGCCCAAATTGGTGAACGAGAGAGGCCTGAGTGGGCCTGACCTGAAGGTGCTCCCAATCATCCAACTCACAATCTGGGAGGCCACCATTCTTGGTTACAAGTCAACAAAGTTTCTAGCTTTGTTAATTCTGCTCCTGTACTTGCACTGACCCTTGATTTGAAATGCCCTGCTGGGCTCCCTCCCTCCCTGCTGGATCCAGACTGGTATTCGTGCCAATTAACAAGAGGCGGGGCCAGTTCATGAGGACAGTGACAAATGCGGGGGCATTTCGTGAGGACGGAAACAACTGAAAGCGATTGATATACGTACATTTGCCTTGCCCCTTGGGTGCTTTGAACTTGGATTGCTTGCACGGGCCTATATGTTATGTTATCGCAGGTCGATGGGGTTCGTTGCATGTGGGTGCATGTTGCGCCGGACCAAGCTGGGCGCGCACGAGGCGGTCGCAGCCACTGGATCGCGGAACCGATGGTCCGGATCAGGGCAACGCGTTCTCAAGGACCAGAAGAGGTAGTTGGCAGCACAATCTCATCGTGTCCAGATGGCTCGAGAGAAAAAGACTGAACCCACCTGGACACAATCAGATCAGATCGCAGGGCAATGTTCAGGATCTCAGCTGTTGGCAGACCTTCCATGATTTTCATCTAGTACGGCGTTCAGTTATGTAGGGGGATTTTTTCCTGAGCACGTCGCCAGCAAAAACGAAGAACCCAACGTTCTCTTTCCGGGACACCACTTGCGTTAGAAAACGATACAACAGAGCTATTATTATGAACACGATACAGCAGATCAGGAATGGTCCATGTTTGCCCCGTCTTTTGAAGGGGGGAAAAATGCAAGTGGAAAGGGATGCTTCATTCTCTGGATAACCGAGCAAATTTCTCTGAGCATACTATATTTCTGGGCGGCCTGTTCTGCCCACTTCGAGCCTACCCACCGCAGCCAGCCAAGCCAAACAAGTGTACTCTGCACCCAAAATAAAACCACCTTTGCCCCTGTTGTAGAGAAAACCTCGTCAGGTGGCGTGCTGGAGCAAGGCACATGTAACTCGGTCGCGACTTTTCTAAAAGAGTTTAGATTTTTTTTGCCTCGTGTGATTCTTTCTTTTTAGAGAAAAAACCATGAGCTGATGTTCTGCCAAACACTTGCACAGCTGACACCTTGATCCTCACAGAAATACTACTCCGGCTGACAAATAATCTGAGTTAGGCCGGCGCATGGCTCCTCCATCATTGGCAAGCGACTTCCCGGAAGCCAAAACGCAGCCCCAAACATGTCCTAAACACACACAGAACAGAATGGATTCTTGACAGGCTCCCGGTCATTTCGTCGCGCACTTCATCTCGCAATAGTTTGTGAGGGGTGCGGAAGATAATAAAGGGTACAATTCGGCGGGATAACTAGTGCGGAAAGCGAGAGCGAGCTGGTCCTGCTCCATCCAACCCTACCAGGAAGATCGTTTTCTATTGGGCTCGTCTCGGAGGTGCGGGTGGCATGGCTGTTAAAGCTCGCGCAAATTCTTGGGCAACCTTTTGTGCTACGGGCGCCACTACTGTCGGTACTTGGCCTGGATGCCGATCTACCCTCAGTTACGCCGTCGCCCGTGCGATTTCTCTCGCGGTAGCACCGTACTCCCAGTACTGTCCCTGGTTAATTGTTCCAACCACCACAGATCACGCTTTACTTGCCTCCTCCTGGATAATCTTCAGAATGTGCAGATTTTTCAGGTGAAAAAAGAGGCGTTCGTCAGACCGTAAGAAGTCATTCCTTCAGTCTTGAGAGGCTGAAAACGAGCAGAGAAAAAGTTGTCAGTGGAGTCATGGAAATGCTAGAAGGGGAGAGAGCTTGTGAATTTGTGATGCTGTGTGGGGAGCACGCGCGCAAGTTGCATGTGACCCGTTCCAAAGCAGCAGCAGCACCCCCGGCCGCCGCCCTATAAGAATCCGAATTCGACCCACTGCCGGTGGACGCCGTCGACGAAAGGAATATTTAAGCCGCGTCTGGAAGAATCTCTCCCTCACTATCAGTGGACTGGTTCCTGGCTTCTAGGCGAGGGCGAGGCGAATCAATCGCAGCCGGACCTGGAGGCTGGAGCCCTGGACTCGTCGAAACCCCTCGCGCCGCCCTGAATCTTCCTCCACCCTCCTCGGCCTCGCTGGTCGCCGCCGCCGCCGGAGGCTTCACTTCCAGGATACGTGGGGCATAGTTCCCACGGCAGCGGAGACGATCTGGTCGTTGGAAAAGAAGAAAAAAAAAACACTCCCGGCGGGGCACGCACTCGCGTCTTCCACCGAATCGTCCAAGCACGCGCTGGAAACCGTACGAGACGGGGGCGGGCGGTTACGCGCGCAACGGCCGGCCATACTACGCTGGTGGTTTAACCTGCCGCTGCCGCGGGCCCAGCGGTAAGACTGTAGTAGCAGGCTAGCAGCTCGCAGTGGGAGCCGGTGGTTCCCTTTCGCCTCGCACTCCTTGAATGCGCGGCCAGTACGCGATGGCGACTGCTCGGCGGCAGCTCGGGCGGCACACGTCTGATCTGGGCACCGGGCTCTGGCTGCGCGCGTCCCAGGCTCCCAGCTCGACGCCGTCGGTCGACTCCTCGGCCACCCTTCGCCCAGCTGCCGGCGCGAGCCTGCCCCGGACCGGACCCCCCGCGCGCGCCGGGGCAAGTTGGGGCCAAGTGGGGCGCCGTACGCGCCGGCCACCGCCTGATCCCCCGCCCTGGCCCCCCCTGCCAAGCGCACAGTTCCGCCATGGCTGGATGGCCCCGTGGCCGGGGTGCCGACCACTTGATGTTGATGATACGAATTCCGTGTTCCAAAATGGATCTCAATTCGAAAAGTTAGTATAAATATTTGAACTCTAATATAATAATATTAGAGGTATATATAAGGATCACCAATTTACACCTGTGTGCTACCCTATCCGGCAATCGGGCCACCAGACGGTTGGAACGCGTCGGACGACGTCCTCATCGTGGAGTTTAATGCCATCTCAGCGCCTGTTTCGTTTCCCGTAGACGCACGCCGAGCCTGAGACGCGAGACCTGCTCAAACTTTTCCGGGCCGCCCTCTACGACGGCTCCGAACGAGGAGGTCTTCACGTGGCCGCGAGTGCGAGGTTTGTCCGCCGAACCGGGATAATTTTCAGGGTCCTCGTTTAGCTTGTACTAGGAGCCGGTGAGGATCGGCACGGCTTTGAAGGCTTCACGCTTTCGCCGGTCACGTCATCACGCAAACGCCTGATGCAGGGCGACGCCGGGGAGAGAGGGAAAGAGACGGCGCGGGGAAACGGCGTCAGTGCCGGTCGTCATCTTCCAACCCCGGCGGTGTCGGAACGGGTCACGCACTCACGCGTGAGAGACCCGACCCGACCTGGTCGCGCGACGCAGATGCCAGGCTGTCAAAACTCAAAATCCCCCTGCCCCCCTCCTCCTCCTCCCATCGCTGTCAAATCCCCGATGCGTTTTTACCTCGGGTCCGGGCGGAAATTATGAGCCGGTTTTACGCGTGTCTAACCGCCATCATTAAATCCCTCCGACTTATTCGATGCGCCATGCATGCGTGGACGATCGATGCCAATTGCCAATCGATCGCGTCTCGCTGCGGCAGCGAAATCAATGAGATCTCGGAAAGATACGACTATACGCCTATAAGGCTATACGCGATGCACAGGCTCAGTACACGTACAGCAGCGACAAGGCCAGTACGCTGCCCGTCGCGTATACGCACCCAACCTTAAAAAAGGCGCCCGTATTCCTACATCCCCTGTCGCGTCCAGCGTCGTACGCGCGCCCCCTCGCCGGTAATAACGCCGGCGCCGATACCCCGGGAAAGGACGCCCCGCGCCCCCGGTACGAGCTCCCCCGTAGCTTGGTCCCGCTAGATGCGCGCCCTGCAGTCAATGACAGCAACAGTGCGGGTGAGTGCGCGCGGTGTCCGAAAGGAAATCCGAGCAGAGATTCCTCAGTCAATTCTTCAGCTGAGGGCGAGCAGTGAGCGCACAGCGTGGGGAGACGTGGGCACGCTCCCAGCTCCGTTTAGGTTTGGTCACCAAATACGCTTGATAGAAAGAAACTGAAAGAGATCCCCTTCAAAAAAAAGAGAAGAAACTAAAAGAGAGCCGAGGATGCGATCGGACGGCCGGCTCGGCTCCTGTAGCTGCTTTTCTGCGGACGAAAACCTGCCACCAGCCGCCGGAAAAGGGGCCGCTAGTGCCGTCCCCTTTCCATGCAGCTGTTTCGCAACTGCTGTGCTCATCGCTCAATCAGGCTGACTGATTACTACAAATTTGGTGTTAGTAAAAGTGTTCTTTCGAAGAACAGTTTTTTCCACTGGAGGTAGCCAAGCCAGGCGCCGAGATCAGCGGGTGGAAGCCGTCCTGGTGAAGCTAGGCGCCGTCAGTGGCTTTTCACCGAGCAAGCCGGTGGAGGGGAGGAGAAAAGCACCGGACCGCGACGGCGACATGGACTCATGGCAAAAACACTGCGGCCACGCCCTTCTCACCCTCCCATGCTCTTGATGTGACCACATATGTGTGCTGGTCCCTGAGGACCACTACTTACGGTGCCTGGTAGTACTTTTTTTCAGCTTCTCCTGCGATCCCACCACGACTGAAAACCCCAGGATCTCACAGTCAACTAGGGAGAAAATCGGCTCCAAGTGTGGCCGGTTTATTTGTTTGTGAGTTGTGGTCGTGTGTATCATATAGGAAGCCAGCACTTATTTTCCTTTTTACTCAAATCACGTGCTTGAACAAGTCACATCCTACAATCATAAAGGTCACTCTCCTTTTTTCATGGAAAAAATTCTCATCGTCAAATCCCTCCTGGTTCAATTCCTACGTTTTTCCTCAACTGCATGGGAGCATCCTACCATCATTCTTCCAACCTCTCTTTTTATACACCTACATTCATGCTAAACCTTGTGCTTATACTATTCCCATAGCATACCATTTCCAGCTTCCAGACACGTCCCTACCTCTATACCTGCAGGAGTGCTCTTGCCATCCCTTCGATGAACGGGGGGCCAGTTTGTAGCTAGACCAGGTGCGCGTAGCATTTTGGCCCCGTGCAGCGCAGGTCATGACTTTGGAACGTGAACCAGGTGGGGGCACCGGGACCTCCCCCGCCGGTGCTACAGAGCAGGAGCGGGGGACGTTGACCTCTCCGCTTAACAAGCGTTCGGGCGCAGGACCCGCCTGCCCGGCCCCGCATGTCATTGGACTTCCCTTTGGAGGGTTGGCCTGCTGGTGCTGTTCGAGCAATTTGGCACGGAACATTCGGAATCGTTGGCTCACACGTGTCACGCGGGGCCTACCGTATGTTTGCGCCGGGATTTTCTGTGGCGCCTCATCTTGCGGCCATCTCTTACGAAAGAGTATGAACACAGAAAACAACAAAGGAGTTGGATGGAATATACTAATGAGCAATGTTCACTGGCAAACCCTAAGTCAGTTCGGCGCGTAGAATTTGTTTAGGGGCGGTGTCCCCGTTGCACAAATAATTGAGGATACACACTGGCATGGCGCCCCCACGAGGACGGGGGTCAATTGCTAACTACTTTTTAATGTGGAATTTCATACGGATACGTGCTATGAGATGGAGATGGAGCGGTGTGGACGTACGGGGGGCCACCGGGAAATGGAGCCAGGGTTCTGGACGCAGAAAGGTGGGTACGTGGTTGTTGGGTGGATATTTCGGTTTCCTAACTAATTCCCAACGCACCCCAAACAAGCAAACCTCCTGCCCACGCACGCACCGCTCCAAAAGAGAAAAAGTTCCCCTCCCGATCTGCCGAAACTGCCCTCCGCGCCCGCCCACGGCCGGACGGATCTCGTAATCCGCCAGGGGCACCTCGGTCGTTTAACGCCGGCCGGGATAAGCTCCGAAAGCGACCTTTGCGGAATCCGAGGCCTGGTTTCGCGAAATGGCGTCGCGGGGATGGGGTGGTAAGCGTGAGCTGGGCTCGCCGAGATCGGATTCCCGGGCCCCGCCTGTCTGTGAGCGGCGCGCCTCCGCTTGCCATTCCGTGCAAGGGACGTGCTGCGCGGCTCGAAATGCGTCGAAACTGAGGGGCGGCTCCCGCAAAACCGGTCGTGGCGGCCACCGGCAGGCGTCGGTGGTGAGGCTCCACCCAGAGCCAGCCAGCCAGCACCCGCACAGGTCCAACTCAACGCGACGCGACGGCGTCATCGCGGGCGAAGTTTGCGTGACGCGATCACGCGACGGCACCACCACCACCCCCCGTCTCGGTCTCAGCTGGTAACCCGCGCTGCCCGTTTCCATCCTTCACACCGCCCCGGCCGGGTTTCACCCCGCGCGCCGGGGCTCGCATTAAATCCAGCACCAAAGCGCGCCCGGGCCCCGCCATAACGCCTCCCGATAAACACCAGCAAGCGCACCCACCACCAATTCCCCACCCCCGGGCCCACGCCGTCAGCGGGAGTGCCGCCGAATCGGTGTCGGATCCGAAACGGCGGGCTCGCTTTATAAACGTAACCGCAGCGGGGGCGACGGGGATGGGGGCGGTTTTATTAGCCGGAGCGGAGCAGCAAATTGAATTGAATGGCACCGGCTCTCATTAGCTGGACCCGTCGTAGCTGGTGGTCTTGTAGCCATAGCATTTGGAGGTAGCCATAGCATTCCATTCGTCCCACCTCGGTAGATTCGACTCGTCGCCTTCCTCCTCCCTCCTCTCTTTCTGGTCTGGTCTCCCCCAGCCCAGCCCAGCCCTGCCCTGCCCTGCATGGAGCCAGGCGCGCCATGGCGCGATCCGCGCCAGGGGTACGCCTACGGGGTCGGATCGGCGCTGCAGATGCAGCTGCAGCAGCGGGCCGACGCGGCCGCCGGCGGAGGGGTGCTCAAGAGGAGCCTCGGCGAGCTGGAGAGGTGGCAGCACCAGCAGCAGCATCACGTCGCGGCGCAGCAGGCGCTCTACCTGCGCGCCGTGAGGCAGCGCACGGCGGCCGCGGCGGATATCGCCGCCTTGCTGGGCGGGGGGCCGACCCAGCCGCTGGTTCTCTCCGGGTCCAGCTACGGAGGGGGCCTGGCGTCGCCTTCGTCGACTCTGTCGTCGCTCACGACCGCGTCGAGGGCGGCGGTGCCGCTGATGCACCCGCACCCCCAGCCGCAGCCGCAGAGGCAGGTGCCGCTCATGACGTCCTCGCCGCAGACGCAGGCCTTCGGCCTGTCGAGGGCGCCGCCGCCTCAGCCGGCGGCGTCGAGCGAGCTGTTCATTTTGCAGGAGCTCGAGAAGCAGCTGCTGGACGACGACGACGACGAGCCGGTGGCGGCGATGAGCGGCACCGGCTCCGCGGTGACCAACTCCGAGTGGGAGGAGACGATACAGCAGCTCAACTCCATCACCGCCGCGCCGTCGCCCGGGCTCCCTGCAGCGGCGGCCCCGAACAATAACAACACCAACGCGGGGATGACGAGGTCTCCTTCCAACTCGTCCTCCTCCACGGCGTCTTCCTCTGCGTCCTGCTCGCCGCCGACCCCGGGGGCCGCGTCGCGGCAGCTGCTGTCTGAAGCCGCGGTCGCTCTCGCCGACGGCAACCACGAAGCGGCGGCCACCCATCTGGCCGCCCTCAAGCGCGCGGCCAACCAGCACGGCGACGCGGAGCAGCGGCTGATTGCCATGATGGTGGGCGCGCTGTCCTCCCGCATTGTCCCGACCGCCTCCGCCCTAGCTCAACACCTCGCCGAGCTCTGCGGCGCCGAGCAGCGCGCCGGGTCCCAGCTCCTACACGACATCTCCCCGTGCTTCCGCCTCGCCCTCCACGCCGCCAGCGTCGCCATCGTCGAAGCTGTTGGCGACCACCGCGCCATCCACCTCGTCGACTTCGACGTCAGCCTGCAGCAGCACGCGGCCCTCATCCAGTACCTTGCTGAACGCCGCGTGCCGGGCACCTCCCTGAAGGTCACCGCCGTCACCGACCCGGGCTCGCCGTACACGCAGTCTCTAAGTGCAACGCTCACCGCCATCGGGGAGCAGCTGAAGCAGCTCGCCGAGCGAGCTGGCATCGAGTACCGCTTTAAAGTGGTCAGCTGCAGAGCAGCAGAGCTGGATGCGTCCAGGCTCGGCTGCGCGCCCGGGGAGGCGCTGGCAGTCAACCTCGCCTTCGCGCTCTCGCACGTCCCAGACGAGAGCGTCTCTCCGGCGAACCCCAGGGACGAGCTCCTCCGCCGCGTCCGCGCTCTGGGCCCGCAGGTGGTGGCGCTCGTGGAGCAGGAGCTGAGCACGAACACGGCCCCGCTGACCGCGCGCTTCACGGACGCGTGCGCGCACTACGGCGCCATCCTGGAGTCGCTGGACGCGACGCTGGGGCGGGAGAGCGCGGAGAAGAAAGCCAGGGCCGAGGCGGCCCTGGCGAAGAAGGCGGCGAACGCGGTCGGCCGTGAGGGCCCCGACCGGCTGGAGCGGTGCGAGGTCTTCGGCAAGTGGCGCGCCCGGTTCGGCATGGCGGGGTTCCGCCCGGTGGCGCTCGGCCCGAGCATTGCGGACCAGGTCGCCGCCCGCGTCGGTCCTGCGCCGCCCGGCATCTCCGTCAAGGCGGAGAACGGCGTGCTCCGGCTCTGTTGGATGGGGCGCGTGGTGACCGTCGCCTCCGCGTGGCGCTAGACCACCGCCGACGGCCCCCGCGCGCCATTATTGCCGCCACCAAATCGTCAGTTACTTAATTCGCGCAATTCCTTTCCTCGTTTCTCTTTTTTACCTTGATTGGGTGAGGAGTGATGAGAGTTTGTCATTGATCTGGTAAAATCCTTCCTTAGCTGTAGCGGCTCATAATTCTTATAACTGCTCATAGTAGTATATGGAAAAGAGTAAGTTATATCGCCGATCTGCTGTGAATTTCTTCTGTGGCATGTTTGCTCGAAGAAGATAACATTCCCTCCGATTCATTCATGGCGATCGTGGTTGGCCTTGCCACAGTCGCAGGCGCTGCCTAACTAGTGGGCGCGAAATGCGCACGCGGGCCCTACACCTTTTCTTGTCCATTCATGCTTGTTTGCCACGTCGGCGGGCGGGGCCTTTCTTTGTGGCGTACAAGTGTAGGCTAGGTGGTGAGGTGAAGTGCAGCCATGGTAAGGAAAATGCCACTTGGATGTAGATGGAAGGATTAGTAGTAGCAGCAGTTTGTGGTTTGGTGAGCTCTTTCTCTGCAGAATTCGGTCGCTTAAATACGTGTTGCTTTTGGGATTAAACTAAAGCAAAGTTTGGGGAAGATAAAAGGATCACTACAAAGAAGAGATGACGGGAGAGACAGAGGTGCACGAAACGAAAATGCCAGTGACACTGCACTAGGAGGCGTAGCAGTACAGCCACCAACGTGGTCTGGAGAGGGGGGGGGGGCCCGGCCGCTTGTGGTGGAAGAAGGAATTGTCTGTGCTGTGCGCTTGAAGCTACGGCGAAAGCGTACGTGGAATCCGCGTGCCCCGATTTGGCTTCCGTCTCAAGAGTACCCCAGCGCCGATCAAAAGTCGTCACTGTCATGGTGGATCGGCAGCTGTTCATTCCCTTTAATAAGGTTTATTAGGCTACTACGCCACGGGTTGATCAGATTTGGCAAGCTTTTGGGTTGCTATAAAGTTTTAGCAGGACGTGGAAATTTGGAAAGCATTTGGATTTCTACCTTATTTTTAGCAAGATGCGCCATTGACGACGCAATCCGCAATTGCAGCCCTATTTAAATTTTTTTGAGAGGAGAAAATGGATGACAAAAGATCACTCGGTAAATTAAAAGTTACAGGTCATACATTATTACTCTTCGCACCGTGCCGCTTTTTGTTTTGATCGGGCCAGTGTGCCACTCGCTCAAAACTGAAAGTGGTGAAAGTCAATGATGGGGACCCCCGCCGCCTACTAAACTGTGTCTTACATGCCTGCTGTAAGTTTTGTACTAGCAAAGTGGCACAGTGTGGCGGGAATCCTAGAACGAAGGGCTCTAGCACCGCCCATCCACTCATTCACCGGTAGATGTCGCAACGTGGCAGTGAGACGTTGGGTGAAGGATCTCGAACCACTTACTAGTACTGCTTTGATCGCAAAATGTGTAGTTACCAAATCGAAGATATTTAACGCCCCCTGCTTTTGAAATAAGGGCCCAAATACAGATCAAAGTAGGGGGATTTGCATGTATATAAAAGTAGGAACAGACGTGGGATAATTAGGGCCAGAGGAACTAACCCTAAACCAGGGGCAGCTTATTGCCATGTGGGGCAAATTGGCAACTGGACAAGAAGGTGAGGGCAATGGTGCAATTGTCCCAATCTTGAAAAGTAAAAGATCAAGTGTCATTTTTTCTTTCATAGATAGTACACCAAGAAGTCACTGAAAAGAGCAGTAGGCCACACCGCAAGCATGTCTGTACGGCGACTCACAGGTAAAAAGAGGGTGATCGTTCTTTAATACCCACTCATTGCAAGATTTTACTCACGCGATTGTACGCGCGACTGGATCCCTTTCCGGATCCGCAGTACCCCTCCGAAGCCGGCGTACCGGCCCCCTACGTCTTTCTGTATAAAGTTCCCCCATGATTCGCAGTGTGCCGATTAATTCGAAACCCGACGCCACCTGGTAGCAATCATTCCGCACACCCGAATGATGCTGTGATCATGAGCGTCGCGTTGCATCTGCGCACCTCTTCTCCGTTCTCCTCCTTTTTCCTCCGAAACCTAAGGGAATCGCGGCTATCGCTTTGCCGAGCGAAATGCCCGTCTCTGAATTGCATGCCCTCGACGAACTGGCAAGGCAGCACGGGGCGAATTCAGACAGTACCCGCGGTTCGGGACCGAGACCGCGCCGCGCCGCAAGTGCTGCTGGAGCGAGGGCGAATTCAGAGCCTGTAATGGCGAACGGGGCGAAGCGTCAGTACAGTCTTGACTTGGCGTCCTCCAGGGTCAGGTTGGCTGCGGCCTCCCGGCTTTTGGCTGGCCTAGCGTCGAACTACCCGTGTAGGGTCACATGCATGCGGCTGAGGCATTGCTCATAGCTCACAGCTCAACGCGTCCTGATTTCTGAAGGAGTACTAGCAGCCGTTTGGAGCCAAGACAGGGCCAATCCCACCAGCATTCTATTGTGTCCGGGTATACGGACGGGCACCAACCGAGCCGTTTCGGCCCAGACGTGCCCGGCTTCGGAAAGCCATCGGGGCACACACAAACAGCCGGGCTTCCCCAAGTGTTGACGCGCGCTTTCCGCCGCCGACGAGCCAACAACTCCACGGAATCTCCGATCCCCTTGACCCCTTCACACAGAAAAGATAAGCTTCTTTTCTCTTCGCTCGCAATCTGCCCAGCCGAGCCGATGGCGCGGCAGGTGGAGTCTCTGCTATTTGCGGAAACCACACACAAGCCACACGGGTCCTGAGGCAGCGTGTAGTAGCCTAGGTTAATGGCCCCTTGATAGTTTTTTTTTCTTTTCTGTGTGAGAGCATGCGCACAGACATGGTATCTTCTGATCTTCAGATTTTTTTTGTTGGCATCATGTCTTCAGGGTTTAGCTAAGCGCGTTCTCTGATGTGGGACGGGGCAGTATCAGCAGTTACCCGTGGATCGGGATTGACGTGCCACCAATGAGCTAATGTGAAAACAGGCGACGCGACCGGGGGAAATTTATTAACGGCACGCGACTGACACAACGTCGATCGGAACGCAGGAGAAGGGAGGACGACTCATCGTTCACGGTACCAGCCCCTTTCTCCTGCGTTCTCACGTATACACGTACGCCGCGATGGTGGCACGAGTCGGCGACTGCTCAACTCCAGGCCGGCCTCTAGCTAGACAGTCTCCATCGTCGGGTTCAAACGCATGTACGTACACCATCGAGCCCCGGCCGTGTACGCCGCCGTTAATCCTGACGGCTTTGCCAGACGCTACTGGTAAACGGCTGGACGATCTCGTCGATCCGTTCGCAAATCTTCCTGCGTTCCCTCGCCGCCGGCCTAGCGATCGAATCCGGAAAGAGATCGGGCTCGCGTGGAAGGCGTGTGCGGGTGAAGGAAGACTTGGGGCGGCGGTGTCGCCGTTGCGTGAGCGAGACAAGTCCGGAAAGGCGGTGAGGCGATCGATCGATCCCGCGCCACGGGCGGAAAAAAGGAGTGCCGCGGCGAGCTCCACGCTACGGCCTGCCGGTTTGCACGGCCGGCCGCCCACGTTTCCGCCTCCCCTCCCCCGTACCGTGCGCCGCTGGATCAACGAGCTAGCTTTGACAACACGGGGATCGGCGGCCGCTGGAGAGCGCGCGAGATCGCAGCAGAGGGCGGCCGCGCGGCATGGGGGGCGCCTGGCGCCGGTTACCCACGTCGCGCGGGCAATAATGCGGCGGTGTGGCAGCGGCAGCCTTTTGTTCCGCGCCCCCGCGGCGGCGACGTCACCGCTCCGGGCCGAGTAGCTGCTGTTCATGTTCTCGCGGCCTGACACGGCCTGACCTCCGCGCTGGCCCAGCCGACGTAGAGTATCATTGACCGCATGACTGGTGTCCGTGTCAGTGTGTGTGCTCGAATAACTAACCTTCTGCGCGCGGGTAAAAAGCAGCGCGCGGTCATCTTCTACCTACACGACTCGACTTTCTGATCTTGCACAGCATTTTTTTCCCCACTTGCCTTGCCGGCTACTGCAAAATATTGTTTCGGGGCCTTTCTGCCAAGTCGGAGATTCTGGTTAGGACGTGCACATGGGCTAATAATCAAAGGAGACGACATGCCGAGGCTGAGGGCGACATGATCAGAGCAAGGTGAGTGTAACCCGCAAGGGAAGGGTCTAGCCAGGGGAGGTGAAGTGCAACTAAGGCCCCGTTTAGATCGCAAATCTTTATAACTTTTGGAACTTTTTGCTACTGTAGCGTTTTCGTTTGTATTTGATAAATTTTATCTAATCATGGACTAACTAGGTTTAAAAGATTCGTCTCGTGATGTACAATTAAACTGTGCAATTAGTTATTTTTTTTACATACATTTACTGCTCCATGCATGTGTCCCAAAATTGATGTGATGGAGCGAGAGTGTAAAAAGTTGGAAGTTGGAAGGGATCTTAACAAGGCCTAAACAAAGATACCAGTAGTAAGATAAGCTGCGGCCTACCCTACAGGCACGCATCAACTGGCAACCGCATATATGCACGTAGACACGCTGCGAGCTGGTAATCGTCTTGGCAGGTAAGGATCTTGTCAAGGGAATGGTACTGTAGTTTCTTCAAGCAATCAGTGGGAGAGTGAAAGCACAGGAGCTTTGGGGGCGGCGCTAAGAGGCCAGGAAGTATTTTTCGTTTCTCGGAAAGGTTTAAAGAGAACGCAAAATATCAGAAGGCTATGTTTTATTTCAGAGAGAGCGCCTTGATGCTCCTCCACTAGCCCAAACGATTGAAAAGCCCAACCTGCAACGGATATCTCAATTAAAGCCCATATAACTAAACGAGCGTTCAAATCGATGGCGAATTTCAGACAAACTTGTCTGCACAGAAGTCTCATGTCTGCCAATTAAAACTGCACAAATATTGCATAGCTTCTGTCACATGGTAAAGAAAAATAATTGTAACTTCATCGAATCCTATTTGGTTAGGTGAATAAGCTTCGGGAGCTTCAGAATACTATCCGTGCATCAATATACTGGTATATACTGTGGTCGGAACTAAGTTACTAGAACCGAGTAAAAGTCAATCCTCAATAGGACGGTGCAGAGAATAAACACTGATGAACAATGTCCGATCGACAATTCCAAACAGACAAAAGAGTATCAGGCTGCAGAAACAAAGGCATCTCGAACGATGTTTGCAGGTACAAACAAGTGAAGCCAGCATCGCAAAATTCAGATTAGCAGAGCAGGTGAGTATAACGAGGTGTTCCTCCTATAGTCATGCATGCCGAGCGTTACTGTTTTTCCCCCACTTTCATTTGCCAAGAGACTTGTTCTTCGTAAAGCTTTGTTTCCAAGTTGAAGGACTTCAATCGATTGTGCCCGAACTCTGCAATTTGCATGCTCCACTACTTCTCTAAAAAAATAAAGGTCTTGGTCTTGTTCAAGGCTTACATTTCTCAGTCTGAACGGAATAAAAAATAAAGTCGCCTATAACACGATGTTCGTGTTGCCACCCCAGTTCCTCCACTCCTTCGACTATCTATCTGATAACGGCCGAGACCACCACAGTGGGACATGTCCAGAAGTACTTCACAGAGCAAACATACCTGCCTTCCAGACAGAGAAGGCCAGCTGCAGCTGCTGAAGACCTGAAGCCATTTAACTCCTGGAGAAAGAACCAGCAGAGACGTACCTGTATAGCTGCTGGTACGACATCATGTGATCAAGCCGATTCAAGGAATGCATCTCAACCAAAAGCTACAGAGTACAGAGTAGAGTAGTTGGCAGCAACTTCAGGTACATATTAGTAGCTTAGGATTAACTTTTTGGTGTCCTTTTCTCCTTTAAAACTATATGGGATAATGGTTGTAGGATTGTATTTGTCAGTTCAATTCTAGTGGGGAAAAGTGACCCAAATCCTAAGAATACTCAAGTACTCAACAATGGACATATAAGCAGCAAAATACTGGAAGAGTGGAACGCACAGAACCAAGACACTTGATTGCTAACAGCTTCAACAGGAACAGTTTATTAAACAGGTGCAACCAATGCTGTGGCCGAAAGGCAATAGAGTAAGCAACGGAGCACCTACAGGCCCGTAAACAATTAACAAGATGATCTGATTCTTTCATGGGCACGCAGAAAGGCGTAGCGGCTCAACCACCGGTCCACCACCAACTTGACAAGTACAATAAATCAAGCTAATTGGGACAGAGTATACTGTAACAATGTGATGAAGCAAACATCCATCAAATCCCGTTTGGTACAGCAACATTCTCACATGGCATGCCAGCTTGGTTAGGGATCAGGTAAGGAGACAGGGAGAAGGGCATGCGTCAAACATGGCCTCTTGACATATAAATTGCACAAACATTGCAAGGTGAGGGCCAAATTATACAAACAAGTTAGTCTAAAAGAAACTGGCCACATGTCAACCATTAGATGAGCCACGAAGCAGGCCACATCCTTCCCCAGATGAAAATTTAAAACAAAAAGGCTTAATAGATCTAGAAAACCATCTGTGTAACTGTGTTGTTCTTTTCTGGGACAACAATTTCTACTGTGTTTGAATCCTTCAGTTGTTGCTTATGATAGATAGCAAATGATCACTCTACTACACTTGAATTCAAAATAGATACAGCATAGTGGTACATTGGATCTGGTGTACATTGCACTTGCAAAAGATCAAACATAACATGTGTAATTGGCTAATTGCCTAAAATTAAACATAGCAAAGAACCCAGTGAAACAGTTAGATCACACAAAATCAACCTTTATATCACAACATCCACCGCCTTTCATGTCAAATTTGAATCAAGGTCATCAAGAATTCTCACAGATTGCAGTGATCCTCAAACGGGTTGGCTGCTCTGGTTCGGCATTCCTTTTCCAGAAAGCACGCCGCCACCACACCTCGAACCCTCTCTGAATGTTTGGGCAATCCTCCCCAGAGTTGAGGAAGCGATTGAACCATGCCAGAAGAATCTCCTGCTGAGTTGCAAGAGGCAGTGTCAGGATTGTGTTTGCAAGCCCATCCTCTATCAAATGCCGGTCGAGCCCCTTGCATGCTCGTCGCATCCATCCAAAGTCCTCATAGAAGGGCTCTAACCAGGTGCTCAAGAGCTGGCAACGGGCCTCCTTGGACACCAAGATTTGCCCCTTGCCAACCCCGACAAAGAGCCTTGCCGTCACTCGGCTCACTTCATAGCGGTGTATTGCTGGCACTTTACGATGCATCTCCGCTAACTCAGTCTGCATTGCCCATGTCCTCAAGAACTCCTCAGCAATCTGGCGCTCAACAAGGATGTCAAGCATCCAATGCAGGTTGTCAGCCTGCCTGGCAATCTGCGACACCTCTGATTGATCACCCCCTGCAGCCCTAACAAACTGCTCACGCAGCAAGGATAAGCACCCATTGCATGCCGAATAGAGTGACTCCTTGCGGAGGTCGCCACCAATTGCTCCGCCACGGGATGTGCTGTTCTCCCTGAGCATTTTGGACACCAGCCCCTTCATCTCCCTCCTTGCCTTTTCGTCCTTCCCTTCCAGGACAACCTGCAGGAGCCTCAACAACACCTCCTCGCCACCGCCACTGCAACTCCCTCCGACCTCTGCCTCTTCAACCAATGCCGAAGGGGCCAATTCCAGGGACACTCTCTTGAGCACCTCTCCAGCCCCTGAGTTCTCGAGGTGCAGCTGCGTCAACAATGCTGCCACCTTCTCGTCATCGTCTTCAGCCCACGGCGCAGCCTCCAAATACTCCAAGCAAGATAGCACCCCGGCATCGAACACAATGGCTGCGGACACCTGCAAAAGGCACAAATAAATCAGTGAGCAGAAATGGAGTGACATCCCACGGAATCGAATTGAGACACACGAGAGAGCAGAGAAGGTGGTGGTACCTTTAGAATGCCAAGGACCTTGTTGACATCCTCCCGCATGAGCCTCCGGCGTAGATCCTTGCAGTACATGAGGCGCAGCGTCTCGGCGTAGACCTCGACGTCGTCGCAGTCGGAGATCTCGACGATGTGCGGCAGGGTCCGCTGCTGCTTGGACCAGCGGTCGGACAGCTTGGCGGCGAAGAACCTGCTGTGCGCGACGAGTATGTGGCGGTGGACGCAGAGCGTGACGGAGAGGCCGTCCTTGGAGGTGAGGGTGAGGCGGACGTCGGAGGAGTCGGCGTCGTTGAACTGGTTCCCTGGGCTGCAGCTGCCGATGAGGTCGGCGATGCGGTCCTGGAGCAGCATCTGGCGGTCCATGGAGCGCGCGGGCTGGAGCTGGTGCGGCTGGGGCGGGGCCGGGATGGAGTGGACGCCGGCGGCGGTGCGGGGGTGGTAGTCCTGCTCGTTGGCCATCATGTCGAAGAGGGTGGGGCTGGAGCGCGTCTTGTCGAGCGGCAGCGGCGGCGGGGACATGGGGTTGAGCAGCCCGGCGTTGAGCGCGGAGTTGAACTTGGTGTAGCTGGAGGGGTAGGACGGCGCGTACGAGGGCGGCGGGGGCGGAGTGGCGTAGGCGGAGGCCGAGGCGGAGGAGGAGGAGGAGCCGGCGGGCGGGGGATCCATGGGGTCGGCGGCGCGGGCGGGGGAGGAGGGGTGGGAGTGGGAGTGGGCGTGGCCGCCGAGACCGTGGGGCGTGCAGCACCAGGAGGTGGAGAGGTCGAGGGGGACGAGGTGGGAGGGGGAGAGCTTGGGGAGCGGCCTGGATCTGGATGAGGCGGCCATATTGGGCCGGGGGGGGGGCGTGTGGGGATTCTCGCCGCGCGGGGGGCACCCGGGCACGGGAAGCGGTTGTCGTCTTTTGAGACCGGGCCGGGAGTAATGGCGGGGACCACCCGCGGCGGGCTGTCGTCGGAACTGGCGGGCGGACGGACGGTGGTGGTGGCGCGCGATCAATGCTGTGGTCGGTACAGTGCGGGTGGCCGGCGCCGGCCTCACCGGCTCACCGCCGCGGCTGCACGCGCGAGCGCTGATGATGATGAACAAACCAACAACGGTCTCGTCCGAATGTGGCATGTTCTTGCCACGGTGCACGGGAGGAAGATACCCGCGGTATAATTTGAGCCGGCAGTCGGAATGTAATCTCTGCTTTTGTATCCATGTTTGGCACTGACGTGAGATAAGAGGATACCCATGAGGCCATGAGGCTTGAGAATTTGCTTAGACTTTAAAATCATCTCATTTTTCATTCTTTATCCAAAAACATAAGCACTTCTAGGTTTATCTTAAGGCAAATATTTTTAACTATCAACAGAAAATTTTCATAAACATTGACAATAGATTAATCGTGAACACAACCATCATACTAGCACGTAACTCTTTCTCTTCAAAATAATTTACTTGTATAGATATCATTAATCAAAATAGCATATTGTAGACCAGGTCAATGTTGACGGGAGGAGTAGTTTAGATCATAATAACAATCACAGGTACATAGACTAGAGACAATGGCATATCTAGGATTTTAGGTTAGATGGTCCAACATGAAACAAAGAAAAAATTGTTATAGCAATATAGCGTCCAATACAAAGTACAGAATTTTTTTAGAGGAACCAAAGTACAGAATTTGTCAAAAGCACATGATAATATATTTGTAAGATGTCATACAATTTTCAACGTCTTAAATCCAACAACTAACTAATTACATTGAGTTAGGTTGCTAAATGAGCAACTTTAACGCACGTGCATTGGGCCGTAAAATTAAGCTACTAAAATTAAGAGAAGAACGATTTAGAAGAAGCGAAAGGGACTGCAGTAACACCTGAGGTTCTGGATTCGACTTCTTGTGTTGGCAAATTTTCTAAAATTTAACGGTGTTGTGCTTTCAGTAATAGACGACGTTCCCGTCGACAGCGAGGCGACTATGATATGTTCGTCAATCTCGATGATTTGCCGGCTCCGTTTCTCGGAGGTGCTTATATGGATAGGATTGCGTGCGTGTATTAGTAGAGGTGAGTATGTGTGCATATTTGTGAACGTCTGCGTCTGTAATGTGTTTAAAAAATGATTTGGAAGAAAAAACTAAAGTTCGGAATGAACGAATTAAGACGATTTAAACAGTAAGGACGCTGTTCACGTGCCAGCCGGCCGCCACCACCAGGTTTCGTGCCGAACCGGGCCGACGGATTCACGGACGCCGCCATCGATGGGCAAGGCATGTGCGCCCTCGCGGATAGCCCTTGGCTTTTCATAACCTCTGCTCCCAAGCCCACGACATAGAATACCGGTTCCATGCATCCAACGATTGGTTCCGACACATGCGAAGACGAGCCGGTTCATCCACAGAAATTTTTTGTTGTTATTATTATCTTCGCAGTTTGTTTGCTCTGTTGCCGGAGGCGAAAGCCTCTGCCACCAAAAAAACAATTGCCCATGAGTTCCGAACCCAGGCGATGAGATGCTTTTTCGCGACAGACAGAAAGGCATTCGCTGTGTTACGGTGAGCTTGTGCAGAAGCAGCTGTCCTTCGTCTTCCTGGATCCACCGGACCCACAACTGTGTGGTGCTACGGCCGCACGGGAAGCAACAAAGATAGCCTGCCTGCTCGTGTATAGTTATGGATCCAGCGAAAGCTCACAGCTCACATCCAGCGTATAGTTATGGTGATCTTGCTCGTAATGCAAGATGCAGCCCTGGTACTGTTTCTTTTCTTCTCTACGCATTACAGTCACGGCATTACGTTATCACGTACTCCTGCTACAAACAGGACAGACTGCAGCACCACACGGGCCTTGCCTGAGGGGTGAGCCTGGCAACCAATCGCGCCCGCAATGGCCGATAAAACCGCGTTGCGTTTGCACACAGATGCAGCTGACGCTTGAATTCACACTGTACGGGGCGGGGCGAGCCTGGCAGCCAGCGACACTGCAGCAGTGTCCGTGGGGCGGATCCAAAGACGATCTGGAGTGCGGCGCCGAGAGCTGATGGTAGAGCGTGAGCAAGCTGAAGTCAGGCGGACCCAGCGGATAGGCTAGCTTGCAATTGCAACCACGCCATTACTTCTCAGACGGACACAGTAGCTGAAGCCAAGTACTTGTATCGGGCCTTCTTGCGTATGGACCTTAGGCTTTGTGGGCTGTGGCCTCGTTCAGAAAGCCTACTTTCCGCCCAAACATCACCACGGATTAGGGACTGGCCCGCGGCCTGGCATGTCAAGGGGCTGGGCTGATGGTGGTAGCCCGGAAGGCTTCGGCCTAAAAGGCGGTTGGTGGGCTTCTTTTAGACACCGAAGGCCAAGTTAGGCGTGGAGAAGTCCCTGCCTGCAGTGTCCGAACGTACTTCAGTTTTTTCACGAGTGCCCCACGGTGAATCGCTCGCCACTACACGGTACACTGACACGTGATCCACTTGGGTTCGAAACGCTGCCACGTTGGAGAACCCGTCAAGCAAGAACCTGCACCTGATGATCATCACCAGACACCAGCTACGCGGAGCAAACCAAACTGCTCACTGTCACCACAGCATAAGTGACGCCGCCATGCATGTACCAATGGCAGCAGGCAGGTGACAATGATCTGGGAGTCTTTTTCCGGGCGATAAGGAACTGGCGAGCTATTCTCCTCACGGTAATCCAACTGTTGTTCAGGATGTTCGGCAGGCGGCCGCCCACGGCCCATGGCAACTGTGTCGACGCTCGGCAGCGTGCTCGTCAATCCGGGAAATAATCGCAGTCGTGTGCGTTACTTTCGCATCGCAGGAGGACCTGCTGCTCGTTGACCGGTGGGCCCAGCTACTGTGCTTCTTCCTCCTCGCGACGCTGACAGCTTCTTCCTCCTCGCGACGCTGGTTGGTTAGGGTAGGAGGTGGGGGAACCGGCAAGGGGTGGGAGGTAGGGGGGAGCGGCTGTCAGCGAGATCGCCACCGGCTGAGGTGATGGTCGAGGCGGCGGCTTTAGGGTTTGGGATTTCCGGTGGTCGGGGCGGCTCCATATCCGGCGGCTACAAAGGAAGGTTAGGGGAGGGGGTGGCCTGGCGGTGGTGGCGGTTCGACCGCCGGCTGGGTGGGTTGGAGCCCCGATGGGCTATGGCCGGCGGCGGGAGGCAAGAAGAAAGTCAGGGTCAATGGACGGCATCACAGTGGTGGGTGGATGGGCGGCACGACGGCCGATCCGGCGGCAAGCCACTGAAGACGGAGGAGGCGGCAACCGGGGGGAGGGCGGAGGGGGGCGAGCTGCAAATAGGTCGCGGTGGGCCTTCTGCGACGCTTCCCCTCGCAATCACATATGTGAGTGCGAATAGCGCTAGAAAATGTAGGAACGCCAGCTTTCTCGGATGAAGATGCATGGGTAATCTAATTAATAATACAGTACTAGGTGTCGGCCGTACATGGCGGGGGAGTGATCCAAACTGAACGAGAACAATCGAACATGCACGCCGACGGAGTCACGCAGCGATCCGTACTAGTCGAAGCTTGCATGATTTCTTAATCATCCGCGGAGGTCGGAAGGAGACGAAAAGAAATGGGCCAGGAGAGGCCAAACTGCAGCAAGCAGAGGTGCAGTGCAGACGCACACCGACAGAGTCGCAACCAGATCGACCGACTGGGAATCAGTAGCTGAAAATAGAAAAGAAGTCGCATTTGGAGCATCTATCTTCTGCGCATCCCGATCTCGTCGACACGGGATCTTCCGGGTAAAATAGGAGGCGGAAGCGCCGTGCCGAGTAACTATCCAGGAATCAATCACGATGGCAAGAACGTACAGCTAACAGCTCGATACGTTGGGATCACATGCGTCCTCCACGGTCGCCGTCCTGTGCTCCGGTCCGCGCAGACTCACCTTCCCTGTCCACGCACTTGGCACGCACCCAGCGAGAACTAGACGACACGGGGCCGGGCCGCCAGAGCATGACGGCATCCCTTTCTCGCGGTGCATGAACCTGGCGGTTGGCCCCGGGCCGGTGCCGTGACGCGCCGTGGCGGGCGGGCTGAGCAGCCGTCGCCGTCACCGGGACTAGGGGCGAGACCGTGAGGGGACACACGTGGGTTGCGCGCGCGCCCGGGGACCCCTGGCCACCCCCCACCCGGCCCGCCACGCTCGGCCGGGCGGCCGCGGTTGCTGTCGATCCCCGTGCGCGCGCGCGCTGCTGTCCCCGCCCGCCTCTTGTGATCTTGTCCGCCCGTGCGATGCGCGCGCGCGCGCGTGGCCGCGGCAGCCCGGCGGCTCGGGCGCCAGATTCCACGGGCAAACTGATGGTACCGTGCATGGAGGGGAGGTGGCCGATACGTGATGAGCTTGGTAAGGCAGCTGCGACCTGCGATTTGTTCTGGACCCCTCTGGGTGCCTGTCGTCACATGCCCAGATAGTATCGAGTTGCGGTTGCGGCTGCGGCGGCCGGGGTACCATCCACGGGAGGGAGGGTGGTGGCGTCGTGGCGCTCCCAGCGGTGCCTGCGTGACTGTCCATGTGCGCGTATCTCGACGGATGATCTGCCCGGCGTCCTTTGGTCGAGAGAGCGCGAGCTGTTAGATCAGAGCTCCAACGATTAAGGCGCAGCCGTGCTGCAACATCATCGGATGATTGAAAGTACTGTAGAGGTTTAGCCGTCGAAAATGTTGCCAACTCAAGCCAGTAAGCTGTAAGCCACGCCCTCTTGTCTATAACGTCGAGCATCAATTCAGTTCAGATCCATCACGTTTCTCTTATTTTGGACCTCCTATACATGCATGTACCGTTCCTCTGTTGCGCAGTGCAGACAACGCAGTCCATCAACGTCGCAAGTCACATCGTGCATGGCTGCCTGCCTCATTGCCGGCCGAGACGGCGAGACCTGGTGCACGAGAGGGAAAGCACGCACTGCACGGGCGCCACTGACATCTTCGGTTGAAACGTCTTACCAAATCACTGTGGACAAGGAATTGAAGCAGCCGCTGAAAGAAATAAAGCCACAAGATTTCAAGACGTCGTCATTAATCAGCTCGAACTTATAGATAATGCAGGACCTTTTTATATTCAATCACACCAATTTCTTTACGTGAGTGGCGACAAGCCGGTTGTTGTTCTGCATACATAAAGAACTCTTGGCCGAAAAGGAAAAAAAAAATCTGCAGGCTGGAGCAGCTGAAGATTTATTTGATGCTCCGCTTCATCTGAAGATTATGTATACATCGCCGAAAAGCAGGCAGGTGTGCAGTCGGATGAGATAAAGAATGTGTCTAGTACTATTTCTCCAAAAGTTTATATGCATACACTTGTGACGTTTTTTAAAAAAAAATTATTCAAACACAATCACTCTATGCAGGCATGTTCGTTAGGAAAAAAAATATAAATATATCGTTAAGCTTATCTGGTGGGATCATGGTGACGACCTTTGGATCCCCGAAACCTTATGGAATCAAAGGTACTATAATACAGAGGCATATAGCTGTAGTTGGTAGGTGGTTGATTTTTGTTAGCTAATCTATATTATGCAAGAAGATCTCCGTAATCCGGTTTCATGTGCTCTTGTTCTCTTGGAACAAAATTATTTTGTCCGTTGCGCGCAAGGATCTAGGAGAATCTCGATCGCTAAATTCCACAAGCTTCGGGATCCGTTCATCAGGGGCCTAACAAGCTAAAAGCCTAAAACGACAGCCAGATCAATCATGTAGGAGTACCAAACTCGTTACAAGTCTGGCTGAAAATTACTCGTCCTTTCAGCGTAAACATGAGCAGGACAGCGCATTCATGGCAGAGCAGAGCACATCACGAGACCAAACAGTGGATTGCTGTTTGCTTTGCTTTTAATCTATTTTGCAGAGTGCAGTTAGGACTACCTGACAATTCGGAGGGCCCCAAAATGGCCAAATGGTGATACATCTACAGCCAAAGATGGCCCTAGCTAGCTAGCTACCTTAGATACAAGCAGGCAGCGCTGTGCATTGTTGGATCACTATTTCAGATTTGAGACCTTTGAGACCACATAATCGCCCTGGAAACACAGTGATGGATGGTGCTCTCGTGGACCTCGTGCATCATTTCCCTTTTCTTTTTGATCTCAGGTGGCTGTGGTGCATGCACCTACTCGAACCATCCACCGTTCCATGCATCTCGGATCCCATTTCCGCGAGACCCATTTTTTTATAGCTTAGCCCTTTTACTTTCCCTGGCGCCTCATCCCAGATAGCGAGAGGACGATTTCGTGTCCCGGATCATGTTCACCCGGCGAGCTGCACAATAAAACATCTTTTGCCTTTCAAGAGATTTCATTTGCTGGCATGTCAGATTTTACCTCCTCCCTACAACGCACGAAGCCGCCTCAACCAGCAGCACGTCGAGCACGACGGACGGCGCCACACTACCGGCGTCTTGTCTGGGTGACGCGAGCAGAGCTTTCTGGTCAGAGGAAGCACACTGCCCCTGATCCGAATGAAAGCGCTTTGAATTTAAAGGAAGGCCGTGAGCACGCACCACTGGATTCATGTGATGAAAGGGGTGCAGAATCCATCCGATTCGAGCCTTCCCCGGCTAAAGCCTTCAAAGCTGCCTCGTTCCAGGGCCTGTGGACTAAATAGATACGGGGTACTACTAGCAGTGAACCGACACTTCTTTTGGCCACGTCCCAAGGCACGGATCTGCTCCGGATCCGTTGGTACGGACAGCCCGTCTCTCCATCTCTGGTGTGCAGCCACGCAGGGGTGCTGACGGAGCCGGGCATCAGCGCGACAGGCGATCGAGACACGTCTTGGATTTCACTAGCGGCCGCGCTGACAGGTCGAGCTCCGTACTGTGCGTGGTTAGCCTTGCCTCGATGCGGAGTGATTATCCGCCGTCGCTGTCTGGAAGCACGGCACCTGGACGAAAGCAGACGTCGCGAGGTCGCAACGCAACAGCGCACGGGTCAGACGCGAGGTCGCGAGCCATGCGCCCATGCCATTTGCGTGGTGCGGGCCGCGGGGTCGCACCGGGCAAAACGGGCAGAATTTTAAGGTTAGGTGTCCCAGGCGGTCGGGTCAATCACACGGACGGAAGGAGCTCACAGCCTAAGCGTGCTACCGCTACTTCTACTGGAGGAGAGTGCAACGTTTCACTGCTGCAGGAGCTACCAGCAGTACTGGTAGTCCCCGTACCTGTCACTGTAATCATGGGAATCTTGAAAGTACGTTCGCTTGGGAGGCCGGCCGGGCCAGGCGGCCAGCCAGCAGGTTCAAGTTCAATGCACCATGTGACATCGAACTGTAACAGACTCGGCCGGCTTCTCTCGATCGGCTCTTGTTCTTGCAGGCGCGCGTTTCTTGGGGAGGCCGGAGGAAGAGGGCTAGCTAGCTGTGTCTTGCTACCCTTGGCCTGGCTGTGCATTAGTTCAGTTCAAAACTTCAAATTGCATCCGAGATTTCTCAAGGCGCAGGTAAAAAAGAAACAAGAAAGTATCTTCACACCCTCCTAGCTAGGCTCGGTAGTCTCATCCCAATCTTGGGAGTATTCGCACAAAGGGCCACCGGCATCTGCCCGTGTTTCGCGGTGCAGTACGTGATGGCGTACCTGGATCCACTTAATTCCGAGGGGGAAAAAAAAGAGTATCTGGAATCTGGATGCAGCAGGATAAGCTGGTGACGTCCTGGTGGAGCGTGATGCTAGCGAGGAAACAGCTGGTGAGGCGAGAGGCCACATTACCTGAACCGCATTGGACGTGGCGTTCCGAGACGACCATGGCTTCTGAATCGTCGATGCATATCCAGCGCTGCCTAAGCTCCACGTCCCTTGGATCGCTTGCCTCCTCTCCTCTGCCAGCGAAGGGGAGGGATGACAACGATATCATGATAGTATACCAGTGCATCTCACCGTTGTCGCCAGTTGTTTTAATCCGTTTTCCGTTCAACTGCCGGCTCTGCAGCTTGCAAGCAATCTCCACCGGCTCATATGAACGGTGACGTCAGTTGGGCAGGCTGCCGCTTTTTCCCCCCCTACACGGTGGCTAGAAAGCAGTTGCAGACTTTGAAAGTCCAAGTCAGACCGGTTGACTGCGGGGAGACCGGCCGGTGCACGTCTCTTTCGGTCCGTGCATGGCACCAGAAATTCGAACTGCCCGCGGGTCCTGCCTGCTTTCTACTGCTGCTACTTTTTCATGCCAAACATTTTTACTCTCGATTAACGACGTGCTGCCGGACCTTTTCTCATTTTCCTTCCCAAACCAGAAGGGAAGTACAGTTTACTGATGGAGCTTGACCGTGACCTGGCCGGTGTGCTCACTGACCACCCACGACTAATGCAATCTGCTGGTAGTACAGCGTAATTATGACCCAGCTTTCCCGCCAAACCGAAGGCTGGGCTAATTAAACGCGGTGCCGAACGGCATTAGCTGTCCTGATCACTCACCCATCGAGTCATCGAGACATCAAGTGCCAAGAACGAAGGCTGTCAGCTCGTACTAAAAGCACCCCTGAGACCTTGAAGATTGTTGTATGGGTGCACACGCACACGAGCTGCCGCCGATGCAAATCTTTCCGAAGATCCAGCCGGTTACATCAGGGGGCGCGCGAATTCCTTTCCTTCTTTAAGGCCAGTCCTGCCTTTCTGAGCGGGGGTTAGTAGTGAGTGACTGCTAGGACACGCTACCCCTGCCTCTGACCATTTCGAACGGAACGGAACGGAATGATTCACCTGTTCTTGATCGCCTTTAGACCTCGCAACATTGTTGACCCGTACTGCTAGTAGCAATTAACTATGCGCAACCGACGGGCGCTTTTTGCGATACTAGCTGTGTGAAAAAATAATTGCACCGACGGGCCGAGATTAAAGAAACATTAACCGAGCTTCACATCGCTCGGGCGAGCACCGAAAAGGGGGTCGATTAGCGCGTCCGCACTGCAGTCTGCAGGTGGTTGGAGTTGGACCGCACGAGCACTTTGGGTAGGGCCTTGTCCCTAATCCATGCATAAGCGCTTTGATTAGTTATTACTAAGTAATTAATGTGCTACTCGAGCTTTGTATCAAGACGCAGCTGATGGTGACGCTAACTGCCTGTCATTACCTCAGGTGCCTGTATACCGGTAGCTAACCCACGACATGGTCTTGCGAATAAAGTCTAGTCTGAAACCCTATCCAGCCGGAGTTGCTCCAGTGGTAATTTTTTCAGTAAGTTTTCCTTGCTTTCTATGGGTGGATAGTAAATTACTTCATCCACCAATCCGCTGGTGCCAAGCAGAGACAGCGACACTGGCAACCTTGTCTTCTACTACTTTTTTTTTTGAAAATACGTCTTCTACTACTATAGTGATTCTTTCTCGGGAGCGTCGGGTGGGTGAAATGAGTTGGAAGAAATTCCACACCAAGAACGCAAAGCAGAAACCGACGTGCCGGCCTTTTTGACCTGGAATGCATAACAAATTAAGAACCAACCCGCACGTACGCAGAAGATTGAGCGTGATGCAAGGCGAAGTGACCTGTAAAAAACGGCATCGTAAAATATCAGGCTAAGCGGACCCGGCCAAACGAAATGGTAAAACCCGCGGCATGATGAGCAGCGGAGCCACAACCTTGTAAGACTTTGGTATTCTCCAACTCTTAACCTGTCTTCAACGGGAGACTCTAAACCGTTCTCTCCATTTAGAGAACGCTACTGATTTCCTCTATATATAGAGATTCTCTCTCCTCTTCTCTATTTTTTCTTTACGTTTTAAACACTGGATTAAATAAAAATAAAATATGTCCATAGCATTTAAGGTATGATAAATACGTACGTACAAAAATTTGGAACAAGATTTAGAGAACGGTGTTGGGGAGAAATGAGATATAGAGGAGAAAATCTAAGGGTGTGTTCGTTTGCCATTAGAGCCTTCTAAAATCTTTAGAGTGTTTCCCCCCTCTAAAGAATCACAGTCTTATTAGAGGCCGAATTAGAGAGCTGTTCGGTGCCGGACCTCTAAAGTTTAGATGTTTTGGATTTTAGAGGGGTGAAAGGAACACACCCTAAGTCTGTATTTATATGACATGGCAGTGCTCCTGCTCTAGTTTTCAAAAAAAAAAGAGCAGCGGAGCAGACGGCGGCAGCAGCATCAGGCCACCAGCAGCGCACGCGAGCTCCCTTCCCCGCGACGAGACAAAGCGCTCGACCCGAGCCACCCAGCGACAAGTTGCCTCTATCCTCCTCCCCCGGTCCCTTTCGTCTCATGGTCGAAAAGCAAAAGAATCCAAGAACCTTCGTGCGGCCATCCCTTTCTTTTCTTTTTCCTGCGGCCAGGCCAACTTGCGAGCTGCCCCAGCCCCCCTCGTCGTCGGTCCAAAAGGAAGGATCAGTAGTGAGGAAGGACGAGAAAGAAAACTCCCAGTCCCAGCTCTCCCGGTTCACGGAGCAGGCTAATTTTTGAATACTTTGATCGGAGATCAGCTCACTCCACGCACAACGGACACGGCGTCGCTGAGCCTGAACGGCGCATAGGCTGCTGAGAATTTTTGACCCCTTCCGGCCTGGTAGGCAGTAATGGACTGTTACTACTGCTCGCGTACAGCGGACCACGGGTACGTGTGCGGAGGAGGTGCGCGCACCCGTACGCGAAAAACATGAGGCGCTTGTGTGCCCCCGCCGCCGCCCACGCCTGTAGCGAACCGTGCGCTGCACCGACCCGGCAGGGCGGCAGGCCGTGGGTACGGCGGAAGCGGGCGGGCGGGGCTTACCACCGGGCGCCGGTGGCACTGGCACCCGGCGCGACGTCGCTGTGGTGGGGCCGTGAGGGCCGACGCGTCGGTCGGGGGTTCGGCTCGGCTCGGCTCGGCTCACAAGAGTGAGGCGCGGCCGGGCGGACGGCATCCAGGTGGGGAGGAGCCCACCACACGACGCGATCCCACGGCGCTGCGCGACTCGGCCCCACGGGCCCCTCTCCAACCTTTCCGCGTCACCTCCCCTCTCCGCCCCGCGCTTTATATAGCAACCGCGCCCCCTGCCTCTCCCCGTCCACGCATCGCCACCACGCCATATCGGCAAATCTCTGAAGCGGAGCGGGCACATCGCCTCGAGTCTTGCTTGCCCCCACCTTCCCCCCTCCCACCACCACCACCACCACCACCGCCGCCGAGAGCCGGGAGACAGACACGCCAGCAAATCCGGACGACCGGGCGAGCGACCCGTCCCGGCCGCGGCATGGGCTTCCCGGTGGGCTACTCGGAGCTGGTGCTCCCGAAGCAGCTGCTCCACCTCCTCCTGCTGCTGGGGTACATCCGGCGCTTCCTCCTCTCGGCGTTCCACGCCGTGGGCCTCGGCGACCTGCTGGATCTCGGGGACGACCACCAGGCGCTGCTGCAGGACCACCACCACGGCGTAGGCGCCGGCGGCGCGCAGCAGGGGCGGGACCACGGCGCGCAGGCAGAGGTGCTGGTGCTGCAGCACCGCCGGCCGGAGTTCCGCGCGGTGCCGGCGATGGTCATCGAGGAGGTGCTCCCCGTGGTGCGGTTCGACGAGTTGGCGGCCTGCGTCGGCGGCGACTGCGCCGTGTGCCTCAGCGGCATCGGCGGCGGCGACGAGGTGCGCCGGCTCAGCAACTGTCGCCACGCCTTCCACCGCGGCTGCCTGGACCGCTGGATGGAGCACGACCAGCGCACCTGCCCACTCTGCCGCGCCCCGCTCATCCCCGACGAGATGGCCGGCGCTCTCTGGGCCGCCGCCGCCGGCGTGCCCGACGCCTCCGACTTCGACTTCTTCTACTTCGGCGCGCCGCTCACGCCGGTGTCCTCCCCGACGCTGCTGCGGCCGCACGAGCTGCTGCTCAGCGGCCTCGGCGGCTACCAGTGAACTCCGCGCCCGCGCGGAAGCGACCGGCCCTGCGGAATGCGCGGCCGCGAACCGGCCGAATCGGTCGCCGCCGTCTTCCGCGGACGGAAGAGGAGAGAAGCGCAGCAGCGGAGGCACAGCAGAAGCGGAGGGGCGCCCTTGGCTCGAATTGTACATAGGCAAAATGAGTAAAGCGACCACCCCCCATAAAAAGGCTAGGAGATTAGATTCCTCTTGTGCATAGGTAGATTCCGTCTTCCAAGTTTGTGGAGTTGTGAATCTTTGCGCGGATTAATTTTGTTGAGCTAGGCGTTCCGATCCAAGATCTGGGCCCTTTTTCTCCTCCCATTTCCGCTCCGCTCGGCTTTGCTGCCCAGCCGCTCAGGCTCTCTTCTCCCTCTTCTAGCAGTACCTGCGTGGACGGCCCCGTTCCTTTTTCCTCCTCCCGTTTTGGAAAGGTATTTGGACCAAGGACGCGATGCGCTTTCACCTGTACCAGAAATTCTTTTGCTTCAACGGGAAAGCACAAGAAAAATGGCTAGCAGTCTCTCTCTGATGCGGAGGAGGAGCTCAGCTCGCAGCTTGGGGCCACCAAGCAACAGTACACAATTGCAAGCGGTAGTGCCAACTGCCAAACGCGAATCAAGACGTCCGGGGACGCAAGCAAATCCGCCAAGTCGTCCGTTCCTTTCCGCCAGAGTCCAATACAATCATCCGTTTCGCCACCCCCCTGACGCGAAGTGGCGAGTGCAATCTCGGCCGCCGCCAGCGCCCCGTCCGGCCTGCCAGGTGCCCAGGTACGTGCGCGGCCGAGGAAGTTTCAAATCCGCGAACCGGCCGAATCGGTCGCCGCCGTCCTCCGACGAAACGGGGAGGAGACTCTGAGGCATAGACACGAGCGGCCTACCAGCCGCCTAGCGCCTACTGCTGCCGCCGTGCAGCGACCAAACGCCCAGGCAGACTGGTAGAGCGTGCACCTGCACACCGTGATTCGTACCGGTAGCATAATCTGCAGAAAGGAGGAGAAAATTATGCGGTATCGCTCTGAAAGCATAGCCCTTGACAGGTGTTGGTAGGCTCGGCCAGGCGATGGATACACTCCCACTCCGTGCCCTGGCCTGGACCAGGACCCTCCTCGCGCACCGAAAGGGAGGGGTATCGACGAAAGGGTGCGTGCGTTGAGCTGCGGCGGTTCCTCATTAGGAGCGCATTATTGGCAGCTCAAGAGTAACTCCAGCACATCTTTTAAATAACTCCCTATCTAAATTACTTTAGAGGATGAAATAAAAAATATGCACTCCAGCAGATCTTCTACTACGCACTCTATTTTGGGAGATCTACAGATTCCCTCCTCCACTTTTATTCTTAGAGATCTCTAAGGAGCCTCCATTATAAGTATACAAGTTAGCTGGAGTAAATTTAGAAGCCTGTGAAGAATAGAGTTGCTGGAGCTGAAGTAAATTTAGAAGTCCGTGAAAAATAGAGATATCCCCATTAAATATTTAAAAGAACTGATTTAGTGATTATTGCTGGAGTTGCTATAACCAAATATGGAGCATTAGCATTGCCATTTTGTACTACCGTGTCTGTAATGCGAATCTAACCTAGTTTTGCTTGCAAGTTAACACAAGCCAACAAAAATGATAAAGGTAATGTTAGGGGTTTAGGACAAGGAAAGTGAAAAGAGCGGGTTCGTTCAGCGTTCAAAAAAAAAGAGCACAAAGGTCGGGTGGGGTCATTAGGCTCGATCCATGCACTGAATGGAACCAAAACCGAACTCGGAGGTCATAATTCGCGCAGGGGAATAATGACACATCAAACCCCCGGGCCCGCGGGCTCACGCTCATTATCGTACACGCTGGGCCCAACCAGCTTTCGACGTGCCCTCGTCGTATGACGGCTGGCCGTCCCGCCCGCTCCGTGTCTGCTGCCTCCTCCGGAGGGAATCAAAGGCGGCCCCCATCCCGCCGTACGATCCTGTTCCGAAGAGGCAACAGGAGCGCGGCCAGGCCATCATCGCCGATCCAGCCACGGACGGGCTCGCCTGTCCGCTTGCGCGTCTCGGGTCCAATTCCGAAACGCCGAGCCGCGCGCAGCAGCGACCAACAGTGGCTCGATGGGCGTGCCTCTACCGATCGTTGCCTGTCATTGTCGCACCGGAGAAGCAGAAAAAAAATTGACAGGGACGTCGCCAACAGCCGGTGTTATCCTGGAACGTGGCAACTGGCGAGTTTGAGGGCATAATGGCGAGCTTTTCTCGCTAATGATATGACCAAGGATCGTGTTCTCGAAAGCGATCGGAGAAATGGGGTCGCCGCTCATCAGTGAGCGACACGGTACGCAGCTAGCAGCAGGCCCGCCCAGCGGCGAATCCAGACGACCCATCGAGAAGGAGCTTCAATGTCTTCTCTTCTTCTTCTTCCCTTTCTTCCATTCTTCCTCTCCTCTTCTTCATTCTTCTTTATTCTTTCTTCCTAAAGGTAAAAGGAGGAGGAAGGCTTCGGAGGTATCCATCGATATCGATCTTGGAAAGGTAGAAGCTTGAGCTCCTAGATCCGCCCCTGAACCCGCATGTACCAGCAGCAGTAGCGAAGGCGGAAGCCGTTGCCATCGCATTCACGCTACAACAGATAAGAATGAATTGAGGCACTGCCAGCGGTCGCGCCGGCCGTGGCAGGCGTCGACGCCACCATCCGTCTTGGCTTTCCTAGCTCGACTAGCGGGCGGCAGGTACATGAGATCATCATATCCGCCACTCCGCCAGGGCCACGAGCGTGTCGTGCCGCCTGACTCGCAGTGCGTTGCTGCCATGGTCTCACCCGTGATCCAGCCGTTGCAGCGCTCCAGCGAGCTTCGATCCTCGCTTGCAGCGGTCCTTCCCACCGCAGCGAGAAGCACGAGCACAAGGAGAGAGTGCGGCACCGGCCGTCCACACACAAGATTATGAATCTAGAAAAATTAAAATGATTAATAATTTAGAACGGAGGACTTGTTCTAAACTGGCCAGGAGAATTTCTAAACGACGTCCTGCTCTACGGTCGTGCACCACTCCATCTTTCAAACTTTAAAGACGTCTTAAATTCGAAACACATGCACCACCCGTTCCGTTTCGTTTCGTTTAAGCAAAGTCGTAATCCACAGTCGATTTGACACTTGCGCTGTCCCATCAAGATTTACGAGGGCAGCGAATCAGGCGCAGCGGATTTGGATTTCAGCAGCCACTGTCACGCGCAGGTCGCAGGTCCACTGCTTTGCTTTGGCGGATCTTAGGAAATATTTCAGCGATCATAGCCTGACGGAAGATCTTGCCGGGCCCTCACTATCCACCAGACGGCAGCAGGTTGCCGGGCCGGGACCTGAGCGGCCTGCACGCGATAGGCATTTCCCCGGGGGCGAGCAACGCCGCGAATGGACCTGTAGCGTCGCGCACCAATCACAGGTCCTATTGGATATGTCAGGTGGCAGCTGCATCGACAGCTACAGATCGAGTGCAGCCGTGACCACAAGGCCGGCCCATTTGTGCTCGAGAGCTTACGGTGAAATTGGGGATTTCGACCCTCTTCGTTGCCCAAGGTTTACGAATGCGATAAGATCACACGGCTTTGCAGGTGTTTTTTTTATAGGACGTGCGTCAGGACAGCTCAGGAACCTGCTGAATACTCCGTAGGTTGCTAGCTGGGCCGGTCAAGGAGCATGTGGGCAGTGGGCTGGACCTGGACCGACGGAAGGCAAAGTTTGGGCTGGTCAGCAGGCCGACGGCGTCGAACGATGGCGGGCTGCGGCTAGAATTCTATCCCCTATCTCCCTCCTCCTCCTCCCCCCTGCATGTACCCAAAACTCAAGAATTCGAGTTGTTCCTCCGTGTGCATCAATATGGTTGGATTAACAACGCGCCTTTTGCATTTCTTACCAGTTTGCCACTTTGGCTACCAGCCCAGAGTTTGAATCTATTTCGCTTTGCAAGCCCACAGTTTATCAGGGCCGTTTTGTTATTTTTGGGCTGCGTGTATTTGTAATTTGTCTTCCCGAACCCATGAGGCCTGCCAGGAAGCATCTCCGTTGCAAAAAAAAAAAGAACGCCGCAATGTCCCCCCCTTGCTTTTTGCACGGCCCGTCATACTATTAGCCAGCACTGGTGGCTTACCGTGCCCGAGCGGCGAGCACGACCAACGTGTTGCGGAAGCTCCGAACTTGCTTGGGCCTCCACCTTCAGTCTCCGGTGAGGCTTGTCCAGGTGCCGCGTGTTCTTCCGTGATCTGCACCTGTTCTTGCAGGCAAGTTGAGTATGCGAGGTTATCAGAAATCTGATGCATTCGTCACCGCCAAAATTATGCTTAGTTCATAGGACGGTGCCTTCAGATTCTATCTGCAGCTACCTAAAGATAAAGAGTACATGGCTGTGTGGTTATTTCATTATAGCTAAACTTAGATTTAGTCATGCATTATTGTGCATCTTCATGCTGAAGATGAACCAGCCAAAATGTTGGGGCCACAAAACGTACAATGTAGCAAAGCCTGCAAATTCTGTTGTGTCTCACAGAGCTAGTCATGAACAATGGCATGGCCAATGTGCTACGTAAATTGCGAGGCATCCTGATCACTGAAAGAGGAATAACAGAGATGGGCGATTTGTATCTTCAGAGAGACAGCATGAGGGTGTAAATTTCTGTCAGGTTGAAGAAACGAAACTGAATGGAAAGCCAACTGATTTCGCATTGTGACTGCTCAAGAATCATGATTACCGTTCAAGAATTTAGCACTGTTACTATTAGTAGAAAAACTCAATCATGTTAAGATTACATTTCAGTCAGCACGATAGCTGAATTCATTGCCGTGGAAGCTTCAGCTCAGTGCAGCACTGATCTCGCTATCTTCAAATAATCGATCGCTGAATTGCTGATTGAGATTGACTGGCCTCTGATTGATCTGTCCAAGTGTCCAGCGAGCTTTCGAGGTAGAAGCAACCAATCGACCAGGCCAGCTAAAAATCTGTTAAGTTACCCATGAAAATCAGAGGGGCACTGGGTCGACGGTCAACGCGTGCGGCGAGAGATACAGGGTCCAAGAGATGGCATGCAGGGACGGCCGGATTGCAGCGGTTCTCCGGCGAATCTCATCATGACGAGGTGCCATCGCTGCTGGAGCAGCCGCAAGCTAGGGATGGTGTCTTGACGGAGGCTCGAGTTGGATGGTAGGCGGCGATCGCCGGAGCAGCGCGGACCCGCCATTGCCGTTCGGGAGGAAGACCCAAAACCTGCAAAAAACCTCCTCGTTCGGATCAGTTATTTATATTTAGACCCCTGAGTTTTATATATAGGACACTATTTCGGATCGCGATCTAAACTAGTGTTCTATTTGTAAACACCAATCCGTCCATTTGCGAATAACCCCCTCATTCGAAGCAGCTCCATCCCCAGCCGTCCGGCGTCCGCGCCGCCGCCCTGATCTGCACCACCAGCCGCCACGATTGCCGTCGTCTCGCTTCCAAGCGATTGAGCTCCCACGGCCAGGCATGGCAGCTCGGCCGACAGCCGACACCCAGCCTCCGTCTCCTCCCAGACCGCGGTCGATCCGTCGATGGCCGCCGGGGGTCGCTGCGGCCGTAGCATCTGCTCCGCAACCGGGAGCCTGAGGCCTGTGGCTGCCATTCGTTGGTGGCCGGTGATCTTCTTCTGCATCTGGTCAACGCTATTGGCTGAATGGCCCTGAGCCCCGTACCCTTTCAAGCCTATCGTTTAGAACGCGGCTGCAAATCAAGCCCAAGCTATCTGAACATCCTCATCATAATTCATAACTCATAAGCTATGGGATTATATCTGGAAGCACACGTTTAGTTCAAAATTGGTGGTAGCAAGGTGGTCTGGATTCCATAAAAAAAAAGCCGCTCACGCCCGCTTGGGCAGCGTCCCGATCGGCAATCGTGGCGGGTGTTCAGGTTCATCCTGGCATCGGTGCTCTAGAATTGTTCGCCTGACCAACTCCGAGCATGTCATGTCATGCTGGTTGAATAGCAGCATGAAGGTGTAAATTTCTGTCAAGATTGAAGAAACGAAACTTAAGGGAACGTCAACTGATTTCACAATAGCAAGACAGACTTAAGACAACAGGAGACCATCTCTGGAATCACTATTGCAGTTCAGGAATTTAGCAGTGATGCGTAGCAAAGCGATCATGTCAAGATTATATTTCAGTCGGCATGAAATCTGAATTCCTTACCGCGGTAGCTTCAGCTCAGTGCAGCGCTGATCTTGCGATTGTTCAAATAATCAATCGCTGAATTGTTGGCTGGGATTGGCCGGCCTCTGATGAGACTGTCCGCAAACTTTCGAGGTAGAAGCAACCAATCCACCATGCCAGCAAAAAGTCTGTTCAGTTAACCATAAAATCTGAAGGTCCTGGATTGATGGTCCACGCATGCGGCGAGAGGTACAGGGTCCACACAAGATGGCAGGCGGGGGCGACCGGAATCCGACGGTTCTCCGGCGAGCCACAGCGTCACGAGGTGCCACCGCAGAGGGAGCAGCTAGGGTGCGTTGGGGGCCATAGCCACAGCTGGAGAGGGTGGCGGTGCTGCCGGCTGCGATCGCCGGCGCAGCGCGACCTCGCTGGCTGCCGCGCGTGATGAAGATCCAAAATCTTGCAAAAAAGACCTTATATTTATACAATGATCTACACTTATACCCCTTATTGTACATATAGGCCCCTAATTTGGATCGCGATCACAACTGGGGTTCTATTTTGTAAAAATTAATCCGACCATTTGCATATAGCCCCTGGTTGGAGCATCATCCCCAGCCATCCGGCGCCGGCGTCCGCGCCGCCCTCCAGCCAGATCCGCTCCACCAGCCGCGAGGGACTCTGAAAGCGATTGGTGTCTTCTCGCCTCCACGCGATTAAGCTCCCACGGCCGGGCATGGCAGCTTGCCCAACAGACGGCACCCCTCTCCTCCCGACCTCGGGCGATGGCTGCCTGGTGTCGCTGCGGCCATCGTAGCCGGCTCCGCAAGCGCGAGCGTGAGGATGGTGGCGGCTGCGATTCGCTTGCATTCATGGCCTTCTTCTCTGCATCTGTGCAATGCTGATTGAGCTGTGAGCCATGCCTGTATGTGCCGCCGTCAGCTCGGCTTGGCTCCCACCTGGGCATTCGTGGGCCCGTTGGGTGCGCTCTTCTCTGCACCACAGCAAGCAATGGAGGCAATAATATCGACTCGCGCAGGCGCGAGCGCGATGTCCATCCTCGTCTCCATCGCCCTGTAATTCAAACGACATGTCGCAGGATACTGCATGCCCATGGTTTGGCGTGGCGTCGGAGCGGTGGCGCCGCGGTGCCTATAGCAATCGATTCGCGAGACAACGTAGGACGCCGAAGGCGACAGCGATCGATCGACAAGGCCACCGTCGCCGATGGCGGCGATGGCCCGGTTCCTTGCACGCGAGACCGCGCAGCTCATGTGGCGTGACAAAGAGCGTGACATGGGAGGGAGACGAGTGACGACTCAGGCGGGACGCGCATGCATGTGGATTGTTTTTTTTTCCGGGTGGGTGTGTTGTTTCGTGCACGATGGCTGCCTCCCTCGGCGTATGAACTCACTCACCTTGTCGGCGTTAGCAGGCGCTGTGTCGTGACGTCCAGTCCAGGTAACACCGCATTCTTCGATCTTCTCCAGACTCCAGCTCGTCGAGTGATTTGGCGTTGCGCAGCGCTAGCCGAGTCCCAGTCGCCCCAGCCCCCCCTCTCCCCCTCCCGATCTGGGAGGCAGTCAGGCCGGCAGGATATGGATTCGACCATTTCCCAACTCGGGGTTACCATTTTCGGTTATATTTCTTCTATTTTTATTTACATATCATATTAGATTTGTTCTAAATTAAATTTAGCAAACTTTGAACATATTTATAAAAAAATAATGATATTTATAATACTAAATTTATTTGGTTGAATCCATCATGAAATAATGTTGCATATGTTGCGTAGTATAATTGTTGCTATATTTTTTTATAGAATCAGTCAAAGTTAGTTAAATTTAATTTAGAAAAAAAATCTAATATGATATGTAAATAAAAAGGGAAGGAGTATATCACTACTAAACAATAAGTTTGACTTTCAGGGCCAAAAAGCTCATAGAGTGAGGACCCTTCTATAGTTTATACGGCGAAAAATAAAAGCGCACTGGCCTCCGAGCCAATGGAACGGAACGGAATAGACGAGGAAAGGGACGGGGGCAGCACGCCCTCTCTCGGCTATGGGCTACGCACCACAATCCCTGCGGCGCCTTGAGTTTTTGACCAAAAAATTGAGAGCAGCACGAAATGGTAGGCCGCCGAAGGCGACGCAGCGCCGAGCTGTGCGAGGGCAACCAATCAATACTACCCTTTCTGGTTCTCGAAATGATTACCGCTCAAATCTCGCTCGGATCCCCTCTTGGATACTAATGTTTTCTACTTGGGTGGCTTTCCACTAGCGCTTCTGAGCCCGGTCACTCTCACGCACATTCCCCGCACCCTAACAGCGCTTCCTGTGAAAAAGTTGGTTTCCGACGGAGTAGGAGCATTGCACGCTGGTCGTAACCACTAACCACAAGCGCAGCTAATCAAAACGAACAAGGTACATCGCCTAGATGTCATTAGCCAGTCACGTCACTGTTTGCCAGTAGGATAGGAGTAGGAAGGGAGGGAGCATCAAGTGTCCCGTCCCTTTCAGAGTCCTTTTCTTTTGCTCTCGTGCTGCGAATTGTGATGCCGTATTGCCTTAACCACGAGCATGTGCACACTTTTTAGCTTGTTGTACACTAGAGAGTATCGTTTTTTCAGATACACATCAATTACTATACGAGCTAGTAACCTATAAGCGCACTAGTTTGGGATGATCGCTGCGGTCAAAAACAGGGAGTGACGTGTGTCCCGGCCAGTCAAACAATGGTTGATTTATCTGAAAAATGCCACTCCTTTTATTCGTAGTCTGACATAAAGGGAGACTGAGAAACGATAGGATTTAACTGGCAACATATATCTACATTCAATTTATGTATTTGTATTCGAGTATAAGTAGTGGCACTATAAGATTTCTAATCCTAATAGTGATGCAAATGGCTTAGCCCCCTAACACCAATGATGCTCATTTCAACCTAACCATTTCATATTACTATATAATGAATGCTTCTTATGCTCCAAGCTCATGTAATATGTACGCAGATGAATAAGCTCCATTAACTTTATTCCAGGACTCCATCACGTTATTGGATCCCCCCCCGAACTATGTAACTTGGGTGGTTCGTGATCTCACTGAACCAGTGGCTGCGCTAACTAATGGAGAATATTGCGCATTTAAAAAAAGAAGCGTGATCCGATGATTATTCATGCAGATGAGTATCCGATGAGCCAGCAAAGTGGGCTCCACAAGCACTCGCGATATCTGGAAACCAAAACGAAAAGTATAGCTGTTTCATGCTAGCAGAGCTCAAAGCCGCGTAGCACATTCCAAACGAGCCCAGCGAACAACCAAACCTCATCAGCAGTCTTGTTTGTCAAAATTCAAACCACCACTCGACCCGTTTCGCAACGGTGGCACCATTCAGACCCGATGACAAAATCTCCAGAGCCCCAAGTTAATAACGCGGCCGGTTACGTTACACCCCCTCTCGGTCTCAGGCTTGAATGAATGCTTGGATGCCGCAAATCCCCCCCGGCCGCGCCCTGATAAATACTCGGCATTAGCGGCAGCGCGCGGGCAAGGCATGCAGCGGCAGCCGCGCACCGGCACGCACGGGGAGAAAAGGTGGGCAAAAGCGGGCACGAAACCGAAGCGCTCGCCGACCCACCCACCGCACCGATCCCCCTCCCCCCCACCCAAAGCGCAGCGCCGACCGAGAGGAGAGAACCCCACACTCCCCGGCCTCGGACCCGAGCGGAGGAGGAGAGAGACAAGGGGGCAGGAGGAGGAGGTGGCGGCGCGGAGCGGAATGCGCGACCCGGTGTGAGCCTCTCTCGCCCCCCGCGAAATCCCATTGATTTTGATTCCGGTTCCGCCGGCAGCGAAATCGGGCGCGTCGCGGCCCGGACGGCCGGCGAGCGGGCGAGTTGGGGGCGACGGTGTTGTGTTGTTGTTGGGGGGGTGGGGGGGGGGGTGGGGGTGGGTTGAGACGGTGAGGGTTGAGGAGCGGCGGCCACGGCGACCGGGATGAAGGGAGGGGGCGGGAAGGAGACGGTCACCGCCACCTTCCTCCGCTTCCTCCTCCTGCTCCTGCTCCCCCTCACCGCCCTCTACTTCTTCTACACGCTCCACCTCCTCCTCGTCTCAGCGTCGTCGGCCGCCTCCACCTGCCCGCCTGACTCCTCCGGCATCGCCTCCTCCGTCTCGGTCTCCCGGGCGTCCGCCAACCTCACGGCCGCGGCGGCGGCGGAGGAGCAGCGGCCCGCTTCCGCCGCCGCGGCGCCCACGGCGACGACGCTGCAGCACGTTGTGTTCGGCATCGCGGCGTCGTCGCGGTTCTGGGACAAGCGCAAGGAGTACATCAAGGTGTGGTGGCGCCCGCGCGGCGCCATGCGCGGCTACGTGTGGCTGGACCGCGCGGTGCGCGAGTCCAACATGTCCACGGCGCGGACGGGGCTCCCGGCCATCAGGATCTCCTCCGACACCTCCGCCTTCCCCTACACGCACCGCCGGGGCCACCGCTCCGCCATCCGCATCTCCCGCATCGTCTCCGAGACGTTCCGCCTCGGCCTCCCCGGGGTGCGCTGGTTCGTCATGGGCGACGACGACACCGTGTTCTTCCCCGACAACCTCCTCACCGTGCTCAACAAGTTCGACCACCGCCAGCCCTACTACATCGGCTCCCTCTCCGAGAGCCACCTGCAGAACATCTACTTCTCCTACGGCATGGCGTACGGCGGCGGCGGCTTCGCCATCAGCCGCCCGCTGGCCGAGGCGCTCGCGCGGATGCAGGACGGCTGCCTCCGCCGCTACCCGGCGCTCTACGGCAGCGACGACCGGATCCAGGCGTGCATGGCGGAGCTGGGCGTGCCGCTCACAAAGCACCCGGGGTTCCACCAGTACGACGTGTACGGCGACCTGCTGGGCCTCCTGGCGGCCCACCCGGTGGCGCCGCTCGTGACGCTGCACCACCTCGACGTCGTCAAGCCCCTGTTCCCGGACGCGAGGTCGCGCCCCGCGGCGGTGCGGCGGCTGTTCGACGGCCCGGTGAAGCTGGACACGGCGGGACTGATGCAGCAGTCCATCTGCTACGACGGCACCAACCGGTGGACGGTGTCCGTGGCGTGGGGTTTCGCGGTGCTGGTGGCGAGGGGCGTAATGTCGCCGCGAGAGATGGAGATGCCTGCGCGCACGTTCCTCAACTGGTACCGGCGCGCCGACTACACGGCGTACGCGTTCAACACGAGGCCCCTGGCGCGCAGCCCGTGCCAGAAGCCCGCGGTGTACTACCTGTCGTCGGCGCGGCACGCGGCCGAGCGCGGCGGCGGGGAGACGACGGTGACGCGATACGAGCGGTGGCGCCACCCCAACGAGACGCGGCCGGCGTGCCGGTGGGACATCGCCGACCCGGACGCGCATCTCGATCACATCGTCGTGCTCAAGAGGCCAGACCCCGGACTCTGGGACAGGGTAACCTTCCAATACCAAACCATTCCTTTTTCTTCTATTCTATACTAACAGCAACACATGATGTGCCCTGCCATTTGGAGAGAAGGCCAACTGGCCATGCACGCATTGGCATCACTTTGGCATTGTTGGCCATGTACAACTCCTTTTATCACGGAATCAACAAAATTGTGTAGTAGTGTGCTAGCAATCAACTCCTTCCTAAGAGCCAAGAGGCAACAAACTAGAGCTAAAAATGAGAATCGCAATGCCAACATAGAATTTTTCCTAATGCCAAGATAGAACTTTCACAAATTGCAATGCTTCATAAAAAACTGGAACTGGACACTAGGTTTGCCACCTGTGATATTTTTCATTACTAAATGTGTTACTGACGCGCTGTCACATGGATTTGCAGTCTCCCAGGCGAAATTGCTGTAGAGTGGTGTCGGCGCCCAAGGAGGGGAAGAGCGGGGAGAAGACGATGACCATCGATGTAGGCGTATGCAGGGAAGGCGAGTTCAGCCAGGTAGCAGCAGTATAAGCTACATTTAGACACTGAAGAAGATAGGGAGATTCAGATTTTTTTTCTTCGTCTTCTTTGCTTGTACGAATCTATTCTTCTCGGAGGGAGGGTATCAGAGAGTCTTCGTTTCAGCATTTCAGCATCTCTTTCCAGCGCTAGTTTGCCTAAACTACGGTTTGCAATTGCGAAGCGCCACCAGAGCAGGAGTAGTTTTGGCCGGGCGTCCTGCCACTGCCATGTCGAGTCAACACGCGGCCCCCCACACCCAACGCCTACGCTGGTTGTATATCGCTTTGACGCTTTGGAGCTTCGGACTTGACGGAGACGAGGCACGGGATCACCAGCCAGCAGCCCAGCACTGTGCCTGCGTCGCAACAGTGGCAGGGTGGGGCTCTGTCCAAAGCGTGGCTCGCCTTCCGCTCGGGCAGGGCAGGGCAGGCCATCACTCATCAATTCATCATCGCAGGACGCAGGGCGTGGGGAGGGTGGCGCAGGCTACAGAGTCTCTGCTCGCCTGGGCGTCAGTACTACCGAAATCATCCCAGCGGTCGGTCCAGCGCGCCCATTTCCGGGTCGGCTCAGGGTTCAGTACGGCCTGCCCCGCGTGCCTCGGCAGTGACACGATTGCCGCCGTGGCGAAGGCCCACGACGCGCGGCACCGTGCTCGGTGGCTTTTTCGCCTTTCCGGCGACATGGACGACCGCATTTATCGGCTCCGTGCCCCATTTCACTATCAGGGTTCAGTGTGTGAGCAAACGTTCATTGATTGCTCCGAACCGTCGGAAGCACGGCTATAAATGGTCGTTGATGGCGGCCTCAACATGTGGCAGCTTTTTACAACACGCGACGGGACGATCTGTTCGCCGCATGCCGCGCAAGGTTGCTGAATGCTGACAGTATGTGCGATGCGTCGAATAGTTAATGCTGAATCCAGCAAGCACATGGGTAGGAAAAGGGATAGTTTCCATACCGACGCCCTAATCTCGTACTCCTAAACGAGTAAAAAAAATTAATGAACCGAGCACCTTATGCCGCCAGGACGTGTGTCTCAATCTCAGTGTGACCTCACATGCAAGCCGGATCAGAGGCCTCCATGCTGCAGTATGACGTTGATACCAACTCGAAACGCTCCGAGTGGAAACAGACAGCTGCACAAGTTACAAAGCGTACCAGTTCCTTCACTTAAATTTTGTGTGAACTGGACCTCTATTTCCCAATCTGTGGCTAATTTTCGGATATAGCCCTGTTTACTCCCCCTGTTAAAGTCTCTTCGGTGACCTCCGATAAAATTGGAACTATACTCCCATGTCAAACCCCGAATCTTCGCTTAGTTAATTATGTGAAGGAATAATCTATTCACATTGTCTAGTATACAAGCCTACTCCATTGACGCGTGTCCTGCATTGTCTACGACACACAAACTTTGAGAGGACTGCGACCATACCACAATATTTTATTTGTTCAAGACAATTCTGGCACACATGCTTAGGTGCCAACATAGTGAGTTCCGAGGATTAAAGAAAAAGTGAACGTTATAGTTCACTAGAAAAATGCTGATGCATGGCAGAAATGGACAGCGTCGAACACTACTCATTCGGGATGATTGTCAGGTTAGAGCTAGACAAAACCGTACGTTTCGAGGTTAAAACCGGACATTTTCACCAAAATGGAGCAACAATCCGCTCACCCACGGCCAGTGGACAGTGAAGCCCCCCACAGAAACGGGTCAATTACCATACCTAGGTTCCAAACAGGCAATGACAGTAACAAAAATATCTATCGGTGATAGGAGGTGTCAGATGGTCCAAAAGACATAGCACACGGACGTTCTTGCCAACGCAACCGTAAGCAAAACTCCAGGCGCCACCGCCACGTAGGTCAGTACGCAGTTCCACAGTTCTGTAGTCTAACGGAATATACCTGCCAATGGATGCAATTCCCTCATCAAAAAGATTGCGAAAGTGAAGATATCTGAAACATTGCTACTGATAAATCAACAATGTTCTCTTCGAACAAAAATGGCTGAAATGCAAGTCAGCCTTTAGCATGCCGGTACAATAACCAACAAGGAAAACTGTCTAACAACAGTTGTTCGGATATTTAATTTTTTGCCATCGATACCAACGACCACTCTTAATCTGCCAGTTTGAATTTGGCACCTACATTTTTGCCATATGAGATGATTTCTTACATTTGTGCCATTATTGCTTACGTGTCACGACACATCGTATGTCTAGCTTGGCGACAGGATGCGAAAAGACACATTTGCCCTTGCTCCATTTCCTTTTGGTTCATCTGCTCTGGCTGAGTTGTTCCGACATGTGGACCCCACCCATCAGGGGCTCCTTCTCCCTCCCCTGTCTCTATGGCAGCTGGTCCCCACTTGTCATCACTCTCCTCCCGGAGACGGCCCAATCCTCACATAACGAGCACCCGGAGCATAGCAGGGCAAGCTCAACAGGACCAAGGCGGTGTCGCGGCCGCTCAACGCCGGGCTGCATACCTGCAGTTCCTTGTCGATTGCATCACGGTCTACCTCAAGGCTGGCAAGTACGACGAGCGCAACGATGGCGGCGCCTGCGTCTAACCTTTCCCACGATACCGCTAACTGCGATCACCTAACGCCACACCAGCTGCCCTGTGTCCCAGCCAGCTCGCGTGCCGCCGACAAGTCCGTCTCGGAGTCCGTGCGTGTCCATCTTCATCAACGCCTCGCACGACCTCAAAACCACGGACGGGCTTGGGGCCTACAGCGCCGATCCGGACACCTTCGACGCGCTGATATGCAGCGGCGGCACGGAGCTGTGCTACCCACAGAAGGAGTTCGCCACGGACGAGTACTCCGAGCACTATCGTTCCGGTGGCCTGGTAACACTTGAGAGCTGTCGTGCCGAGGGTCGGGAAGGCCGACGGTGCGGGTGCGCAGGAGGCTGGCCTCGCCATCGGTGACGCCGCCTGCTGCTGCCACGCCTACTACGCCACCACGAGCCGTCCAATGTGAGGGCGGTTTCTTGTTGGATGGAGCTGGGAAGCAGAGGACGGGGCTGGGAGTTACTGGAGGTGATTAAGTGCTGTAGTTGATGGAATGTTGGGGTCAGGGACATGGTGTCGATCTGCAGCTTGCTTGCAGATTTGGGATGGTTTTATGCTCTTGCTTGCGGTGGAGGAAGAAATAACATAAATGAGATGCTTCTGAGTTCTGACGCTGTGATTTTTATTGAAAAGAAAAGCTTGTTGCTCGAGTAAGAAGACTACAGGGACAACAAGCTTCATGGCGTTTTAACATACCAGCTATGGATAGTATTAACAACCTACAGGTTAAAGAGCCAAAAACAGTATGTACTTACCCAACTTGAAGTCCCAGAAGGGTGAATTAACAGCACTGCATAGTGCTTCCCAGTTCAATGCCATGCGACTTGATAATCCTAGCAGCTCCCAAAAGAATATCTTGTTCGGCAGATAGCCACTCATCTTTTCTCTGCAAGACATAAAATATTTGTGTTAGGATTAAAGAGGAAAGGACCATTCCAAACATGCACTAGGATAATAGTGAGTACCAAACTAGCATGGTTTTATGCCCATGGCTATCAATTGCGTAACTGGACAAGCCATATACTCTCTCCATTTTTAGTAAACTATTTTAACTTCAACCATAGTTATCTTTATTAGAACATACGAGAGCGATGTGAGTATACTTTTTCTATCAATACTTTCACAATATTATTGCCTTACTAGACTTTTGACACCTGTGCTTGAGGGGAGAGGACATAACATACTATAGCCTTTGGTACAGCAGCATAAATGTAGAATAGATCAAACATACCATGTTTTTTAGGTTGCATCCAATGGTGAGCTCTCCATATGAACTTTCCAATCGTGAGAGATAGCAATAAGGAACATCACTATTGGACACATTTGGATTGGACCTTAACATAACCTTTATCTCCTCTGATACAGAAGGAACCTTCTCAATATCCTCAATTCGTATAGGAATCTTTGTCACACTAGCTCGCCAATCGGCTCGTGATCTGTTTACTATCATCTGCAAATTATTTAGAATATCATGTCAAGACAGTACAAGGTTGGCCCCTACCAAACTTACCAAGAACAACAAGAGACAATGTGGAAGAAATCCTCACAGCATTCTTTGAAGTACAGCATAACTGAATTTCTATGCTATCATGAATTCCAGCTATGGCTAGAAGTCTGAAGTTTGTTTGTAAAAAAAGAAATTCTAAAATTTAAATTTAATTTAAAAAATAGGAAGAGCGGGTTTTAGAAGCTACAACAGCACTGGCCAAATAACGATTCATCAACCATGGTTGGTAGAGCAAAATCATTAACAATGCTTAAAGAATAGATACATACACTGAAGTAAAAGTGTGCACATTTGTGTCTCATTTATGGTCATTTAACCAAAGAAATCCAGGCTGCTAATATCTCAAGTAAGAAAGTTCACTGCTATATCATAAAATCTAACGCATCCAGCTAAATTAGGATAGGAATACTCATACATGTAAAAAGAGTGTCAAAATATAATTGTGTGTTCTACTCATAAACAGCCATGTAGGTATAGATGACTAATTTGTATATGTCACTGTGTCAGCATGCACACTGATGGACATTTGGATCCACACAGGTGTTTTAAATCTAAAAACATCAAGCAATAGAAACAGTTATAATACCTGACTGGAGAACAAAGAGTTGGGTACTATGACAGGGAGCTTTTCTGGATTGATCAATGAAGTAGAAGTGAGTCCTATTTCTACCACCTTGCCTTCTATTGGCCCCGCCTACAATGTAAATTTCTATTAGTTACTGTGAGCCAGCAATTATATAATATTGAGAGCATCTAAAAGCAATAGAAGATAATTATGTCCAGTCCAAATTGGTCATTTATCATTGTCAGCAAACACAAGAGGAAAAGGGGGTGTGTGTTTTTTTAATTTTCCCATCTTAGCTACTGAAAACGAACAAGAGACTTGGAGCCGCATATCAGAACTAACATGTGCTCAATGCACAAATACCATGAGAATCTTTTAAAAAACAAATACCATGAGAAGCATTAATAAAAACTAGCAATTTAGGAAAAGGAATACACTATTATGCGATGCTCACAAATGTTTGAACAGTTCCCAACACCTGTCCATATTTTCTTCTTAAAGCTCCTCAATAACCATCAGTAGGCATCTGTTAACTCGAGGCATCTTTTTGAATTTTGGATGATTCACTAACTGTGCTTCAGCTATGAAAGAACCAATTACCGTTTACATCATCATGCTCCAAGCAAAATATTTTTGTTTAAGACAAACACTAGAACCACGTCATGGCTTATAAAGTTATGATGAATGCAAAATAGCATTCCTTCTACCAGTAATACTGCTTTTCCCATCCTTTACAATACATCGTTTTTACTCCACAATCACACATGTGACTTGAAAACCCCTTGATACTTGCAAGTTAAGACACAAATCATTCTTTTATTATTATCAACATCTATCATGAAATAGCAGCTGAATATTTTTTATGCATAGTTCCACACCATCCTCAAGTCAAATGAAATTTAGAACTTAACAGTATGTATAATACCATTATGAATATATGGTTTCAGCAGACAAGTGTATAGACAAAAGCGATCAGATAAATGAGAAGGATACAAAAAATTGCAAGTTTCATCTGACAAGTTTGGTATGTATTATACCATTATTTCTACTACAAATACCTTTATGTAGTCGTTAACTGAGAATGGCTTAGAAAATTGCAAGGAGAACCCACTGAGAATATTACCAAGGACATCTCTAGCAGCAAAAGCAGTAGCAACACCTAAAGTATACGAAACAGAAGAAAATTTCAGTACTGTTAAATGTACAATTTAGTCGCAGGCTGCTGAACAAAAACTTCCAAACCACCATTTTGCATTTTGCTCATGTAATCATGTAGGAATAATAAAAAATTCATAGTATCCTAATATATATGCTACTGTTTCCTTTGCAGTAACTAATTCCAATAGGGAAGAAACAAAGGACCATTTGCTTAAAGATGTATCTTACTAGGAGATTCTTTTGAATGAAAAAAAGAGAGAAGGCAACACAAGTACAATATTTCCCCCTGCATACCGCTAACTTATTGAGTTCTTTCATTTCATGTGTTCAAAAGTGAAAAGAACTAGAACAAACTATACTGTAATTATATAGTGCAACAAAATCTTGATTTACAAATGTGGACAGTGAGCTGGACAGAGTTTTGGATGGAAGACTAGGAATCTAGATAAGTTCCAGCAGAAAATAAGGAATTTACTTACGAAAGTACATTACCTCCCACACCACCTACAGTTAATATCGACTGAACAGCTACACCACAAGCTTCAGCAAGACCCATTACTCCTAGTCCAATCAGTCCCAATGAAGAAACCTTATCGAATGCTGATATTCTGTCACGGTCCACACTTGGGGCATCTGGGTTGGTCATGGCTTTAGCAATGAAGTTTGTTTTCCACCTCTGAAGGAACCATACAAAAGAAAGCACAAATGCACCCCTCCATGCCTGTGGAAGATAAGTTGATATGCTTGGTGCAATAAGGGTGGCCCTATGGAAGTGAAACCACCACACATATGAGTATCTCTGAACACAACATTATATCATAAGAAAATATATCACTTTTTAACCAGACCATAATTATTAAGACAATGTCAGAGAAAAATGCATTTTTCGTTTCTGCATTAATAAATAACGAATCAGCAAGGTAAAAAAGGCAATGTATATTGTGATGAAACTTTGGTGAATTGAAAAAACATATGGAATGCCTAAGTAGTAGTTGCATATCTCTAGTTTCTTCAGAAAAGAACAAAATGACTGCAGCAATACTGAAACCACTATAGGCTTTCCCAAAATAAGACATAAACTTGACAATCAATTAGATCTAAAAGACTAAGATGCAAAACTGTGAAGAAAATAGTCTTTAGCAAAGAACACTCCCATCAGGAATTTAGGACAGAAAAAATAAATTATTTTTCAGAAAGTTAAATAGAAACTTACATCTCTGAAAATGCCATAAATGTGATAAGGTATTTCGCAGGATCCTCTAAAGCACACCAGAGACTAGTTTGGTACGAAACATCATTCTTGGTTGAATTCCCCAAAAGTGCTGCTATAGGACTCTGTGACGTGTACTTGTGAAGCCTCCTTAGAATGATAGGCATGACCAACCATGCCATCATCGTACCACACAGCGTTCCCCCAAGTGGAACAACTACCTTTTCAAGATTTGGATATGTATCGAATAGCTGTTGGATATGAGGTGTAACTGCATCAGTCAGCTCCTTAACTTTCTTGCCTGCATCAGTGGTAGCATCTACTGTAGACTTGCGAGCATTATCCAAGATCTCAATCCAAGAACCCCCACCACCACCTGCAGTGCCAACCTCAGAGCTTTCTGTAGAAGGAACATTAGAGACAGCACTCTGAGAAGCTTCTGGCTTGATTCCAGTATCTGAGGAGTATCCACGATGGAAGCTTGAAATGCCTAGGAAACCTGGCAAAGCACCATGTCTGGACTTTGGCACAATCAACCAATTAGTGTCCATACGACTTGAAAGGGGCAATCTTCTGGTCCTTGCCACATCATTAACTGCAGAACACCGACCCACCACCTTAATCTGGTCAACAACTGTAATATCAGGTTTTCTTGAGCGCTTAGCACAGCTGCTGAACCATCTCAAAGCACCAGAAGACACAGATGGGCCAACAAATGTCTCCATTAGACTCTGACTAGCAGATGATTGAGATGACCGACGCCAAATTGCTGCAATCCCTGACATTTGGAGCTACTTTTAATACCAGCTTGACATCCACAGAAAGGTTTCTGAAAAAACAAAGATGCCAGGAGACTTTCTTGTCCTGAAACATGAAACAATTAATATGCGAGTTTCACAGACCCACATAATCAAAGCCATAAGACAGTTCAGACATTTTGCTTTTTGTACAAATGAAATATTCTAGCTACTGATAATTCAGAATTGTGCTAGCAAAAATGGCAAACAAAGGATGAACCATATTTCCGTATCACTTATATGTTTCACTATCCTTATGAGCTTATGCCCAGAAGCGCAGATACCAAGGTGTAATATCACAGCTTGAAGCAAATTAAAACCTATAGAAGCATAAATCTGAAATTCCTGCAGTAGAAATTAAAGATCCATAGAGTCAAAGACGCCTAGCTGATAAATCTGAAAAATCTGGCTACACAAACTTCATATCTAATGTCACTACATCTGCTTCAGGAAATAACCAGAGTGTCAAGTATCCCAACATAACAATAGATTCCATGATTGGCATCCTAAAATTGGATTTGAGCTTCTATAGAGCTAACACCAAACGCAACATTACAGATCAAACACACGAGTGATCTAGCAAGGCAACTAGCACACCAAGTGCCTAGAAACAAAAGGGCAAACACCTCGATTCCATTCAATTGCAAAACGGGATGAGCACCAAAACAGTTCAGGTTCAAACAGCATCCCCATCATGCCCAACCATTCAGAAAATCCGCCGCTTCACGCTGCTGAGCACTAACGTTACCCACCAAACGCGAACCCCCCAAAATTCACGAATCACGACAACTAGGTGTCATTGTCGCAACCAAAATTAGGGTAAGCAACTAGGAGCATTGCGTATTCAAGGAAAATAAACTGCAACCGCGCCGTTGTTGGGCACCTATGGTGTCAACCACAACCAGCCTCGAGGAGCCCAAACTGCAGGGTGGGTTCGACTAGTAGCGCGCCACAACACATAAACCACAACTAACTGAATGGAGCGGGGAGGAGAAGGAAGAGCATTTGGTTTGATCGAGAACTAAACCCACTCGCTGAAGGGATTCCATCCAAGCAGCAAGCAAGAAATGATTACTTACCCGCAAAAACGGAGAAACTGCTGTCAACTCATGATGGATCTCCACCCCACTGAACCGAGAGAGAATCGGCGGCCTGGCGGAACCGGTGGACTTTGGGTGGGGGCGGGGGGGGGGGGGGGGGTGGAGGAGCCGGCAGGGAGAGGAAGCAACCGCGGCCGCGGCAAGGCAGGAGATGCTCTCGGCCACCTCTTAGCACGCCACCGCTGCAGCGCTGCCCCCTCCTACAAGAAGGAAGGCATGGGCCCTGGGGGTCCTGTGCGCGATGCGCAGCAATGCGCACCCTCCGTGTGGTGGCGGCCAGTGAGAAGCCCAGGCCTTTGAGGAATGCATTCTTAGATGGGCCAGATATGAGGCCCGTATAAATGGTCACCAATTGACCTGCACGAGTGAATTTTTACATCCATCTACTACACTGGTGAGGTGCAATTCAGCTTTTCTACACGAAATGGTGGAGCATCGATCTTTTTACGCTTGAATTCTGGTCAGGAATTTCGCTGAAATGCGCAACTCCAAGTACTCGCATCAATCAGTAATGCGTGCGTGTGCAGGATTCCAACGACCGACACCAGCACGTCAGCGCATTTCCATTAGCAGGCTCAACATATTGAAGGTTTTAGAAGAAATAAGTAAGAGCAACATGATACAAGATCAGAGGAATAAAGTGCTAGGAAGGACAAAATAAGAGGTACAATACCAACTTAACTCTTGTGCAAGTTCAATAAGCGAAAACAACAATTGCATTTGCATATCCTCTTCCTTTCGTCCGCCTGATTCACGAGTCATGTGGAGAGTGCAGTTGCCAACTAGAAAACTGATCAACATGTTAACGTTTGAAACTGGAAAGAACTCACTACAAACTTCAATTCTTTTACCTTTGACAACTGCCCACGCTCAATCATACCATCATCTGACAAAATCAACAACACGCAGTATAGCATACCATTTCTGTATCCGAAGTTTTGGTTGCGGACTTTTATGCTCAATTGGAAAGATTACACCCCATTGCAAAAATACATTACGAAGGATATATGTCTGATTATTCAACTGGACGAGGTTCGCAACAGCCGGCAAAAAGTGTCACAACTAGAAGAATATCATCAGCAAAACTTCACTAAAGCTTGGTCACATTAGAACAGTAGTCAGTAGTTCAGACTTCTAGTACAAAGCTTACGGTTATGGGCTTATGGCTAACCGTAGCATTTATTATCTTAGTACTACAGTAGTTGATAACTAGTAGCTAGTACAAAGCTTCTCAGTCTGTACAAGGCCTAGCTGAAGAGACGGGCTGCTTGAGGAAGATCAACAGTAGTACATGATCAAATCCCTTCAAAACAGTGCGAACCTTATGTCACCGCGGGAGTATGCTGCAAACCAAACAGAAAACCCGAAGCAACTTGTACAAGTTCCTGAGCCTGAGTGCCTGACTCATTTATTTTCTTCGTCACCAGATGACATTTCAAAAAACGAGAGCACGAACAAAGGACCAAGAACTGGCGGCAAACGGGGCGGCCTGCCAAAGGCGACCAGGGGCTCAACATTTTCATCCTTCGTGATGACAGACTCACTGGAATTATTCTCCTTCCCATGCTTCTGAGGAGCAGTCACTGTCATCGTCCCTGTATTATATAACGGTTTTAAAAGAAGAACAAGAGGAGCAAACGTCAGGCATTCAGGTATGGAATTGTATAATTCTATCGTGAATCAAATTTGGAGGAATTTGTTGGCTTACTTGCTAGTCCATCGACAGGTTTGATGTGCCTAGTTGCGCTCTGCACAAGAAACCTCGCTCCCCTCATCTGATTGGAACTCCGCAGCCTGTAATCTTCTGCAAACATGTCATATAAGTGTTTTTGTTATTCAATTAGTATCTTTCACAGTGCAGATTCTCCTATTGTTTCATCCTGAAAGAGGCTCGCGATGCAGATAGACCTAGTTTGCATTTTGCAAATTTTACTATGTGTCTCCTAGGATAAATCCTCCCTATGTTTGATTCATGCCCAGTTAGCTCTTGCTACCAGCAGATCAATTGCATAACATGCTCATATATATTTTTTTGAAACGATAACACGCTCATATTGTAGGGATCACTGAATCGAATGTATTCCTGATTATAATGGGGCCTACACATCAATCAAATTATGGAAGCCACTGTTTTATATAGCTAAACAGAGCAGGTAATTTGCTTCTCATGTTATCGACAGAAAAGCAAAGACCAGGACTTATCGGCATCGAAGTTTTCAATCTGCAAATTAGAATACCGTAAAAAGCCTTTTCCGCCTCGATCACTGAGCAGAAAAGAGACAGCATGCATGAGAGATTTCAGGCAACTACGACGAACTGCGGAGCGGGGCCAGCGCGCAGCTGTTTCCTGATCGCTGAGAGAAAGGAAGTGGGAAACGAAAGAGGTAGATCAACGAAGGCCAAGAACACGTACCTTGATTCGCGATCGCTGAGCGGTTATTTTGTGCGACGGAATGGTGTTCTAGGAGATAAGAGACGGGCTGCTCTGCTGGGTTTGGAACTTCGGATTGTTCGGCGCTAGTAGACGATGAGCGAGAGCTCCGGAAAGTTCTCGTCACCGGCACGCGCCTCCCCTCCTCCTGGAAGGCTGGAAGAAGGCGAGGCTGGGGCTGTCCATGGGCCGTAACAGTTGGGCTGAAAGCTACGCGCCCAAAAGAAACTAAAATGGTCCATGTAGAAGCCTACAGACGGCCCAATCATCCGTGAACTGCACATTTCCCCCGTGCGCGCAGAAGAATTAGGGCGCAGCCGGCCTGGCTCGCACGACAGCTGCAGGCTCTCGCGGGCCTTGCTCATCGGGTGCTGCAGCGTTTTCTTTGGTTTGCGTCTGCAGCCAGCCATACTCACGGGAGATTCCGCTTGCTTGCCCGGCCAGCGCTCAGCGAATTCGCTTTTTCATCTCAGTGCACGCTCACCAACGCGCTTCCCTCCGCACCGCGCGAGCCTAGTTCTGCAGATACGCTCGATTTTCCTTGCATCTGCCGAGCCAGGTCCGGAGAGGCTTTTTCATCGCATGGGCCAGGCTCAAAGGTTCATCCAGCTAACCAATTACACACATGTTATATCCCACGGACTAGGCTACGCCGAATGCAGTGAACCAATCACGCTCCTATAGCCTGAATGGTTGCCCGGATTGGGCCGGGTCAGGCCCGTCGGGTGCCAGGTTCCCCTGATTGGGGTCGCAGCCTGGCCGGCGGGATGCAATCCAAGCGCGCGGGGCTAGCTCCGGAGTTGCGAAAATTTCAGCCGTTTCCGCAGGGCTTGGCCCCCGTGATGCGCGTCGAGCGCGTGGGGTGGGCTCCGATAGTTGTTGGCGTGCAAGTATTGTTCACTCATCAGGGTAACCAATTATCTTCTCAGTGGTCTGACTCTATTGATATAGGGTGTTGCTGGAGGTAACTCGCGTCACTGTGAGTTGATTAGTCGCAGAAGCGGCCTCTCTCCTCATCTTCTTTTTTAGACGTCATCTTCTTCCTCCACCTCCTCTCCTCGTCTTCTTCCTTCCCTCCCTCGTCCACAGCCTAGGCCGGCGGTTGCCGCCAGCACACCCACCATTCACCACTGCGCCACCGCAGCCCGGCTTTCTTCTTGCCCCGCCGCCGGCCCCTGCCAGCGGGGGTCCAGCCCCGCCTCACCTCCGCCGCTGATTAAACGGCCACCACCGCCGGGCCGCCGCCACCGCCTCCGACCTCCCCCTTCTATAGCCGCCAGCTATGAAAGCCGCCTCCAACCCCGAAAACCCGAAATCCTAACCCTAACCGTCGCTTCGACCACCACCCCGGCCGGCGGCGACCTCGCCGCCAGCCGCTCCCCCCATCTCCCACCTCTCGCCGGCGACCGCTTCCCCTAGAACCGTAACTCCATCAGCCTCGGCGGCGCGACGAGCAATGGCGGCGGTGGTGAGCTTTTGTTGGGCCCTCTGTGACGGATTGAATCGAGGTCGCACGACCTCGATTGTTCCCACTGACATAGGCATCCAAACATGATGTTGTTGCATGCTCCCAGCTAGGCCACAAAGGGTCTGGATCTCTAATGCAAGCGAGGCCGATGGGAGAAGACAACCAATTATACCTTAGCATTTAGGGTAAGTATATGGTTACATGTCAACGGTCTCGTAGGTTGTTTCGTACAGGTCTACGTAGAATTTTTATGATGTGGAGGAGAGGGGGAGGAGAGAGAACGAGGTGGTTGCTTCGCGAAACAACCTCCTCATAAACTAAAATTAAGAAGTATGAGACCGCTTACTTACCATTGTACGAGTTGTTGTCATACTACTTACGATATTTCCTTTTTCATTCCACAAATTAAGGAATATAGAATTACTATAAGATAATAAAAATGATTAACTATTGTAAAGGTTATTGTAAAGGTTGTTTGTTCAGTCATTTTAGAATAACCTATCATTGCTAGGGTTGTCTGTGTTAGACAGCTCCAACGTAATTGTTATTAGGTGCTGTCGAAGCGGATACAGTGAAGTCATTCCGTATGGCAGGAAGCCGTCCCCTTTCCTTCCGCAACAACTTTCGCCGACTCCGTTCAAAAAAAAAAAAACTTTCGCCGACTCCCACGCGAGGTGCTGGCTCCGGTGGCACTGGGGCCTGGGCTGGGCCTATCGATAACCGGCAAACCTCTCAAGCCCGGACACGGTGCCAACCTAAAAATTGCCCTGTCCTCGTCACGGCACACCTCCTTAAGCACGCGTAGGCATCACAGGCTCACAGCATCACCATCACCCCAAAACCGCGTGATGAGCACCGAACGCCGTCTGCTGCAGTCTCGCCGTCCACCTCGCTAGCTACTCGCATTCGCCAGCAAGTTCATCTCTCTTCTGGCTCGCGTTGGACAGATCGTCAACAGGCGATCTGATGAGCTGTTGTTCAAATCCTTGCAGGCTATCTTTCGAAGAAAAGAAATCCTCGCAGGTTCATTCGACCGCATTATTTCGTTTATCATACATGTAAATATATAATTCATGGCGGATTTTGCGTCGCGAGGCAGATCGTGGGGGAAAGCGACGTGGCCGTTTGATTAGGAGATGAGTGCGGGCAAGGCGAAGCAGCCTCCCTTTTACCATTCGGTTTTCCGATGACGCGGTGGCTAATGGATACGGCGAGCGGCGCGCGCATTACTATAAGCTTGCTCCCGGGCAGGTGTCGTCGCGCCGCGAGCTCCGGCCGCGCATGCTCTCGCCGCCGTGCTCGTCAGCTCGTGCAATTGACGTAGGCAGTGGCGCACGCTTGAGCCGGACATTCGGTCGGAGCGATAAATGTAAATATAGAAACTAGTGCATGAAATGGGGAGAATGTTTGGCTGCCTATATAGTACCAGAATAAAGGGAGTGGAGTAGAGTGTTTGGTACTCCTACGTCCTAGCTACTACTTTGGTGGTGCCTTGTGAGCTGCGTGGGCGTGGCTCGTGATGAAGTTGAATGGCACCGGAGACGGGAGATGGGTAAAAAGTTCAAAACGGTTGATGAATTGGAGTGAACTGAAATGAGTCTCCCGGACTGGAATTGTACCAGAAATTAGGTGTCTTCCTAGATTATTAGAGAGGACAGCAGGCCGTGGATTCAGGCTGGTAACAGCCATCTGCAGTCCCTAGTTCAGTTAGCATGATTACACTGTAGCTGTCAGGTTTGTGCCGTTGTTAGGGTCGCTTGTCGGAATTCAATGAAATATCTAATCGTTCTGTACCCTCTTGCATGCGGTCAACAGGACTCGTACTGACTTCCTGTCTGGACCAGTGTAGTTTCCTGCTGATGAAAAACATGCTGTGAAACATTTGCGCAAAATATTATTTTCTTAAAATTGACGATTTGTTAAATTGTACAGATGTTTACTGTATAAAGGATAGATCTATATATTACTGTTTGATACATATGTACTCTAATATAAAATTAATTCTGTAGCGGTCAGCGACATATTTTAAGGAAAAACAATGGTCAAAGTACGTATGTAAGTTATTTTCAAATTCCAATAAGAATTTGGAGTAGTATGGATTCAGTTTTGTATGACCTATACATCTGCAAAAGACAATGCATCTGCAGAAGACAATGTTTGAGATATAGGTTTGCACAAATACCATACAAGATGTTAGCACTAGTCACTAGTCAGGGGCGACAGCAAGGGGGTGACCAGTGAGGCCACCACCTCTGAATGAGAGAACAGGGAGCTTCTGAACTTTCAGCTGTTTGCAACCACTGAGTCTTGCTTTCATTGATGTGGTTCATAACATTTCCCTACATGTGTTATGCACAGAATCCTAGCCATAAGAACAATACAGGGGACCAGAACGTGCGACGTCTCCACAGAGACGACGACATGAAAATGGCAGGGGAAAGAAAAAAAACATTTCATGGCACCGGAGTTTTCCATGTACGAACGGTGCCCTCCGACCCCAGACCATACAAATGTTCACTACGACATCCACGCCCCCAAACAACCAAACCAATTTTCTCGTTGTCCTCGACTCCCCCACGATCGAATCAACGAAAAAGCGACCAGAAACAAAAATCCTGGAGCGGAGCCCGCCGCGCGAGCCGGGCGCTCCGCTCCGCTCCGTCCACGCCGCCGCGCCGGTCGAAGTCACATGCCCCGGCTGCGGATTCGCGCGAGCTCCTTCTCCAGCTCGTCCAGGCCACCAACCTCCTCCAGCTCCTGCAGGCACGAAGCCACCACAGCCACACGCATGCCCAGACAGGCAGTCAGGCGTCAGCAGAGTGCGAAAGATGTGTGTGCTTGACTGCTTGTCCTGTGCCGGCCGCGGGCGATCACAGGCAAGGCGAGGACAAACGGAGGGGAACCACTCGCTCACCTTTGGTCCCAGGAAGAGCCCATACGGGACGCCCTCGAACTTGTCCATGTGATGGATCTGCTCGCGACATCACCGAGGAGCCCAGCCACACACACGCGCAAAAGGGCGGTAAAAATATCATCAGTTCAGGTCGGTAGTGGCTAGTGGCGGCAAGACGAGGTACTGTAGTTAAGAAGTGTAGTAAATGATGAGCGGGGGCAGGTCGCCGTCGTACCTTGTGAGCGGCAGCGACTCGCCGGAAGTAGGGCACGTTGGCGATGGGGCCGACGGGGAAGCGGCGGTGGACCAGGCCGTCGTGGACGAACATGTAGGCCATGCCGAACAGCGTAATCCCGAGGCCCTGTGGGAGGCGGACACGTGGAGGGTGAGACCACAGTCGGATTCGTGGTGGCTGATGCCAATCGTCCCTACGTCTGGCAGGTGGGTCCGACCAACCAGGCGGACACAGCGAGGGTTACCGCGAGTGGCTTACCGCGCCGAAGCAGAGGCCGGGCACGAAGCCGCGGTGGAAGAAGCCGTAGGCGAGGAGGGAGATGGCCGGCACGGCGTTGATGATGGCGAACACGTCGTTGAGCTCGAAGGGCCCCTCCCGCGGCCGGTGGTGCGACTCGTGCATGTGCCACAGGGAGGCGTGCCACAGGGCCCGGTGCGCCCACCGCGCCCAGAACTCCATCCCGACCTGCATCCAATCCAGCCCGCGCGCACAGCAAAATCAGCTGAATTTCACTTCAAAATCTTCAAGACGACGGCGAGCTTTCGGAGGGAGTGGGTGGACGCGTACCGCCGCGCCGATGGAGAGCGCAAACGTGCCGAACATCTCGGTCACCGGCACCTCGCCGCCCTGCAGTGCACACGGACGCGTCGAATTTCCGGCATTGCGTCAGCATTCACACCCTTCCGGCAACGAGAAAGACTGAAAAAGAAAGGCACTCATCGATAGGCACTCATCGATGCCGATGCGCGTCGCTCTGGTTTACCTCCATTTGCCAGCTGAAGCGGTAGTACACGGCGGCGACGGCCATGGACGTGACCCCGAGGCTGGACATGACGGCGGCCACCAGGTACGTCCGCCGCTCGGACCGCTTCCGCGCCTTCCTCTCCGCGACGCGCCGCGCCGCCGCGGCCCTGGCCTCCTCCTCCAGCGCCGTCTCGGGCACCGGCACCGGCACCGGCACGTGGGCGGCCGGGGCCGGGGCCGTCGGGCGCTCCGTGTCCTGCGGCACGAAGCACGTGACGGTCCCGAGACCGCGGCGGCGCGGGGCCCGCGCGGTGGTGAGCGGCGAGAACGGCAGCGCGCGCCCGGCGAGGGCAGGCGCCCTGCGGCGCGTGGCGGCGGCGAGCAGCGCGGGGTTCTTGTTGGCGGCGAAGCTGGTCATCGCGGCGCCGGAGAGTCCGGCGGCCATGGCTCGCGCTGGCGTTCCGTGTGACGCCGGGCTTCTCCCGCTCGTGCACTTTCTGGGGATGGGACAGGAACGTTGTAGGCGGACAGCCGGACAGGGACGGAGTGAGCGGGAGGGGGGAAGCCGGGAAGGGAGAGGAGACCAGGTGCAGGCTACTTAAGACCTCGAGTCCACGAGAGGCTCCCTCCGCGACGCGTGCGCGGGGAGGAAGAAGTGGCCGAATCGTGGCGTGACTCACTGGCTCACAAGCGTCCATGTCGCTGATAAGACTGGGCTGCGCTGCCTGCCGGGCGATTTCGATCCAACGGCGGGGTGGAGTGGAGTTGCTTAGACATGAAATTTGCTGTCTAGTGCTCGACTACTTTTTATTTGCACGTCGGCAGGAGATTATTTGAAGCAATCTTGGCCTCTTGGGCGATCCAGCTGGTCAACGCAAGTAATCCCTTGCAAGTTACGGTAAGGAGCTCTGCCACATGAATCAACCAACTGCCTGAATATATAAAAGATGAATCAAACACTGCCTGAACTGGCAGCAGGGAGCGTGTTGTGTGGCTTGTCGCATGTCACGTGCCAATATGCCAGGCATGATTTACCCGGTGCAGAACGCTGGCAGTCCAGCACCACCCACTCGGCCCAATCTCCAAACGCAGGGGCGGCAGGCCAGCGCGATCCGGGACAGTTTGTACCGTGTACAGTGGCAGCGCCTGTGAGGGCTTGCGTGGCTGAGGGCGGTAACACGCTCTGGCCTCCCCCACCCCTCCTGGACGGCAACCCCACGACCGCGAGGGCTCATGCCGTATTTGTCGTCGGCCGGGGTCGTCGCCTCGTCGGCCTTTTGTCCCCCGCCGCCACGAAATGGGGCCGGGAAAAGTGCATCGGCAAACGAAGAAAAGCGGGAGAAAAAACGCTGGACAGAGGCAGCCTGGTCGGGGAGAACGAAGGGTTGGTCGTCGTGTGATGGAGATCCTTCCCCTGCTCTTCTGTCACTGACACGGAATGTTCTCTTCTTGTGCTCGCGGAATCAGCGTCAGCGAGATTTGGTGATCAATGAACAATGATCGTGGACCTCAGCTATCCACATCGTGCGTGCGATTTCGACGATATATATAAGAAGCAAAGGACAGACACGAAGCAAGGGAGAGGAGGAGAGGGAGGGTGCTGGCTCTATGAATTAATGCCCATTGGGCCTAGCGTTTGTGGTAGCACAGGCTTGTCAAATGAGCCAACTGCTGTTTCTTCTAAGAAATAAGAATAAATCATTCCTAGCCAAAGGCAGAAATACTGGCCTGAGATGAATGAATTAGTGTCCTCTTTAATCTCCACAAGTAAAGAAAACTTTAGCAAAAGAATAAAGATTGGGTAACTTTTACAGACAAGAAATGCGTATTTGCCAAAAGTAGGTTTTGCTCATCTCAGCATTCATCAAGTGAAAAATAAAACACACTAGCAAAGCAGAAAACACAATAAAATTTAGGTTAACTCTTAACATAGATAAGAAGGGTGAGCGACTTCGCATATTTTCATACCCATCGACCGACAACCTAATTGGTACGGTAGTCGTCTTCTCAATCTATCAGAATTGTCATGATAGTTGCTTCCTATCAGAAAATCGAGACTCTATACCTTCGGTGGACCTACCACGAGAAATTTTGTTTCCCTATGATGAATATCATTATCCCATTCACTATAAAATTATGGTCCCTTAAATTATCGATTCTTGATGGGCATAGCGTGACTTATGGTATGCCAACAAGCCACAAAAGGAAAACCCTCAGCATCATATGGTCACTACTTGGTTGTATTTGTTTTGGAAATATCTTAGGATGTTTTTCAAACCCTTCTAAACAAGTTGTCAAAATTGTTTAAAAACAACATTTATGATCAAATTCATATGAAAAATTCAATTTCGAGGGGGGGGGGGCACTTGGCTAGATCCCATCTTGCATTTTACTCACGCTCCACCTCTGAAGATCATTTGAATGGCTGGCACTATACGAGTTTTCTTCCTCCTAGTTTGCAACATGAGCAAGTTACACATGCCCAAATCAGCAAACCATCCTTAACATTAGGTCCAGCTCCATGTAGGATAACTCTGCACGGAACATATGAGTTTTTTTGGAGCTATATGTGTCTTACCTTTTGTCTTTGTTGAGTTCTTGTGCTGTGAACAAAACCAGTGCTCTCGAGTCTCGACAAAATTACCTTTGATCTTCTGAAATAGAGGAGCACGGATATATACCTCTATCATGTGCCACCACTTAATTGAAGCTTATTCCTATTTCCCCATCTTTTTGACTTTTAGCAAGACATGTTCAAAATTACCTTTGATCTTCTGACATAGAGGAGCACGGATATATACCTCTATCATAAATTCAGTATCTCGTTGAATGAACTTATCTAACTATAAAAGCCTTAAATTAAATTGATCCTTATCAAATTTAGTTTTGGTTGCATTCCTTTTAGCTTTATTTCATATATTATATCATATAACCCAAGAAAAACAGAATATTAGGAACAAATTTTAACCATGAGAACACTAACAAGATCCTAAAACAAACAAATGGCAGTGACATAGTAGTCTCTACACCACAAAACCATAGAAAACGTACAGTGTTTTAAAACTGCTTTGGGGGACAAAAAAAAAAGCTTTGTAATCGAAGTTTAGATTGATTGACTGCATCTAATGAAAATATTACCTATTTCTGACTCGAGAGAGTAGTAGCATACTTGAATGTCCAGCCTTAACTCAAATTTCCATATAACTTATGCATGTGCAGCAACAATTTACATGAAAACAAATATTTGAAACACCCTTGCAGTACCGCCAATTAAATAGGAACACCCAATCAAAAAAAAGGAACACAAATAAATATACACACAAACCCTGCAATCATAAATGAAGACACATGCCACAGCCACCCTATGTAAATCAGATCGTCTTTCCAATACTGTGATGAAATCCAAGAAAATCGGTGCACACACATGCTGCCATACTCTCCTGTAGATTAGCTCTGACGAGATCCAAGCAATCATTTCTCATGCTCCTCTCCGAACAGAAACCCAAGCGACGACGGTCCTCCTGGTGCACAGCGTACCCTCGTCGATGGTCGGTCCTGAAACACAAGCATACGAGGAAAATTTACTTGATATGCAGCTCATGTTAAACCATATCTCTCTGAACTCTGAAAAATTCAGCTATGTGCAGATGTGTTCATCCCAGCATGCAGCTGCGTGTATAAGACTGATGAAATGGAGGTCTATTACTCACACTGATAAGAAACCCAGAGTTGTTGTAGCTTAACTGGCTGGTATGGTAGATGTTGCAAGGTGGTCGGCTAGACGAGAGTATCGGGTTCGACACCTCTCTCTTCGGAGGAGGAAGCTGCGGTGATTCCTGATCGGCTTCAGCTCCGATCATCTTGTTTTCATCCTTGGCACTGCTGCGGTTGGTATCTGTGGTCTTCTCGGTTTCCTGGTTGGATTTTGCCGTCGTGTGATACGGATTAGTTTCCTCCGGCTCGAAGAGGTAGCCTAGAGAGCTCCGGCCACCGCCGCTGCTCATCCCTCCTCTGCGCATCTTCTCCTTCCTGTCTTTTTTTTCCTGGCTTAGCTAACAGGCGGTGCTGTTCTGGGCTTGTGTTCTGATCTCTGGCGTGCCAAGTTGGCGTGGGAGTGCCAGCTAGAGCTACTTATAGAGCTTGATGTGAGTGTGGAGCACACTGGACACATCACACGAACGGCAACACCGATGGGTCAACAACCACATGAACTGAGGATGTGTGCAAAAAGGCATGAGGAGGCCATTTCACAATGTTTAATTAGGACCACAACTAACCCTCCACTTCATTTTCCATCTAGCACCCTAGCTAGGCTCTTCTTACTTACTGATCCAACTTTAGTTGCTTCTATTATCGTTTACTACTATACTATAGCTCCGTAACTTTTCTTTTGGTTGATGAATTGACGCGCAGTCTTCCTATGCGTTCTCGAAAAAAAAGGCGAAATCGGCTCAAACGTTGTTTTTTGTCTGTCTCAACTCTCAAATCTATATAAACCTATCCCTCTGATAGACATGTTTGCGCAACATTTTCTCTTTGGATCTGTTTGAGGTCTTATCCAGGCTCGTAAAAGCATTTCGAGTTGTGATCCCACAGTTTACACTTTACAGACATCAGATCGTGCGAAACTTTTTTTTCATAGGAAAAAAAGCACGAATAATTCGTACTAAATCCTGCAGTGTCGCTCGGTTGGTGTATGGTCGTGCCAACAACTATTCTTGAACAGTGCGCCGATTGGATTAGCTGAGCGTGCGGTTGTTTAAAATTCGCACCGTACACGAACTAGAGAGACACTACACCGCAGCGTTTGAATCAAGAACAGTGAGCATGTCGAAATCACAAAGCGTGAACCATGACTAACTAGTGTGACAGGACAGCAACCCTTCAGGAAACTTTCACTCTTACTTGCACTACTTTGTTAGGCCATTGATACATTTAGAAGACTCGCTCCGAATTGACTTTCCTTTCCCAAATAACAAGCAGCTAACACGTTTTATCATTTAAACATGCACTGCAAGTCTGCAACTGATAATAGGAGCTAGCCTGCTTTGTACCATCCAATCCCCAGCGATTACTGGCGTAAAAAAACTCACTACAGCAAAAATCCACTACTTGTGCATTAGGAATTTAGGACACCAGATGCTGTAGTTACTTGGTCTTACATCAGTATAGCGGAGGCCACTGCTTTTACAGCTTGAGACTGAAGCTAAAAATGACCACTGATTTCTGCCCGGCAACAGAAAGATTGCTTGCCACAACGGGATTTGCGACAGTTGAGCCATGGTGGTGGTGGTCGGAGGCTTCAGGCCTGTAGCACTCTCCAGGCCCGGCCCACCTCTCCCATCACAGCCAAATCTAAACCTAACTCCGTTTCACCAAGTTTACAGATATATTATTATTGTACTAAAATCAGTAGGGCGATAATAACTTAATAAGTAGTAGTATATGTACATCGGAAAGAAAGACAGAGTAATATGGGTTTCTTATGCTATTTACGGATGCAATCATGCAACAAACCTTCTGGTTTCAAATTGTCAAAATAATACTGGTTGGAGCTTTTTCAAACCTCTTTTTCTTAACAATGGTATTGTAATCTTCCGCTTATAAAACTGCAGTTTATTGATCTGGAGCTTTCTAGAGCTACAACATCCAAACAGACTTGAGAAGTAACTTGCTCACACTGGTGTTTGTTAAATAACAGTGGTGGATCATATACATACAGTGAATAGGCAAAATCCTGCCGTTCATGACTCACGACAGGTAAGTATGGAGATAATATTGCTGTAATTGGAAACTACATGATAATATCCAAGAGGATTAAAGGCAACCAAGGCTCATAGTTAAATGTTGAATATTCGCCAACCACAACCGCAATTATTTCTTTAGTCTAGCCTAAGGTTAACCAATTGGATCAAACATGCTTATCTGATTTGAAGAGGACCAAGCAAAAGGCAACCACGACTAATCATAATTATATTTTCTTTAATCTTTCAATGCATAAATTGGCAATGTCAACGTTTCTGAATTTGATCAGAGATAATGTTTTTTTGATTTGGAGGTAGAATTTAGTAAATACTATGATTAATATGTTATTATTATTAGGGATTATTAGTTCCAACTTCAATGTAGCAACATACGTGAATCACTCAGCATTGCTCAGTTCAAGTTCAAATATCCCTCGCCAAGAAAACTTTGTTCACATTCTGCTGTCTAGGACATATGAGAGGAATATCTGCATTGCTCAGTCTTATGAAACATCTTCTCATGGATGCCAAAAGCACCTCCGAAGTCTGACATGCGAAGTTTATTCATAATTCATCATCGCAATGAGGTAAACATTCGAAGAGAGACAAGCAAAGACATCAACACAAAATCAACCGAAGATGCAGCTTGGATCAGAAGATAATATAGATGGTTATCAGTCACTGAGAATCAGAAACACGGACCAATCTTTTCTTCATCACATCCAGCGCCGATTCAGATTCAAAAACTTAAAAGAAAAGGCAACCACGACAAAAAAAAACTAGCAATGGCAGGAAACAGGTCATCAGAGACTTAAATACTAAGAATCAGATCATGGATCATATTGTTGCAGTTATTCTCTCATCATCTGACCAGGAGTACCATTGCACAAGAAACAGGAAAGCAAACGAGACGCAGAAACTGCCGAAAGAAAATCAGAGATAGCACTAAGAAATGGAGCATCGGATGAATAAACCCCTGGGCGGCTCGAGATGGAACAGAGGAGATACAGCCGCCATTGCCGTCCGGAGCCAACGCCGCAATACCCAGGCCTCTCCGCTCCAGAGCTTCTGCTTATAAAGACGTCGAGACAAGAAACCCTAGAAGACCCTGTCTTTGTATAATGGGCCAGGCCCATGAAGAAGCATGGTCGGACGGTTCTGGAATACGGACCGAGATGGGCCTAAATTCTTACTTGCAAGCAGATTTACTACTGCTTCCTCCCATATAAATATAAATTTCTTTGTCCTAAGTCAACTTTTCTATTTTGGCACATGTGATGTGATCCCTAGGGTATGTTACAACTCTACGTAGGTAAGATACATTTGGAACATAAACATACTGCTCGATTCTCGCATAGCTCAACGCCTTCAGCTAGCGCTCCTCCCAGACCCATCGGCTTGGCCTGAAAATCTGCCGCAGGAGCGCCATCTTGGGAACGTTCCAATTCTCGGCATGCCTAGGGACAACAAGAAAGATGTCAGTCTTCGCCGCACACGCGTGGAACATCATGTACCTAGCTAGAACTAGAAGCATGCTTGGATGCTCGTGAATATGATCGCTGAACTGTATCGACAGGAAGGAAAGGAAGATTTTCAGTACCTGCACACCTTCCCTGATTCAGCATCAAAGTAGTATTCAGTGTATCCAGTTGCTGAAATACGCAGATGACAGCAAACACCATGTCAGTGCAGGATCAAATATAAATAACTGAAACAAACCAGCATGTCTCTGCGACGTACAAATGGGGCATGAACTTCGGAACAATTACCTGACAGAATCGGCCTCCACGGAAACAACATGACGCAGCTGAAACGCCAGTGCCCAATTGATTTGTCCTGCAGCCAGAGGCGGCGAGGAGCAAGCAACACAGATCAGTGTTATTGCCATCAGAAATTAACAGCAACACATGACGAAGGTTAAATCCAGAGTCGAAATTCGGTTGCTGGAAATGCTCGACGTACTTCCAGGTCCTCCCATTTGGTGAGCTTCATGTTCGACTTCTCCAGCAGAGACCCAAAGTTCGTGCAGTTCCGTTTGAAGCGCTGCAGGCCTTTGAACGAACCCGCTGGATCGGCGAACTCGCAGTCCTCCTCGTAAGCTTTCACCGTGAGATTCCCTGCGAAACGAACCGAAACAAAATAGGCGATTGGTCAGGTAAGCAGTAGGCTCTATTATATCAGTGATTTTTCTTTTTGGAAAATTATATTAATGATCTTTCGTCAGTCCATCCGAGAAGTTACACACCTGTGACGAAGTACGACCGCGCGAAGTCGTCCTTGATGGCCTCGACCACTCCCGCGCGGTCAAGGGCCCCCGCCTCGCCTCCCTCCGCATCACCGGGAGCGCCCTCCTCCGGAGACGACGGCGCCGGCCGGAGCAGCGACGCCGCGATGCCGAGGAGCTCGGAACCGTACCATGCGGCCTTCAGGACGGCGTTCTCCGAGCGGGATGACGCCTCGGTATCGGCTCCCGCGGCCGGGGACCCAGCTGCCGGCTTCCGCGCGCGCAACAGGAAACGGCTGCGAGGATCGGTCGTTGGCTGACGGAGGACGACGGCGGCGGCGGCGCTACGGCCGTGGTGGCCGGTGGTCAGCGTAGAGGTAGCGGGGCTCGAGTGGCGCAACGCCATGTGATCTTTTCTCGCGCTCGCCGGTGCTCCGCGCCGAGTGACGCAGAGCAGAAGAGGGCCACTGGTTTCTTTTTGCCTTGTACTAGTAACGTGCGGCTACGATTAATTGTGGGACGAAATAAAGTATCCAATTCCAAATTCTACTACCGTGGGCCTCGGTGGAAACTCTTTACTCTTTTTTCAGGCCCATGGAACTAAAACAGGGTTTCAGTATTATTGGGCCACGATCGAAGCTCCCGAATCTTTTAAGCCCACGATTTTGGAAAATACACTGTGCTCTCCTGGGGGGGACCACCAGACAGAAGGACGCAAGTTGGACCACTTGGAGAACAGCGACTGTTCACGGATATTTATACAGCCAACCAGAAGCAAACACACTGTGGAATGCAAACAAGAGAAGTAATTCAAACTTTGATATTTGAACATGACATTCAAAGTTTGAAACCATCGGTCCACGTATGCCAATGTGTACGTATGTTCGATTCGGGAGAAAACATGCTGGCAGCATGGTATTCTAGTGCCGTCAACAGTCTTTAAAGAATCATCGCGCTGCGTTTCCAAGACATGCACACTTTGTTCCGAAACACGCAGAAACATTGCCGGTTGATTTGAACCATCGTGGGAAGAACACAGACACGTCGAAGCGTCTCACCAAACAGTCCAGTCGGAAGGAAATACGATCGCTGATCTGTGTGTGGGCAAGCACCGAAGTTTCGAGTAACTTCAGAGCTTCCCTTATTCAGCATCGAAAGTATGTATCCGGTTGCTGAATACGCTGAGCTTCATTTTAGATTTCTCGAGCAGAGGCCCAACAAAGTTCTTGCTATTCCGTCTGAATCGCCGCAATCCTCTTCTTTAGCTCTACTTTGTCCAGGAGCAGGACCAGTGAGCGTATAACGTGCTGCTAGGATTAACTGGGACGAAAAAAGAACGAATACCAAATTCATGTATTGGGCCTCGTCTTTACCTTTTCGGCCCATGGATCTAGAAAAAGACACTATTCTACGGCTGCTTCTGCTTGGTCTCCAGACTCCAGGCGACCGGCGGCTACTCGTCGTTGATGCGCGGGCCTAGCGGATGCAACCACGTGGGACGCAAGTTGGGCCACTTGGACAGCGGCGATGGTCCACGCAGACGCACCAGTCCGAAAGAAACATGAGAAGTGATTTAAACCGTTTAAGGTCTATTTGCATCCACCAACTAAATTTTAGCTGATCAAATTTAGCTGCGATCCAAACGGCTCAGCTAAAAGATCAGCTAAAGTTTAGCTAAATTTAGCCAGCTAAAGTTTAACCGGGTCTATTAGCTAAAAGCTTGGAGGATCCAAATACCCAGCTAAAATTTAGCTATCGGATGGATCCTCTTAGAAAATATCATTCGGTAAAGTCTCAGACTACGGTTCCACGAAGATGCATGCACGTGTACGTATGCTCGGTTCAGGCGAACAAGCTGGTGCAACTTTTGAATTGCTAACCTCGTCAATATTCTTCGCGGAATCATTGCAACTTGCAAGATTTTCCATAACACGCACGCACTTTGTCCCAAATGCTACTACGGCAATGCAGAAAGCCAGAAGAAAACATTACCAGCCGATCGAACCATCCTGGAAGCCAAGCCAGGCAGAAGAGGTGAAATTCTACAAGGCACATGTACAGCCCGGTCGGAAGAATGAAGGAACGCAACTGAACTTCATTCCTCTGTTGGGAACTGGTGCTGCATAGTGTAGCAATTAGCACGCGAGTTGCTAGCTCTGACTACATGAAGCTCTCTACGATTACTATACTGCTACTTGGCTACTTGCGGGTTGTCATTTCATTTCGAGCAACAGGGCCCAAACATGCGCGAGGATGTCGTGAAACTGTCAAGAACTCGCCCAATTAGGCATGTTGTTAGCATGGATCGAGTGGGCCGCATGCGCGATGACCAATGAGCGAGACGACCGCACGCCACGCACCGCAAGCTGAAGTCCTTCCTCCTGGCCGGAACGGAGGCCGGTGACCGATCGGGCGACGTCATCTCCACCGGCGCTCGCGCGGCGATCCTTCAGGCCACCTTGCCGCGTCGCTGTCGGCTTCTCCGGAAGCGGCACGTACGTACCTGTTCAGGCCAGCCCGCATGCAGCGGAGGGACAACCGGACAAGAGAAAAGCAGAACGACCTGGACGTGCTAATTAACAATGCAAAATTGAGTACGTGTAGTTTATAGCCACTTGCAGTACTCAACGAAGATCGTTGGGCAAGGACCGGTTGCGTCCAAGTAATTAATTAATTTTTCGAGGTCCATTCAAAAGATCAAAAGAAAAGGACGGGTCTCCCGTCGTGTACGTTGTCAACTGACCAAGACGCACACCGGTTGAACGTACCACCACGCACGTTCCCATGGCCGTATTTGCCAACATAATAATCATCGGCACGGGAGAATTGTTACTTGGTTAAAATAACATGACCAAGACGTAGTAGTAAGTTGTCTGTATGCGGTGCAGTGATGCGCGCAGGGGGGCGTGGATTTGATCTGAAACGCGGCATCGGAAGAGAGCCTTGTCAAACCCATCCAAGCATCTAGACAACCCGCTTTATTTTATTACCATTGTTTTTCACCTCCCCCCCCCCCCCCCCTAGGCTGGCCTAAAGAAAACAACTGCGCACCAACCGGGCTGGTTGAACCCATCGCCATGTTCTTTTTTCTTTCTCTCCCCCTCCCCTTTTCCACATACGCTGTGACGCACGGTGCTCGTCCTCGGGCTGTTTGGGGGGGGGGGGGGGGGGGGCAGTTGAGCTAGAATGGACTTTGGTACTAGATGTGCATGGGCTGGATGACTGTCAGTGCCCTCGCTCTTTGCCATTGTCAAAGCAATCCAGTGCACAAAAAGCATGCTTGCCCATCAAGCTGTTGACTCCAGTTCGGCAACTCTGACCTGTGGTGCCCGTAGCAATGGCCAGTGGATTATGCTCCCATTCGTTTTCTGCATTGTCTGCACCTCAGAGTCTGTACCTCGAAGTACACTGGTCGCTGCAGCTCCAGTTCAGCGGCTCTGACGGGACGCGTGCGCGCGCGCGTGGTTGACACATTTGACCACAGACCACAAAACGAATTGAAGCAGTAGCTACCATATAGTACCAATCTACCAACCTAACCCAACGTACGCACTCCGTTGTTAGCCCATCCGCCGAACCAACGCGATCGAGTCTCTGGGACACAATGCTTGAATGCATGCGTGTGCCTGCCGCGGTGGGTCAAGGGGAGATCGACAGATCGTGTCAGGCCGGCCGGCCGTGGATCTGACTGCACATCAGTCGTCAGGCCATCACACGGTTTACACCTGCACCGTCACGCACACTTCTTGCATGCGGAGCTGCACTGTCTCGGTACTCTGCAGCGAGGAACAAACTCGCACACCGAACTCGAAAGGCTACGTGACCCGCTAGCCGGAAAGTACATGCATGCTGACACGGTGACACGCAGACGGCAGACCAGACGACCAGTCGATCCGCCACTGTACGCGTGCGACCACCGACCGGCGACCGATCCCCATGCCCCTCCCGCGTGCGGCACGGACGGCTTGAACCGTCACGGCGTCTGGTGGGTCTGGGTTTCACACGGTTTCGCAGGTGCGTAGGCTGGCAATCTAGTACTAGAACGCATGCCTCCGTTGCTGTCGTACGGTCTCGATCAGGGCCCGTGACGGAGCGCGCGCGAGCGGTGGCTGGCGGTAGCGGGAGCTTGCTGTGCTTTTTCACTCGCGCTGCCCTTAACGGTGTTGAGATCATGTATAGTAGAGTTCAGTAGAGGAGGCTTATTCTTGTCGGCTGTCGGACGTTGCCGGCAGAGGACAGCGGATGATGCCTTCGCGCCAGCGGGGAAGTGCCAGGGTGGAGAGGTGCAACGACGACCAGCACAGCGATGCAAGCCAGCAAAAGCCAAATTACAGTTGTACTCCCCCGGATACTAAACGTAGGTCATTTAGGATAGCGACACGCTGTCGTCCATTCTGACATATTGACCTGCAATTTTTGTAAAACTATCTCATCTGAAATGGTGAAAGCAAGTTACATGTTGGCAATGAATGTAGCCTTTCATATGTATTGACAAGCCAAGTTGAAAATGTTTGGTCAGTTAGAATCCTGAAACGAGCTACATTTGACTGAGCCCGAAGACTCGAATTCAGGTGCACAAGTTGTAAACAATTTTGCGATGTCGGAAGGGTCCGATCAAGATCCGTGATGCACATCGACTGAAAGAATAGTTATGCCCTTACTCTTGAGCATGCAAAATACAAATCGAGTTTTTTTTTAATTTGAGCTAGGATTAGTTTCAAAAGATTTGACTTGGATTTTGCTGCTTATGTCTAAGTCACCTTTTTTTAACGGAGCTTTGATGTTCTTATTTAGTAAAAGCAAAAATGTTCCACATGGTAATTGAGAAACTTTTTTTCCACCATTATTATACCTTTCTATAAGGAAAGTTACAGTTGAAGCTGAAAAACTTTGCAGGCACGCCGCATGCATCCAGCTTGCTTCCTAATACTTGCTAATACAAAAAGCAAAATACAAGGGATATGTATAGTTAAAAGAAGAGACCGTTTGGTTTAAATCTATATCTAAATCACCTTACGATAAGGCAGGTCCTTAATTCCATAGCAAAAAAAACTGGTTATATTTGGGTTGAAGGTGGCCATAATCGTGTGCCGTTTGTCATATTGATTCAATTACTATCGTAGGCTTCTTAGTCAACGTTCAACTTTAGATTTTTTTTTTGGAGAGAAAAATTACTTGTGAATTGAATTCGTCGCATAATTTTTTGTCATTTGTATTGTTGATTCAGTATTTGCATTAGCTCGTATCAGATAACTTTCTAGCTCATTTGCTGAACTTTTTGTGCCTGCGACGCCTTACCTTTTCTTGCATCCTTATCTTTTCCCCCCCTTTGATCAATGCACAGTAGTTTCTACAAGAAACTTTCAACCCCGTTGACTACAGTTTGGTCTTAGTATTTAACCACATACTTTCCTAGAAAGAACCAGCAGATTGTATCAATGGATAATACTGCATACTACGACTACTGGAACAACAGGAATACAGGACAAATCGCGATCAGGGCGCAGGTTAATCTCGTCTAATAGCATACCAGATTTCCAGCAGTATCCGCGTCAGCACCATACGTGCCCGACGTACGTACTCAGTGCGATGCTCCAACACGTCATCAATTCGTGGAAAGCGAGTTCAGTCACTGCTGGTGACCAAATCGATCGGCTGCCAATTGTTTATAGCAGCAATGAGGCCATGACCGACCGACGACGATGAGCCTAGGTCATCAGTTCGCTTGGTGCCATCTACAGTAGCCATGTCCATCTTGAGTTTGTTTAGGACTTGCTGCAATGTACTATGTTGACTGCATGCCCTCCGGAAGATTTTCAGCCTTGACTACGCACATCGCACACGCACAGGGTCTCATTTCTCGGTCCGACAATCTCGCGCCAGTGGCAACGTCGTCTACGCAGCCACATGCTGTCGAGCTGTTCGGACAGGAACACACAGTCACACATTACTCAGCCAGTTAGCAATTTGGCATCTGTGAGTTAGTACACGATGTTGATTGATCAAGGAGGCCGATGGTGTTCCGCCGCCAGGGGCGAAAAAGTCTGCGATTAATCAAGATGTTCTTCTTAAAAAGTCTGTGATTAAACTGAGCACGAACTGATGACAGGCGAGTGCTGCAATTACACATCAGCATCGAGCATTCGAGCAGCAATACGACGCCTCCCGTTTCCTTGGACGCCGTCGAGCGCCGGCGGTTGAATCCTTCCTCGAGGTCGTGCTATGCGAGCGATCCCTGCGAGCTCAGTGCGGGTCCAAACCTAACATTAATTACTACGCCACAAGCCGCCATTAGAACCGCCGCCGCTTGGACCGGCGTAACTGCGTCGACACGCCGGCGATGCTAATTCCTGGCGTCAGCATCCATCACCTGAACTGCTAGCTAGTGCGGCTACCTTTTTCACCCCAATGGTGGAGCCGGTTAATAATCTGTGGCAATCCAACCTGATGTTCTGATTAGCGAAAGCGAGCGCGGCCAGCCGGGCGTCGAGCCAGCACCCTCCACGGCACCAGCTAATTCGACTCGGTAGCCGGTAGGAGGTAGGGCCAGGGGAATCGAGGCCATGAGCGCGAGCTGCCGAGGACGACACATTCAAAGTCAGCATGGCCCCAGGCCACATGCTCGCCGTTACGGTCGCGCACTCGCATTCGTATCAGTCCTTAGCCTCCGCACGCCTTTCACGGAAGCTTCCGGCCGCGCACCTCGTTGGTCCTTGCGCGCGGTCGTTGCTCCCGCTCTACTATAAATTGGCGGCCACTCCGCTCCTCGGAGATCACCAGAAGCCGCAAGCTCTCCTACCAAGGCGCCCTTCCAGCACCCCAGCCAAGGCACAGCGTCTGATCGAACGCGTGCTCAGCTCACCGCACTCCGTTTCGCTGCTCGCTCCCCCTTAACAGCTCGTTGCCGCCGGTCCTCAGGGAACCCGACCGAGGCCAAATGGGTGGCGGCAGCGCTGAGCTCCTCTCGAGGATCGCCGCCGGCGACGGCCACGGCGAGAACTCGTCCTACTTCGACGGGTGGAAGGCCTACGACATAAACCCTTTCGACCTGCACCGCAACCCCGACGGCGTCATCCAGATGGGCCTCGCCGAGAACCAAGTACATACTCCTACCTTTCTGTATACGGCGCGCACTCCAGCGTCCTGCTTATTGATCAAATGCTCATGTAAACCGATCATGTTGCAGCTGTCGCTGGACCTGATCGAGGAGTGGAGCATCAACCACCCGGAGGCGTCCATCTGCACGGCGCAGGGCGCCTCGCAGTTCCGGAGGATAGCCAACTTCCAGGACTACCACGGCCTGCCGGAGTTCAGAGAGGTAAGCTGCTTGTGCTTTCCTCAGAACCGACGGTAGATGAGGCTGCTGTCCAATGGCGATCGCGAAAGCGACGGAGCAGCTAGCGGCCGGCCGGTCGCCTTCCTGACAGATCACCGCTAGCCGCAATGTGATGCCGACGTTTAATCATACAATCAATTTGGTTGGCTGCAGGCGATGGCCAAGTTCATGGGGCAGGTGAGGGGCGGGAAGGTGACGTTCGACCCCGACCGCATCGTGATGAGCGGCGGGGCCACCGGCGCGCAGGACACGCTCGCCTTCTGCCTCGCCGACCCCGGCGACGCCTATCTCGTGCCCACGCCGTACTACCCAGCGTATGTCCTTATTACATCCTGCTTGCCAAAATTAAATTTGATCGCAACCTCTCATGTCTTAGTCATGCATAGACTCGAAAATTTGCCAAACGTAGAAATTTCGAGTGTCAACTTGTAAAATTCTAGCCTCTTCACCTTTTCCTGTTTGGGAAACGTTTCAAAATTGACATCAGGAACCTCTAAAGTCTAAAGTAGCTTTTCCCCCACGATCAAGTCAAAATGAGATCTTAGTTGCTGCTGGGTTGCCGCCAAGTTGGATCAGGCAGTCTAGTCACGCAAGGAACGCCTGCACGTTGCTCTCCACTTCTCGCACGGTCTGGTCCATGCGACTATCCATGCGCATGTTTACATCGGTGACCTTGCCTAGAGTGCGAAGTCGTCACGCAACGTAAAGCTAGCATCCATGCAGCGCGCACGACGGTTGTCAGAGGTTGTTTCTCGTTCTCTCGAGTCCTGATCGACGCATTTTTCGCTGTATGATGATTACACAGTTTCGACCGCGACTGCTGCTGGAGGTCAGGGATCAAGCTGCTGCCGATCGAATGCCACAGCTCCAACAACTTCGCCCTCACCAGGGAGGCGCTCGTCGCGGCGTACGACGGCGCGCGGAGCCAGGGCATCCGCGTCAAAGGCATCCTCGTCACCAACCCCTCCAACCCGCTGGGCACCATCATGGGCCGCGGCACGCTGGCGATGCTCGCCGAGTTCGCCACGGAGCACCGCGTCCACCTCATCTGCGACGAGATCTACGCCGGTTCCGTGTTCGCCAAGCCGGACTTCGTGAGCATTGCCGAGGTCGTGGAGCGCGACGTCCCCGGCTGCGACATGGACCTCATCCACATCGTCTACAGCCTCTCCAAGGACTTCGGCCTCCCGGGCTTCCGCGTCGGCATCATCTACTCCTACAACGACGCCGTCGTGGCCTGCGCGCGCAAGATGTCCAGCTTCGGCCTCGTCTCCTCCCAGACGCAGTACTTCCTGGCGAGGATGCTCTCGGACAGCGAGTTCATGGCCCGCTTCCTCGCCGAGAGCGCGCGGCGGCTGGCGGCGCGGCACGAGCGCTTCACCTCGGGCCTCCGCGACGTCGGCATCAGCTGCCTGCCCGGCAACGCGGGGCTCTTCTCGTGGATGGACCTGCGGAGCATGCTCCGGGACAAGACGCCCGAGGCCGAGCTCGAGCTGTGGCGGGTGATCATACACAAGGTGAAGCTCAACGTGTCGCCCGGCACGTCGTTCCACTGTGGCGAGCCCGGGTGGTTCCGCGTCTGCCACGCCAACATGGACGACGAGACCATGGAGGTCGCCCTCGACCGCATCCGCAGCTTCGTGCAGCAAGAGCACAAGGCCAAGGCCAAGCGCTGGGCCGCCAGGGGCCCCCTCCGCCTCAGCTTGCCGCGCCGGGGTGGCGCCACCGCTTCGCACCTCGCGCTCTCCAGCCCTCTGGCGTTGATGTCGCCGCAGTCACCCATGGTTCACGCTAGCTAATCACCGAGCATTCGGCAAGGGACGGTTGGCAGGGTGCGCCGTACATTTGTACGTGCATCCCTTTTTTGCAATCACATGGCTAAGTACAAGCTAGCCTACTATGTGATTGTTTGCCAAGAGAGTACCCAGGCCATGCAGGGGCGTAGCTAGTTTTTACTTAGACGTTGCACAGGCGTCGGGTATCGGTTAGCAGGACGCATCTGTCCTCGAGTTTTTCGTATACATGGTTTGGTTTGACGTTATAGATGACAGAATAATGATCGGAACTGGTAATAATTGAGTCCTCCCGATCAAAAATGCTGTAAACTTGTGACGACGGACATAACACAAGTGTGTATAATAGATCATTTTGCAAATTACTAGTTATCCATTGAGTTACTCCTACATGATTTCTTCAATTTTATTTTGTGTACTTAAGCTTCGAATTTGCAAGATTCATTTCGATATAAAAAAAATTCTACTCAGAATAAGATTACCCGGATCCCATTTGTAACTGCAGATACTCGTTCACAAACTTGTGCTTGTGCACAAGCTAGCAAATTATTTTAAAGAAATATAAATATTATACTTTATGGAAAAATTTAGAGTCAACATCTCATCTAAATTGCTTATATTTATTCTCTCTGATATGAATAATAATATAGAAACATGTATACAATAAGTTATTTTGGGTTATTCGTTTTCATAATGAAGGATGTCAACAATTTAGATGTAAATCTTTTAGGGGGTTGGATTAGTTTAGTTTAGTTTTTATATGGTGTTTATTTGCAAATTAGCTGCAAATTTATGTGTTAATTTATATTTTTTTATAACGTTAGTTTTTATGCAGATGTATCGGTTACTTTAAGTTACTTTTCAGAACGGCAAAGTTGTGTAAATCGGGTGCAGATTTAGGTGGCTGCTTTAGGTTACTTTGTTACAGATGTGGATAATTTAGCAGTAAATTTGGTCCATACTTTTGTCAAGCCTACAAACTCGATGCCGGATTGTTTTGCCTTTTTTTTTTACGACGGACATAACACAAGTGTGTATAATAGATCATTTTGCCAATTATAAGTTATTAATCGAGTTACCCCTACATAATTTCTTGAATCTTATTTTGTGTACATACGCTTTGAATATGCAAGATTCATTTCGATAAAAAAAATTCTACTCAGAATACGATTGTCTGATCCCATTCATAATTTAGTTGCAGACACTCGTTCACAAACTTGTGCTTGTGCACAAGATAGAAAATTATTTTAAATCAGTATAAATATTATACTTTATGGACAAATTTAGAGCCAACATCTCATCTAAATTGCTTATATTTATTCTCACTGTTATGAATAACAATTTAGAAACATGTATACAGGATACTTTGGGTTATTCGTTTTCGTAATGGGGGATGTCAGTAATTTAGATGTAGATCTTCACTACTAGATTTTTACCCTATTGCCATGGAAAGCATTGCAACGACACTAATTTTATTGCAATAGATAGGTGTTATTGCCACCTTTCTCAAATTTGGTCGCAATATGTCACCCATAATGCCACAAATAATGTTGCATTGCAATTTGCGCATTTTTTCTTGCAATAGCTGGGTGGTATTGCCATAGTATGAGATTTGTTGCAATTTTTGGAAACTTTTACCATGAAAAAACTTACGTTGCGATATTAATAAATTTAGTTGCAATTAGTTGTTTTTATTGCCACCCGATATAAAATGGTTGCGGTAAGTGCCCGATATTGCTACAATTTAACTACGTTGTTCTAATGGCTATGTTCGTTGCAACAGCTTGGTCTATATTGCAATGGTTTTATTGAATGGTTGCCATAAGTAGTCTATATCGCCATGATATGTTTATGTAGTAATAATTTTGACGTCTGTTGCAAAAGATCGATCTATATTGCAATGAAAAAAAAGGATTGGTTGCAATTACTTTACATTATCTCCACGTATTTATGGTGTTGTAATATAATTAAAGTGCGTTGCAAAAGATTGATCTATATTTCAATGAAAAATTGAATTGTTTCAATCAGGTGACAAAATTGCCACGAATTTGCTCCGTTGTCATAATGAATTAATTTTGTTGCAAAACATTATGCTTTATTGCAATGTAAAATTAGTCATTGATTCAAATAATGTTAATGCATGCTGGATTATATTTAAAAATTAAATAAAAAAAATCTTTCTAGGAGTTAGATTCGAAATCTAGACTTTTAGACCAATACCTTGTAGGAGTACCATCAGGCTATGTCCGATTTGCTGTACAATGGAACTACGGTTACCCTTTATACAAGACTAGTTTGTTTACGTATACAGATTGGAATTGTCTTTTTGTCTCTCATGTATCTACCCCTCCCCTCCCCAAAAATCCCAATAGGCCCTCTTCTTCTTCCTCGCGAAACCATCTCGCGGGGACATGTCGCATATGTAGTATACACTCCCTCAAAACCTTTATATAGCATTTATCAGTAACAAAATTATATCTCATCATCTAGACCTCATCTTGGTATAGAATTTAACAGTAACAATACTAATATTAAGTAAACCTTATGACAGCTAGGTAAACATTTACTAAATTACAGGATTTATGCAAAAAAATCATCGTCCGGTCCTTGGCTGGAAGAATTGACAGGTGCAATGAGTCCATCATCAATGTAGGTCTCATTCGTGTCATCTTCTTCATTAGATAAGTCATCATCATTTGGTTCTGGAACAGATTCAGCAAACGCCCTTTGAATGATATTAGCATCACCACTAACTCCTTCTATGTCTGACCTTCTCCAATTGTTCAACTCTTTTTGTGTGTTTGCCACATTCATATCCTCCACACCCACGATCAATGAGTCCAGATCAATTTCTCCCTCCTCTTCTCCACCTTCAGGCATGGCGAACAAATTTCTTGGTTTCATTCTCACCACAGTGCACCAATCTAGTTTCTTTGAGCCTTTGACATAAAACACCTGCTCAGCTTGTGACCCCAGAATGTAAAGATCATCTAAGTATCGAAATTTAGTTGTATCAATATCTATAATACCATATTGATCCTTGTTGTACCCTCTACTTTTCTTCTTATCGGCAGCAGGCACATCATACCAGTCACACTAAAATACGACAACTTCTTTTTGATAAATTACTAACTCACTTTACGCTCAAACCAGCCAACAAATTGCTCCTTGTGTCACTTCTCAACATTACGTGGACTATTTTTTTTGAGTTCATCCATATGGTCCCTGGAATAAAGCAACAATAGTGTTTCAATTAGTTTTAAAAAATTATGAAAATACAATTGCAAAATATGTACGTGCCAAAAACATTTTACATAATCCATGGACTAGCCTCATCACTATTTGTTATTATATAGTGCCTCATCCGCTGCATCTCCAACATAGAAATTGACTCTACTATAAATCCTTTCTTACTATAGTCAATGTTGCCAAATATGCTTAGCCCGGAAGGTGGTTCATTCATGGCAGCACATTCATGACGCTCTGGACGATTAAGCTTAGTATCAATGTCTTTCAAAAACCGAGAACAAAATGTCATGCACTCCTCAGATATATATCCCTCGGCTATTGAGCCTTCCGGGTGTGCTTTGTTGCGCACATAGCCTTTAAGTGTTTGTAGATATCGCTCAATTGGATACATCCATCTGTAGCACACAGGTCCTCCAAGTTTAGCCTCCTCAACTAGATGAATTGGCAAATGCATCATGATGTCAAATAAAGATGGTGGGAATATCATCTCCAGCCGACAAAGAGTTTCTCTAATCAAGGTGCTGAGATTTTCAAGTTCCTTAGCCTCTAACTCCTTTGAACAAATTGAATTGAAGAATCTACTAAGTTGAATCAATGGGATAACAACATCTTCAGGCAATATGTTGCGTACTGCTATGGGTAAAAGTTTCTGAAAGATAACATGACAGTCATGAGTTTTGAGACCAGACAGCTTACACCCTTGGATATCCACGCACCTCTTGATATTAGAGGCGTAACCATAAGGTATACCGTGATTCTCATCAACACCTAGATGGTACAATGCTGATGGCAAAGTGTACCTACCATTTTTGACCGAAGGATGTTGGTCCTCCCGTATCCCCATATGTTGCATGTCGAGCCGAGCCTTCTCACCATCCTTTGATTTTCCTTGTTACTCTAGCAAAGTACCCAATATGCTCTCACATATATTTTTCTCAATGTGCATGACATCCAAATTATGCCGTACAAGCAACTTTTCCCAATAAGGCAGATTAAAAAAATACTCTTCTTCCTCCAGTTGTGCCATCTAGTATCCTCGTCACGCTGCTTCCTCTTTTTCGTCGTCTGACCAAATGTCACTTGCTCAAAACTTTCATACTGCTGCAACACCTGTTCACCGGTCAGTGGCACTGGAGGCTCCCTAGTTTCAACCTTGTTATTGAAACTGATCTTGTTACGGCGCCACCTATGGCCCTTAGGCAAAAAACGGCGATGTCCCATATAGCAATGCTTCGAACCAAATTTCAACCACAAATAATCAGTATCCTTGTGGCAGTATGGACAAGCAAACTTGCCTTTTGTGCTCCATCCAGATAGCATCCCGTATGCTGGAAAATCATTAATAGTCCGTAGTAGAATTGCACGCAAAGTGAAAATTTTCTTCTCCTTCGCATCCCATGTTGCAACACCATTAACCCATAGATCTTTTAGCTCATCAATCAGGGGTTGCAAATACACATCAATGCTATTTCCTGGAGATTTTGGCCCGAGTATCAACATAGACATCATCCAATATGGTTGTTTCAAACAAAACCAGGGAGGCAAATTGTAAGGGATTAAGATAACCGGCCATGTAGTGTAGGTAACATTCAACATCCCAAATGGATTGAAACCATCAGATGCAAGACCAAGCCTAACATTGCGAGGATCCTTCGCAAATTCCTTGTAGTCGTTATCCACATGCTTCCATGCAGGGGAGTCTGCAGGGTGACGCATTTTTTCATCGCGGACCAATCCTTCCTTATGCCACCGCATATAAGATGATGTGGTCTCTCTCATATATAACCTTTGCAGACATGGAATAAGTGGGAAATAGCGTAAAATCTTACGTGGAAAACGCTTCTTGCCTGCACCAGTACCACTCCCTTCATCATTTTCACCTGCAGCTGCCATTTTCCACCTAGATTCACCACAAATTGGACATGAATTCATTTTAGCATAACCTTTCCTGAATAACACACAGTCATTCACACATGCGTGGATCTTCTGGTAGTCGAGGCCAAGATCTCGAACAACCTTTTGTACTTTATCCAATGTGTTTGGAATACAATGGCCTTCTGGAAGCACAAGTGAGAACAGCTGAATTATGGCCTCTAAAGCACTGTTGGAGAGACCATACATGCACTTTATCTGAAATAACCTGACAATGAAAGATACCTTTGTAGCCTCCTTGCAACCTGGATAGAGTTCCTTCTGTGCCTCTTCCAATAATTTAAAGAAATTCTTAGCATGATCATTTGGCTCTTCATTATTAGAACCTATGATGTCTCCATGTATAGCACCTCGTATTAATGTGGAAACCAGATCATTGATAGAAGCACTGTCACCTGTCACACCTTGACTGTCAAGTTCTTCATGATCAAAATCTTCATCATTAGCTTCTCCTTGTATGAAACTCTCATCAAAACCTCTGAAAAAAAAATGACTTTGGACCTCAGATTGTGTTCTATACGACATGCAACGACATCTTGAACATGGACAGGGTGTAGTCTCCCCTTGGGAGGTGCCTTCAAATGTTAAATCCATGAACTCCTTGAATCCTTTCTGCCACTCAATTGTTGACTTATCCATGCGCATCCAACTCCTATCAACTGACATACTTGATACAAGCACTACTAAGAAAAAAGGATCCAACTGACCACTGCAAAAAATCAACCACAAAACATGCACCCATATTAGAAATATGCAATCACCATACTCTTCAGTTCTAAAACCTTAGCTTGTAATCATGATAGTCAAATTTAAATATGAATCTGTCCACATATTATTAACATTTGCGTACAGTAATATAACTATTGAATGTACAAAGAAAAATTGAGTACTTGTCAATATTATTGCAATCCATGTCAGCTCAGATTGGGATGGGAGAGGTCTAGCTATTGGATGCATAATCGGAATTGGAGATGGCTGGTGGATGGGGATGGGACCAATTGCTTCACGTTCCATGCATGAAAACCATAAATTAATCATGCACTTGAATATAACGCCATGCATGGAGAACTGTAGGATTTTGAATCACGGTATACCTGATCTTGATGAACCACGTGCAGATCACAGAACTATCCCTTGCAGAATGCATGGCTTGCGGCGTCCCTGGCTGATCGTCCGGCGTCCTAGCCTGCTCACCTGCGATCAGCTGGGCAACAGGATCATCCAACAGGGGGTAAGGCGACAAGGGGTGAGGGCGAGTCTCGGCGAAGATACGTGATGGCGGCGGTGGCTGTGGAGGCGTTTGCTTGCTACACGTATAGGAGATGGGCCGGGCTGGGGAAGGGGCGCTTGTTCCCTCCAACATTGCCTATAATTAGTATAGTATATGTCATATGGACGAATTCACATCAGTGGTGCAATGGTTTGCTTGGTCACGTTTGGGTTGACATGTTGCAGGTCCGATTCCTTGAACCTCCCAGTTAATTGTATTATTTTCTAATTAGCTTTATTTTTTGCAAAATAACATGGCCAACATATTTCAGCTTTGATTTCCTATGTTTTCGTACCAAACATATTACCAATATATCCATCTATAAAATAAATACATATCTACATAATCGGCAAAGATGCATCCTTAATTAGATACTACATTCGTAATGTTCTTCTTGGAACCAATGTGTCACTTGTAGTGTCTTGTTCCTCTAATCAACAGAGATGTCGATCACTTAGTATCGATCTTTACTCACACACACGTGCACTTTGAGTCCAAATCCAAAAAAAAACGTACACACACGTTCACCTTATAAGTGAACTAACGCACACGTATTGAACATGTTTTTTTTAAATTTTCATTTTTTTTGGCCAACAAGAGTACCAATATATTTCTGCTTTTATTTGCCATATTTTTATACCAATATCTAAGATCCATCCTTAATTTGTACATCCTCAATGCTGTTATTCAACTAATTAAGAATTCGATCATGCTTACATGTTGAATCGATCATTACTTTGTACATTACTCGTCTCTTTCTTCTAATGAGTGAGTTTGTAGATCGTACCGTGGCCATGCTCGTATCATAGATGCATATTGTCTAACATGGCCGCATCATAGATGTTATCATCTAACATGGCCATGCTCGCCACGGTGGTCGGCGTGGTGGCCGTGGTGACCGGTCGTGATCGGCGTGATGGCCGTGCTCACCACGGTGGTCGGCGTGGTGGCCGCGGTGGCCAGCATGGTCAGCATGGTGGCTGTGCTCGCCACGGTGGTCGGCATGGTCGCCACGGTGGTCATGGTCGGCATGGTTGCCGTGCTCACGTACGGTGGTTGTCATGGTCGCCGCGGTGTTCGGCGTGGTCATCGCGGTGGTCGGCATGGTGGCCATGCTCGCCACGGTGGCCGGCCGTGATCGGCATGGTGGCCGTGCTCACAACGGTGGTCATGGTCGGCATGGTTGCCGTGCTCACGTACGGTGATCATCGTGGTCGCCGCGGTGTCCGGCGTGGTCATCACGGTGGTCGCCGTGGTGGCCTGCCGTGATCGGCGTGGTGGCCGGGCTCGCCACGGTGGCGGCCGTGATCGGCGTGGTGGTCGTGCTAGCCACGGTGACCGGCCGTGATCGGCGTGGTGGCCGCGGTGTTCAGCGTGGTCATTGCGATGGTCGGTATGGTCATGTCATCATAGCTCTTGACCTTCTTCGTATCTTGTTTCAATTGAGCGTGACAAAATATTAAACGTGCATGGCATCAAGCACTCAATTTAAACGTGCACACTTTGAGTCCAAAAAAAAACGTACACCCACATGCATACAAACTAACAAGACGCATGCACCTGAACGCTGTTTTCAATTCCCTCCAAGTCACGGCTCCCCCCACCCCACCAGCCCACCCAAAAATTTCCCACATCAAAGTTGAAAACCAACTCTAATAGATAAGGAAACCCTACCCCTAAACTGGCGCACGTCTCCAATCTCATCCATCGGCCTTCCCAGGCGGCGGTTCTGCGAGCACCTCATTCTCCATTGCCATGTCGGCGTCTCCTACCGCGCTGCCCTCCCCTGGTGTCGATGACGAAGATCTCTGCACCAACAATGGCGGTCATCCAACTTCACAAGTACAACAACTCGTTGATGTGCAGCCGGGGTTGTATAATCTTCCCCCCACTGGGTAACGTATCTTCCTCTTCGTCCTTCTTGTTCTGTATTAGAACGCATCTACTTGCCAATGATTAGTCCCTCCTGTTAGTGCACCTAAGGGCTTACTAGTAATCAATCTTCCTGCTCAATCAATCTAGGGTTTTTCATTACTACAACTAGATTCATCTTGGTGCCCCCTAGTATTTTTTTAATGGAATAAGAGGGGCACGCCTGTACTGCAAGCCCCCTAGTAATCCTTGTGTTCTGAATCATATCCATGTCCTTTGCGTGCATATTATTTTGGTAGATCCTTGACAGGTATATGTGTTACATACTACTGATCAAACCGAGTCTTAAAGATTTTAGTGAACCTGATAATATTATGATATTAGCCAATCAATATATCTAGCACTATTGTGTTTGAGATGCTTGCGGATCGACAATATTTTGCATTTTTTGGGCTTCACAACTCAGCCAGCTAAGACAAAATATTCTAGTCAGCTTTATCTTAACTTGATGAAAAAGATCATGTTAATTGATTGACTCTTTTCTTTTAATATTTTTGTTAGGATGACTGGTGAGATGTGGACTCTAGCATTCCAGTGCAAGGGGGCACCTCGAGAAAAAGAATTCATCACAGTCAATATTGATAGGGCTGATATCTCATTCTACAACTTGCTTTGTATGAAATCAAAGTTTGGGTACGCTGGTAGGGACTACTTATACTACAAGAAGTGATGTGGCAGGGACATAGCAAATCTTGAGGTGATTGATTATGAAGATCAAGCATTATCAATGATTGAAACAAATGAGAACGAGATTAAAGTCAGACTAGTACTGTCAAGGGATGAACCTAGAGAGCGGCAGGTCACCATGACACCCCTAAAACGATAGAGGGATCAGCCTAATACTGATCAATCAGCTACAGATCCACCAATTGATGCATACAAGGTTTGGCTTCATAATCTGAAAAGCAATGAACCAAACACGGGTTAGTTAAAGTGTTGCACCCAACATATAAATATAGCCAAATTTTTTCATTATCCACTTCACTGATATATCCATGATGACTTGTAGAATTCCATGATGACTATAGGGATGGGACGATCAAAACATATAAGGAATGGTTGAGGCTGCAAGGAGATCTTCCAATAATTTGTAATTTACTTTCATCCACCGAAAATTCAGATATTCTCAACTTTGCTACTCTTACATACCTTGCTGATGGTTACCTCTGATGCAGTAACATTTTTGGATCAGCATACGAATGATGAACAAGAAAGTCATGATAGTAGCCCAACACCTCCAACAGACTTCCCATCCCATGCTAGGCGTCAAAAGCCTAAGCAAAATGGTGTGTTTTGCATCACAAAATTAATATTATTTGTTCATATCTGCACAATGTGTTCAATTAATTAAATATTCATGGTTTCCTTTCAGGAGCTTCTCAAGGTCCCAAGAAAGTTGGACGTGGTACCCTAAAAGGATTATCGGCTGCCCACAAGAGGATAAAGGGTGGCTCCCAGAAGCTGCAAATTGAATTTTCAGCAAGGCTCGGTGGTCCCATCGGTCCAAACACCCGCTCATTTGTGGATGAAGTGGTAATGTTTACAAGGAAAAGGGCACCACTTATTGGAGTGAAAAGGTGGAAAGAAATAAAGGAAAATGTTAAAAATTCTATAGCATCCGACGTACTTGTAAGTACAATCAATCTTTGTTTTGTAACCATCAAAACTTTGTAATTACCAAAGAGCTCATGTTTTCTTTGTGTTCTATCTTCCAACAGAATAGGTGGGACCTACTAAATACTGAAAATACAAAGGAAAAGATATGGGACATTGCCAAAGAACGGTACAAGGGATGGCGGTCAACACTCAGTTCTACATATAGAGCATACGATAGTTATTGTGATAGAATGGCAAACAAGCCTGAAGATGTAGATATTGTTGAGTGGCACTACTTGATCTTGTATTTTGGAACTGAAGCATTCCAGGTTCTTTAGATATGGCTTTGTTTTCCCAATTGCACTTGCTAACTGTATTCGTTCGCTGCCCATGCAATTCAATTTGTACTGACTTTTTTGCAGAAAGTTAGCAGCCAGAACTCCAAAAACCGCAAGGAACAAAAGACAAAGCATCTGATGGGATCCAAACCATTCTCACAATATAGCTATGAGCAGGTAATAATATCATAAAATCATTTCTTCTTTTCTTCAATGATGAAAAATGCATATGATGCATTCTTGTCATCTTAGAGAGACGCAGAAACTGGAGAAGAGCCAAACGATATATCTCTTTGGATGAAAACTCACACGAAGAATGGTGAATGGTCAAACAGTGCATCTAAGGATGTCTATGTGAGTACTGATTTTTCAATACTGATTCAGAATCCTGTACTACAGTACTTATCTGTACGTTAATACAATTTTCATACTACACTTAATATCATGCTGCAGAAAAAATTGCAGAAAAAGAATGTGGCTCCGAAAGAGCCTTCCTTACACCAGAAGAGGAAGACATTGTTTTTCAGTCCACTTACAAGAAAAGCACAGGTTGCAAAACATCCAAAATTCATGGTTATGAATACATGGCAAAAGTTCCAACAAGGAGTCAACTGATGGCTGCTAAATTGGAAGAGCAAGCACGTGCTTCAGCTGCAGCTGAACAAAAAAATATTAAGGTCCAAGCAGAGGTAGAAAAGTTAAAAGAGAAAGTTGCAAATCTAGAAGCTGAAAGGGAAATGATCATTGAAGAAAGTAAGCGGCAGATTCAACAGGAGGAGGAGAAGAAGAGAGAGGTATTTAAAGAAGCACTTAGAGAAGAACTTAGGCAAGAAATGCTTTCTATGCTAGCTGACCAGAAAAAAGAAGAATTGAGCAGGTAATAACTTCCATATTTGCTTACATTCATGAACAATTTGTACATTGTATATGATTCTTAACTTTGATCCTTAATTTTTATATGCAGACTAACCCACACAGCATCCTCCACCCAGAAATGGCAAATGGGCCAGCAATCGGTGACAAAGGCCGCAACACTCGGGCATCTGCTGTTAACCGAAGCCTTTTCCAAACTAACAATACGAATACTTTTATTTCTCCACTACATCTGAGGGCTTCTGCTACTAAAACTCGTTCACGGACAAGGAATGACTTGGTAACAGTACAAACAAGTTGGAAAAATCTTATTTGGACTTTATTTCTATGCATGTTAATCTTGTATGATATTATATATGCTTGCCTTTTCACTTTAGACTCAAATATGATGTGGAATCTCGCACTCATGTAGTTTTTTTGTTAGGATTGGAAAAGAAGTGAATACCATCTTATCAATTCTGCTTCGAAATTGTTTTACATGGATATATTGATCCTGTTGCTCTGCTCTTCATGTGTTAATTATCTTGTTCTGTGGTAGAGTTCAATAATGTACACTATCTTACTTTAGTTCAATCTCATTTCAACAGGAGGATAAAATCTAACGTGGAGAGGTCTGACTTAGGACATGCGTGCTCAAATGAACCAAGAAAACAATATCAGAACCAACACAATTGAAGATATTGTTGAGTTTCCATAACATTCTTCTAGAATATTGCCCCTGTTACCTGAATATACAAACATTTACATATGGATTGTCACGTGCTACGATGAATCAGTGCTTACTCTTTTTCAAATACTTTGAAAGCTTTATGGCATGCATATGATTCATTATTTTTATCATTGCAATAAATATTTTTATATAATATATTGCATTACCACCCATATTACAACGAAATCTTTGAGTGGCCTTAGAGCTTATTTCCACGGAATATTAGCATTGCAATAATAGAGACATTTGCAATGATATATTTGCAAGGCAAACGGGGTTAGTGCAATACACTATTTGCCACGCAATAGAGCCAATCCCCATGAATTCTTATGCATGGCAATATACCCAATTGCAACAAAATAATTATGAGGCAATATAACCAATTACAACGAAATAATTTGGAGGCAACATGCGCACAATTGCCACAAATAATTTTGGTGGCAAATTATGCAATTGCCACAAAATCTTTACGAGGCAATATAAACTTTTGCCACCAAATAATTACGTGGCAGATAAAAGAACATGTTGCCACAACATCTTATCGTAGCAGTAGAGCCTTTTGCAACTAAATCTAATGTTTCAATACAACAATGATGGTCGTGGTAATAGAACCAATGGCCACGTTGTTGACCATTGCGAGAAATGGCTAATGCAACACATAAATAGGTGGAAATAAATAATATTGCCTCGACTTTGGTCATTGCAAAACCTACAATTGCAACGCATAAATCCGTGGACAAAACCTACTATTGCCTCGACTTCTGTCATTGCAAAATGTATCAAATGCAACGCATCATTGCGTGGCAAAAACCATATTTATTGCAACAAAATAAAAAAATGTGGCCCAAAGTTTTAACCACGCAACTATTTGCCACGGGTGCCAACGACCATCATGTTGTGGCAATTGATACATATTGCAACGATTTCGCCCCTATTGCTACAATTTTCTAGCGTTGCAAAAGCCAAAATTTCTAGTAGTGCTTTTAGGGGGTTAGGTTAGATTACTTTATTTTTTTATAATGGTGTTTATGTGTAATTTAGCTGCAAATTTATGTGTTAATTTATTTTTTTTATAACATTAATGTGTGTAGTTTTTATGCAGATCTATCGGTTACTTTAAGTTACTTTTCAAAATAGCAAATTAAAGATGGGTAATAAATCGGATGCAGATTTAGGTGGTTGTTTTAGGTTACTTTGTTACAGAGGTGGATAATTTAGAAGTAAATTATGATCCATACTTGTGTCAAGCCTACAAACTCGATGGCTGATTGTTTTGCTTTTTTGGGGGGTGAATCTCTAGAACTTTTCTACTCTTTTAGCATGTCTTGTGAGGATTAACATGCAGACTCTAGAAGGAAGTAAAAATAAGAATGAATAGAAATATAACATTGCTTGATAATGAACTTGTGAGTGTAACTTTATGCCTTATCTCTCTTTGATATCTCAAACCAATCACCTCTGGGTAATCAAATCATGAGTACTAGAAGTCTAGTGCGTAAGCATTTGGTGCGTACTCGGTGTAGGAATGAGATCATAGCTGATCCTTGAATAGATAGTCACATGAACGCTCTCATGGTTAATCAACATTTCCCAACAACAAAAGGTAAAATAAAGTGCGATTCTCGATCTTATCTGCGGGTCAGCCTTCAAAGTTTTGAAAGTTTTTTTTTTCGATAGGTCAAAGTTTTGAAAGTTGCGCACGAGGTGGTCCATGGACAAATACTCATAGACTTTGGCTTTGGACTTTTTTTTTCCAGTTTTTGTGTTCCAAGCATTAGGTCAATAATAACGCATGCTTTTTTGACGCCTAGCACATGTTCATGTCTACTACGTATTAGTTCAAATTCCTAAGTTCTTGTATACAACACGAGTGAACACCACTTTAATTAAACTAGAACATAATTTTTTAGAGGTGGGCAGAAAATCGTAATCACGATTGCCACATATCCTATACTTGGAGCCAATATTTTCTTTACCACTCATCTTGCGCCTTAGCAGATAAAGTATTAAGAATTGAGTGAGTGAACGTAAAGAAGCAAGATTGAGTATGTGATTACATATTTGATACTCAACGAGGAACAAAACTGTTCGGAAGTGGTAGCCTCTTTCAAAATAGGCCCGTTTAGAAGGGACATATTGAACCAGTAATCACATTTTATAGATAAAGATCAATCACATATTCAAACAAATCGATCACATGCGCAAATGTTTCTAGCACTCTGCCTCCTTTGCCACGAAGTTATCAACTTCTCATTCGTAGGCAGGAGATTTGTAGCGAAAATCCTCGGTCTGATGATGCAATGACACGAGAAGCTACGGCCTACGGGTAATGATGTAGGATTTATAGCTAACGACCTAACGTGCAGCGGTGCAGGGTGGGGAACAAAATTTACCAGCTCAGTACCTTTAGAGTCCAAGTGAACATGCATACCAGAGCAAAATCCTAATCCAAGAAGAGCCCTGCCAGGCTCTGTTGGACCTGCACTGGACCGTGCAGAACCGCTCGACTAAACGTGCACCGCAACAAAAACAAGAGAAAAGAAAGGACCTTTCCGGCTTTCCTTCTCCCAGCGCAAAGGCCGAAGCAGAGCGCTTCTCAAACTACGCTCGCTGACATCTCGGCCTTCTGAGATACACTACCGGATAGGCAGGCGGCAGCTGCACACCACACGTCCCGGACTCAGGCCACGGACGGCGACCGCCGGAACCTGCGAGCCTGCGCAGCCGCGCTTCAGGGAAAATGACGGCGCTGACGACCACCTCCACCACCCTCTCCGCCACGCTCCCTTCGATTCCCAGGCCGCCGCCCCGTGCCCCCGTTGCCCGCCTGCGCCTTCGCCCCCGCCGCCGCGCCCTGCTCCGCTGCGACGCGGTGTCCGAGCTCGCCCCGGCCGCCGCCGCCGCCTACGGCGTGCTCCTCCTGGGCGGCGGCGCCTTCGCATGTACGCGGTCGCCTCGCTAGTGTGCCTGCTCTGGCCTGTCGGATTGATTTTTGACTTTATTCTTTGACCACTGAGCTGTTCAGATGCGAGGTCGGGGAGTAAAGGCTCCATCTACGGAGGGCTGGCTGGATCTGCACTTATGGGCATTGTGAGTGGACCTCGATTGCTCTCTAGATTTACCCAACATTGCCTTTTCATTTGTTTAGAAGAGTCTACTTTGTAGATTACATATCAAATGCCCTGTCATTGTGTCATGATTCCTGCTAGAACGGCTATGCTGGATCGGCTATGACAATTATTCTTAGACCAAATTGCAGACAGGATTTTTGATTCTTGGTTGGTTGGGAGCACTGCTGGTGTTTGAAGTCGTCGGTTGACGGCATTGTTGCTCAAGTCCTCGGCAGTATCTAATTGCTAGGTGTGGCAGAGGACTTCCGAGCCCTCTAGTTTATTCTGAGGGTAGCAAATGGTTAGCTTGTCTTGCTTTCCACTTTTCATTTGCGGGAAGTGGTTAATTCCATCACTGGTACTAATGTATTGTAGGCAGTCTGTTAGAGCATATGGATTTAGGAAATCTAATGACATAACAATGACTACTCAAATGAACATAACTAGAACAATTTTCCTTTTTTTTCCTTGTTATGGCACGAGGAATAATGACCCTGCTTATATTCTTAGGAAGAGATTATAAAAGAAATGTGCCCAATCTTAACAGTAGGCAATTTTCCAGACGGCAATCTTCCTGTGGAACAGTAACCACTAACCAGGATACCTGTTTAATGTGTTCCAAGTTCAAAATTCCTTTGTTGATATAAATTATGACTGATGCTTGGGATGGAATTCGTAAAATGTCTTGGGAATCGTTACTTTGCAATGAACTATCATCATCATTCAATTTCCAACACCCACCAAATTGATCATGGAAAGAGGAATAATGAGACTACTTTTTTTCTTCTTCTTAGAAAGAACTACACAGAATCTTAACAATAGACAGGTTTCTAGAGGGCATATCATTCCTGTGGAACAGTAGCCAGAATTCCTGTAGAAATGCGCTGCCAAGTTCAAAATTCCATGTTTGATACAGATTAGGACTCTGATGCTTGTGGATATATGGGATGGAATTCATAAAAGAAAAGGTCTTGGAATCACTTTTCGATGAACTATTCATCATTCCATTTGCAATGCTACATTGCTACTACTACATGAAATTGGGATATTGAGTCGGATTCGTTGGCAGTTTCCATCATTTTTTCCAGTTCTAAATCCTGCATTCATGCACATTGTTTGCTTGGTGGAGTCTTTCCTACCCTAGTTCTGGATTAAAGACTGAAAAAACAGTAAATTATGACTGAGATGTGTATGAAAAATATACTCTTGTGCTTTTTTCACATATCCAATTCTATGCTAACTACTGAAACCATGAGCTTATTTATGTGATTGAGAATCTCAGAATTAATAGCCCCACTGTTTTCTATTTGCAAGCAGATGTTCATGGAATTTCATAACTAATTTTAGCGAGATCATATGGTTAACATCTTTTTTTGCAGACCTATTATCTGATGCAGTCACCTGAGACGAAGGCAGCGGGTGACGCTGTTGGATTTGGATCTGCCTTTCTATTTGCCTGCGTGTTTGGTATGTTTCACCTTTCTCGCGCTTTATTGCTCTCGTGAAACTCAGATGTGATACAGAGAAGTCAAACCATCCAACCCCTCCTGACTTGCTTCTGACTTCCAGGTATCAGGTTGTACAATAGCCGCAAACTGGTGCCGTCTGGCCTTCTCCTCGCCCTTTCTCTTGGTGCCTTGGGCACTTTCTACTCGGCTTACCTACAAGACAAGGTGTAAACCAATTTTGTTTAGTAGCTTGTGAATTTTGTACCATCTGAAGCTTCCTTGAAGGTTTGCTGGCTCTTTTAGATGTACAACTCTGGACCTACTGTCGGTGCACCTTCCTCCGTTGTAGCCCTAATAAAGAGCATTCAGAGTTCTCTCTGTGTCACCTGCCGGTGATTAGCTTGTCCAAGCCTTTCAGTCATCAGTGTGCTGATTGCAAAGTCTTCCATGGGCTGAATGCCGGAGAGCTTCTGAATTCAGTCCGTCACTGCCTACGTCGGTGCAGGTGCCAAGTACAGACACGTTTGGTTGGCTTGCTATTTCCACGCGCTGCTGAACAGATTACATGTACAATTGTTCTGTTGGCGACGGAGGTTGGACATGAGTCACTAACCACTATCATGTACCCGTAGCATCCGACGGTGCATCATTGTTCTCCAACAGAATCAGGAACTCCGTACGAAGTAGCTTGTGGATATACGAGGACGTATCTGCCAAATTGGCTGTTTGCTCGGCATGTAGCCCAACCAGAACCAAGCATGATTAGGGAGCAGGCAGGTATGGAAGAGACACTTCGAAAGATAGTTGTTGCCCCTTGTCGTTCATCTTATCTGGTGGCGTTTGTTCCTTGTCCCAATTCGACTCGCTCACTTCGCTTGTGCTTCCAGCCTTGCGTCTGTTGATGTTGGTATTGTGCAATGATGTACGTGCATTATTCACGACACGAATTCGAGTATTCTGTCACAGCAGCACGGCGCACGTTACGTACAGTAGTAGGTACCTGCTGCTCATCTGGCAACAAAGTCTGGCGACGTACAGTAACAGCCAGGCAGTCAGCTGTGGTTCCCGTGGCCCTGCAGGAGCAGGAACCACAGCGGAACGCACGCTGGCGGGTGCGCCACCATCAGGATCAGGGTCAGACAGTGTTCATCGATGAGCATGACCACTGTGCGCAGGTGCTGGGCTCAAACCAAACAGGGGAGAGCAAGCAATTCCTTTTCAAAAAAAAACAGCAAGCATTTCATGGAGGCAGATGAATTGAAGCCCTGCACGGTGCACGGTGCATCAATGGTGGCGAGCTGGCGGCAAGCACCAGCCCGGTGTAGAGTGATTGGGACGAGGCGGGCTCAATCTTGCAGCCCCAATGGCCCCGCCCACGCAGCGTCTGTTCCCCTGGGCCCAGGTCCAGGCCCATACATTTCTATTCTCCGCGTCGGCAGTCGGCGTCAACCACCGTCCACCGCCTGGCTCCAGGCCTGCCGCTTTTGTGTGCACGGGTGGTAAAGGTCCTAAATTTTAGCTATTATAGATCGGATTTTAAAAGAATTATTTAAAAGGATCAGGCTCTAATTTTATTTAATTTAAAACTAAATATATATGAATAAAGTTGAATTAGAATTAGATCCGTTACCATCCCTGTGTCTTAAGGAACAGATACACTCATACACACTCCCTGCTCCGACATGGCTACGTCCCTAGTCCGTGTGGTCCCTACTCCTACGTGGCCACGTCGAGGTCCTCGTGCGGCCATTTTCTAGCTAGCTGCTGTAGCGCACCCCACTTCTTCCCTGGCTCCGTGTTCACATTATCTTGGGATTGCATTAGTTCCACACCTACCTGTCAACAAAATTAGGGTGGGAAATTCATGGAACAACCTGTGGATGGCGGTGAGCCGGTGAAGCTCTGGCACTTGCAGGAGGGCAAGCGAAGATGCAGGGAAGGACGCCAAGGAGGTTGCACATTGATGGCTCATGCTGCCTCTGATTTGTCATTGGCAGGCTCGCCCTCCCCTCCCAGCTCCCGGTTCTTTCCTCCCGCTCCCGTGCGTCACTTCAATCCACAAGCCCACCAGGCCAACCATTGCACCGTCGCCACCACCATAACTCAATGCACGGGGCCGGCCCTCCATTGCCAGCCATCCAACCACCGCCGCCATTCCCTGCCGCTCCCTCTAGCATCCGGAAGCGCCTTTCCGCCTCGCCTCCGGCCTGCTTCCGCCAGTTCCCCGCAACCGGCCACGGGTTTTGCGGCAAGACCTCTCGCGCGTGTCGGCTAGTCTGCGCGCGCGGGATAAACGACACCGGCATTCACGGGATCGCTCGTCTATCTCGAATGGTTGGGGAATATCGGAGGCCGAACGGAACTGAAACTGGAGGAGCATTAACAAACAAAGAGCCAAACAAATCTGAAGAACATCCGCGGTAGATTCGCGGTACGGTCAGGTGGCATCTACCGACCGTTTCTTGCAAGCAATCTAGCTACAATGTTACAGTACTAGTAACTGGCTGGCGATGGTGACCGCGTACTGTAAGCGTTAGCGCCATACCCGCGGAGGCGGGTCGTGCCGGCGGCGCGGCGGCGTCGGCGCCTTCGGCCGCGGCCGCGGCGGGGTCTGCCTGGCGGCGGGCCCGCGGGGGGCGGTCTTGGCGGAGAACGCCTCGTCCCAGATCTCGGTGAAGGCCCGGAGGATGGTGTCGTGGTGGTGCGGCGCGTTGAGCGCCAGGAAGTGGCGGAGCAGCTCGCGGAGCTCGTCGCCCGTCGCGATCCGGTTCTCCACGACCATGTTCACCATGGAGCGCCGGAAGTCGCTCAGCGGGTCGTCCGACTGCTTCACCACCGCCACGGTCCCGTCCAGCCTGCCGCCGCCGCCGTCGCAGCTCTTCACTTTCCGGTGCTTCGGGGCCGCCGCCTGCGATGTCGGCGGAACGCTGGCGTCTACTTTCTTGCCGCCTTTGTCCGTGCTCTTCGCCTTACGCGGCTGCTCCAGCGGCAATGGCAATGGTGGAGGTGGAGGTGGCGGTGGCGGTTGCGCCTGCAAGTTCTTCGCTTTCCGGTGCTGCTGCGTCGTCTGAAGCTGGAAAGAAGTCGGCGGCGGCCGCGGCGGAGAGAAGTTCCCCTGGCCTTCTTTGCTGTCGCCGCCGCTGTGCGCAACTCGTTGCTTCACTGGCCGCGCCGGTACCGGCGGTGGAGGCGGCAGAGGTGGCGACAAGCAATCCTTGCTGGTGCTCTTCCGCCCCCACGACACGACGCTCTGCTCGAGCTCGTTGAGCTGGCGCAGCAGGCCGGAGAAGCTCGCCGTGGCCGCGGGGCCCTCCCGCTGCTTGCAGTTCACCTCCTCGCCGGCATCCCCGTCGGCGTCCTCCCACAGGAAGGAGGACGACGACGCGGAGGGCACGGTGAGCGTGCCCGTGGACCCGGACGCCGACGACGGGTGGTGCGGCGCCGCCCTGGCCCCGCGCCACGACGCGGTCGTCGCCGTGGACGTGTCCGTGGCGGTGGCGGAGGAGTAGGGCGACGCGGACGTCGACGACGCCGCCACCGCCACGGCCTTGGCGTCCCTGCAGCCGCACCCGAGCGCGAACCCGCCGCCGACGCCGACGACGCCCGCGACGCCGCCGAGGCGCTTCCTGGCACCGGCGCCGGGGCTCATCCCTCCCGCATGCACCGTACGCGCGCGCCCGTGTCCCGCTCGCGGCTCACAGGAGTCTCGGACGGTGGCCACCGGCCGGGCCGGGGCACCTTATATGCGGGGACGTTTGGCTGGTAGCCCCGTGAAGGCCGTGAGGTGGGTTAATGTAAAGCGACGACGATGCTGGTGGGCAAAGCTGGTTCAGGCCTTTGGAATGGGACTGGTTGCATTGATGTGAAAAATCCAACAATATTCCTCTAAGAATTCCTGATTTTCTTTTCAAAAAGGTATCTGAACACTGTTTAAACGGACATCGAATCAACTGTATCGGCGAACAGTGAACACTGAACAGTACAAGAGGAGTGTAGAACTGACGGCCTGGCCGTTGCTTGGATTTGTCCTCATTAACATTTGCAGCCAGTGGACAGTAGGCGCAATCGCTTGATGGATACACGGGAACTACTAGTGAATAATGCTCGCCCGCTTGTGCAATCATGCACGCTAGGCGCCGCTGGGGGAGCTTTGACGACATGGTCCCTGGAGCGGCGAGGATGGGAAGCTAGATCGGCCGGCAGCCACGTTCGGATATCGATCGATCGGCAGCGCTAGAGAGGTTGGGATCGGAGGATAAAAAAACGGGGTTTTTTTTAGCTCCAGTGACCGTGATCCGATGTTGTTCCTTCGGATAGAGGGGTGAGCTGCGAGTTCCGAGGTGCTTGTCCACATTGGGAGAGCCGGCAGCGGCGGCCATGGCCATGCGCTCGGCTGGATTTCAGATTTCTGCAGGTCTCGCCCAGGCATTCTCATGTGCGGTAGGCCACCTGATCCAATGATCCAAAAGCGTGAAGAGTGTTAGGATCGATCCTCAGTAACTCGGTTCCTCACATCCAAAAGCGAGGGCTCACATGGGATCGTAGACTTGGGTAGTAAACAGGTCGTCACGAGTCTCGTTACCTCTTACCTTAGTCGACTGCTAGACTGGTGCCTGTATGTCATCCACTAATCCTGTAGGTCCCATGCCGCGGCGAAACGAATCTCACTCGGATCATCTGATGGGGGCGTGACTGAGCAAGCATCGTTCTCGTGACAGTGCAATAGAGGTATACCGATACCATGCATGGGTCAGTTATTAGGACTGCTCTCTGCATGTACTCCACACAAAAAAAAAAATACCTCTAGCTCATCCACAGATTTGGTCATGAGCAGATAAAATGCCTGTCAGACTGCAACTGCGAACTAATGGTTCGTGAGCAGAATCTGAAGTTCTGAACATGTCTCGTCTCGAAGGCATCTCATCTTGGTTCGTGACTCAAAACTCTCAAACAGAGCGAAAAGCCACCAACCAACGGTGCCAAAAGCCACTATGATGGCATCGTCGAGTTTCCGTAGCCTGCGCATCCAGGTTATCCTTATCCCTCGCCCACTACAGTTACGCTCGTGCCCATGCCTGCATTCTTCTCCCGTAACCTGCCACCGGCGCCCCCGAATCCGTGGTTGCATCCCGTCTGGGCTGAAGGAGAAGAGGACGAGCATGATGCAGAAGGATGATGATGTTGCATGCATGAGGGGATCAGCTTTGGGCAGAGGGAATACTAGCCTGCTGCCGTGTCCATAATTATTCCGGGGAGTGGCAGCTAACCTGCTGCCCTGCAAATCATGGCGTCCAACTGCCGATGTGATGCGCTGACTCACCCCGTCCCTCCCGGACGTGCACACCACAGAAACAGAACAGTGAGGACGGCTCCGGTTGGTGCGTTTCGGGCTGTGCTCTGCGCCCCGTATCACGATACCACGACTCGGTCCTCGCTCGCCGCGCCGTCCGCAGTCTACGCCGCCTGCATGCTTCGCTCCGCCGCGGATTCGCGTGTTAGTTAGACTGCAGAAGCTCCTGTATCTGTATAAATGTAACTCCACACCGATGAATACAACTTGTGGTTGATCCAATCGATGAATACAACTTGTGGTTGATCCAATTCGCTTCTACAGTCTAACTAACACGCGAATCCGCGGCGGAGCGAAGCATGCAGGCGGCGTAGACTGCGGACGGCGCGGCGAGCGAGTCGGGCGCGTGGGCGCATGCCGTGGCGAGCGAGTCCGCGGCGTGCCATCCGAGCGAGTGCACGGCGCCAGCCGTTGCATGGTGCGGTAACCCCCCCCGCGCGCGCAGTCTCGGCGTCCGTGCTGTCGACGCAGAGGCTGTTTCTGAAGTCGATGAAGAGCGAGGTTGGATGGCCCCTGGTGAAGACGTCCGCGAACTGCCGGGCGCTGGGGACGTGCAGGACGCGCAGCTCGATGTGCTTCGTGCACTTGTGATGAACTGGGTTCCGGCTCATGTACCCAGCGGAGACATTGTCACACAACACGACCGTGGCCTTGTCGATCTTGAAGTGTAGCTCGCCGAGCAGGGAACGCAGCCATGAGCACCGGCGTTGGCTACTCCGCGGTACTCGGCTTCGGCGCTTGACCGTGAGACCGTCGTTTGCCATTTAGAGGACCAGGAGATGAGTGCATCACCGAGGAAGACGCAGAAGCCCGACGTTGAGCGGCGCATGTCCGGGCATCCTGCCGAGTCGGCGTCGGAGTACGCTGTGATCGATGGCGTGGCTGTGGCTCGTAGATGGATGCCGATCGATGGTGTCCCTTCGATGTAGCGCAGAACCCTCTTCAGCATGGCTGAGTGGACGTCGCAGGGCGAGTGCATGTGGAGGCAGTGGCGGGATCAAAGGGTAGTCTAGCTAGGTCCAGGACTACCTTAGATTTTGGCCTAAAAATTTTTATTTCATAGAATTCGTGGTCCAAACTGCAAAAATAGCCCAACAAGCCAACTCCATCCCAAGTCGGGCTCCTCACGCCTGACGCGGTGACGTCTCGCCGGTCCACCCCACAGCCGCAGACCGCAGCCGCCTGCTTCTTGCCGCTCAAGTGCTGCGCCGTCGGCCGCCATTCCCTCCCCGGCTCCCACCGCTAGCTCCCAGCCCCCGCACTAACGCTCCACCCGCGGGCCGCCGCCTACTTGCAGGGCATCTGCACCCCCACCGCCGCATGCCGCCGGCCCGACGCCTCCAGCCGGCGGGCGGCCAATGTGGCAGGCGTGCAGCACTGCGGCAGGGGGCAATGCACGTTGACCTCGTCACGCCGATTCCCCATCTCCCAGACTGCCAGCGGCCACTGCAGCAGCTAGGCAACCAGCAGGCGCACGGCAGCCTGCAGGGGCACCTCGCACCCCAATTCGGTCCAATTGCAAATCAGCAGCACAACAACGACCTGGTGTGTACCTCTCTTTCTCTCTTTTCCACTTTTGAATTCATCAGTACTTGAATTCATACACTCAGTGATTAATTGGTGTGTATTGTTGCTGTGGTGTGTTATCAGGAAGTTTGGCCATGAAGAACAGAAACATTGCTCTACTTTTTTGAATCATGAAGCGAAAGCAAAGAAGATTGTTTCTTCTCCCCCATGAATTCCGGTTCAAGTCATAGATGATGGCAATGATAGAAGATGGCAATGGTACTGGTTCAACTCCAACTCAAATTGCGTGTGATGGCAATGGTTTAGGTTCAACTCTAGTTGTAGATGATGGCAATACTATTAGATTATACCGGACTTTTCTTTGAAATTTTTTTACTAGGAAACCCTACTTTTAAATTCTGGATCCGCCATTCTATGGAGGCAAAGCTGTTGCACCGCGTATGCTATGTCCGGTCTTGTTACCGTGAGGTATTGAAGCGCGCCGGCCATGCTGCGGTAGTAGAAGCTGTCGCTGATCGGTTTGCCATCCGTCGAGAAGGGTTTGGGCTTCCGCGACGGGCTTGCAGTTGCTCATTAGCCTTGATGAGTGATGCTGTGACCGTGAGCACATTAGCCCGTGACCGCTGGCACCACACAGCCAACATGATGAGTGATGGCTGAGTGATGACCAACAATTCTCTCGTGTTGTCGTGCATCCCTGGAGCTGGAGCATCTGCGAGGACAGATGAGCAGCAGTTGAGAATTCTTGCTGTCACGTCACCACTCTGGGCCTATTGCTTTCCTCTGGGCCGCACGCCGACGGTTAATCGCGGACCTTTTGTCCGAGAGGCCTCATGGGCCATGGATAAGCCTCAAAGGCCCAAACAAATCGCGCGGCGCGGGCGAATTTGGTTAACTGGGCCAAAGCGTCCGCCATTTTGCTGGGCCAGTACAGAACCGGTCGGCTCGGGTGTGTTCCCACAGAACCGGAATCCGCCGGGGGGACCGGGCGGGGGACAGAGGCCACCGCTTCACTCCCCCCTCCGCCCACCGGCCACCGCATCCAACCGCCGGTCATGGCCCAGGCTCCGGCGCGCGCCGCCTCCGCCGTGCGGCTCTTCGACGCGCACTGCCACCTCCAGGACCCCCGCGTCGCGCCTGTCGCGCCCGCCCTCATACGCGCCGCCGCCGCATCCGGCGTCGCCCGCTTCGCGGTCAACGGCACCTCCGAGGTACGCCCTCCGCTCCCACTCCAACTACCTCGTCTCCAGGGACAGGAGCGTAGATGGCTCCCTGCTAACTGCTCCGGTGCTCCCCTAATTTTATGCGCGCGCAGAAGGACTGGCACCTGGTGAAGCGGATGGCCGAGGATCACCCCGCCGTCGTCCCCTGCTTCGGCCTGCACCCATGGTGAGAATTGACGGTCCCTGGCTGCCTCTCGCGTAGCGCAGCTGATTACGCTATCTGGTTGCTTGACTGTGGTAGGTGGGTCCCCGAGAGGTCGCCGGATTGGATGGATTCGCTCCGGCGGTTCTTCGCTGAAACCCCGGAGGCGGCTGTTGGGGAGGTGAGCTTTTCCTCCGTCCGTAATTCCCAATCGGCCAGCTGGTGTTAAACTGTTAAATGTTTCGCGGGCAATTAAATTGCAGTGATTATATGGACTCAGGTTTCTTCTAAGCTGCAAAATAAGGCTTCCGTAGCTCATTCAGGAATTGGATACATTATTGTTTCGACATCTCTAGGCCCTCTTGTTACTTCAGTTCCGTATGACTGTATAGGGCCCCTGGCCCTCATCTGCTCTAAGATGTGTATTATTATTATTACCTTTTACTCTTGTCATGAAATTATATCCTGTCATATGTTCACTACTAATGCAGATTGGTCTGGACAAAGGTTCACGTGGAAGAACCATTGACTTCCGAGAACAGGTCTGTACTTAGCAATAGCATGGATCCTGTAGTTCTTGTTGTATGCTTGTGTATGAGTTTTGTTAGGAGGTTCGGTCGTATGGTGATTATTGCTATTTCTGCTATTATTGCCCTGCTTTTAGTTGTTTGTACACAAATGTACCCTATTAAAGTTTTATATCCATAAGTCCATAACAATAGCAAAGCAATCTTACCACAGGTTGAAGTGTTCCGGCGACAACTTGAACTTGCTAAGGAATTGGAGAGACCTGTTTCTGTTCATTGTGTGCGGGCGTTTGGTGATCTTCTGGAAATCCTGAAGTAAGACATGCTATTTGTTCTTTATTATTACACAATCTATGTCCGGTTGTGAAATTCTTAAATTGCTTTGCTCACATAACTATATGGCACTCACCGATTTGTAGGCGAGGGACATGGTGATTCTGTTACAAAGAAAACCAGTGCTGTTATAGTCCTGCTTATCTTAGACACAAATGCCTTATTGAGATGACATGCAACAGCTTGCTGCTATTATTAACAATCATGCTTTATTGTGTTAACATTTTGATTTCCAGGCAAACTGGACCTTTCCCAGCAGGTGTGTTGTTACATTCATATCTGGGATCTGCAGACATGGTGTCTGGCCTTGCAAATTTAGGCTGTTACTTTTCATTGTCTGGCTTCTTGACAGGCATGAAATCCACTAAAGCAAAGCAAATGCTGAAGTCAGTAAGTAGGCTGATTGTATACTAATGATATTTCATCCCAGAAGCGTTTACCAGTGAACAGCTTTTGTTTTTGTTTTAGATACCCTTGGATAGAATTCTTTTAGAGACGGATGCACCTGATGCATTGCCGAAATTGGACAATGTTTCTGTATCACCAGTCCCTGTGCACAGTTCTGATGCAGATACTGAAAAGCATCACAAAGATTCAGAGTCACAGGCTGCTACCGCATCGAATGAGTCCTTGAACCACCCAGAAAATATCCATATCGTAAGCGTTTTTTTTTCTTGGATGCACTTGACTTCTTTCTTTTTATGTGTTTGTGAGCTTTTTCAACAATAAAGTTGTCTTAGCCTTGGAGGGGAAAGCAAAAAAACAAAAACAAAAACAAAAACAAACAAACGACAAATATACAACAAAATATGCTTGTTCTCCTTCCTGTTTGTGATTTCAAAAACATAATTGTATATTAGTATAGTACCGAGGTCCTTTTGTCAAAAATTCTTAAGCAGGTCAGTGCCAATTACCTGTTGCCTTGAGGGTTCCATCTTCAAAAAAAGGCCTGTTTACTTCATATTTAACAATAAATGGATGAGAAAATGCTTCTAACAAACTGTGGGGTACCTTATTTTCCAGGTTTTGAAGTATGTGGCATCACTGCTTGAAATGCCTGAGACAGAACTGGCGGAGCTTAGTTACAAGAATGCTAACAAGCTGTTTTCTTATCCTGGCTCCAATGTTCACCCTGAAGCAGGAGATATCTGATGGGGTTCGCCGCTACCTTACTCATTGGGCAGCAAATCTGGACCCTGTTTTTTCTCCCCTCCTGAATGCTTATGCACCGGATTGTAGGGACTCCCAGAAAAAAATATACATGAAATGGCTGTACATTACTGTTAATATTAGTGTAATAAAGTGGATATTGAGTCGAAGCAGTGCAACTGCTATGCGGCAAGCATCTTTCTCTATGCGATTTTTGTTTGATGAGAAGTACAGTAGTTAGCAACAAGACATCCAAATCAGTGGTAGCCATGGTTATTATTTTGTTTGATGGCTGTCATGCTGACTGGCAAGTACAATTTGCTCGGCAAGAGATGAGGACCTGTCACTAGGATTGTAGCGGTCATTTCGTACCAAGCAAATTCCTTTCGCAGCATCAGCCGGTCCTTGCATGCGTCGTTCAGGCATTCACCGACCCCTAACCGTTCATTTCTGTATGATGCCATGCTTACTGGACAAGTTGGTGCTTCAAACTGCGCCCTCGCAGACGGATGCACATCCTTCATCCTAGGATAAGCTCAGATCCTAGCCAATCAATCGACCCTGTTCCAGTTCCAATAGCTTAGTCTTATCGTTAATCCACTGGAGCATCCAATTACCTGATGCAATGCCCATTCCAAAACAGCGAAAGCTGGCCGAGTGGAAACCCTACCTAGCCTATCCGGTGAGAAATATCAACAGCCGGGCCCCACGGTCACATAATGCACGTCCACTTCTCGACGAGACGCCGACCAATGGGTCACGATTCGGCGGCTAGCACACGCCCGCGCTAAGACTTTAGAAGCAGCTATAGCACAAACAAATCTGCCGAAAGGTCGCACTCGCCGGAGCAACCGAGGCGAAGAACCGAACAAGAAACCATATCATGTCGATGCTTTCCCGCTCTAGCTAGCAGCTAAGCAAGGACACGTACTTCTGCAACGAAGAGATCGACCAGAGATAGCATAGTTTATGCACATGTAAGCATATATATTATATATGCATATATATATAAATATGTACATCCGATTAACAAATTGTGAAGAAGCAACAATGAAACTACAGGGTGCTCTGATCAAGCATCCACGTACAAGCAAGCGCGGAAGCAACTGAGCTCTGAGCATGAGCATCGGTCGTACGCAAAAAGTGCGCGCAGGCGCAGCTAGCTAAGCTGACATATACGCGGCGGCGCCGGGCGGCGCGTGGCGGCCGCACGGGCCGGAGGCGAGGAGGGAGAGCCAGGCCAGGATGGGCGTGCCGAGGAGGACGAGCCCCGCGGGCACCATCCAGAGCCGCGCGTGCGCCGGGTGGAACGCCAGCGCCCACCACACCAGCAGCGCCGCGCCGCCGAGCCCCACCGCGACGAGGCCCGCGGCCGCGGCGGACAGCCACGACCACGGCGACGCCGCCCGCCGCAGGGCGGCCGCGTCGGCGGCGCCGCGCGCGGCTTCGGGGTGGTCCGGCGGCTTCTCTGGCCGCCCCGCGGCCGCCGCGGGCTCCATGGTGGAGCAGCTGGTACGGTGGAGAGCCGACACGCGGCCGGGTCTCCAAGCTTCGTGTGCATATATAGCCGGCCCCGCGCCGCGTGAGCTGCACCGGCGGCGGCCGTGCTGTTGGTCAGGCTGGTGATACTGTATCAGATGTGCGCACTGCTTTGCACTCGTTCTCCATTTTGTTTTTCTTTTTAGATATCAAAAAAGTTTCTTTGGCGCATCGTGCGCTTGTGTAGTAGCACTCGTCGGCCTGGCTTGCGACGGCGACGCACCGTACGTTCGACTACCGGCCCGTTCAACGAGAGCGACTCGATCGCCTGAGAAGGTGGCTGTTTCTTCCTTTCTTTCCGCTTGCTTACGGTCAGTATCTTTCCACGATTCAGAAAAGGAGAGAAAGGCAGAAGAAGCTGCGCTTAGAGAAAACAAAGCAACGGTCACACTCTCCAAGCTAACAACGTGCGAATCATGGAACCGATTGGCCCATTGGCATTCGAGCCCAGTCCAAGCCTACGGAAAACCGAACAAGGCAGACGAAGCTACGGCAAGCAGGAGAAGCCTCTGAAACACTGAACCGGCTTGCACGGTGGCGTCGGGTGCCAGACCGTTGGTATCACTTGTACTCGTACTGGAACAGCTCGCGGACGTTGATGGGGGACGCCGCGGCTGCGTCCCCGTCGAGGAGCTTGCCGGCGACGATGAGGTTGGCGGCCTCCGTCGGGTGGAACGCGTCCCAGAACACGTACTTGGAGCGGTCACTGCACAGCGACGAGCTGGAGTTGGCGATGCCGATGCAGAGGAACGGAGGGAAGCTGCCGCCGCAGCACGGGTCCAGCGCGTTGTCGAAACCTGGCGGCGTCGAAGAACCAAAAGATTTCGTTTACCACAAGCGATTCATTGTATGTCCAGTAACAGCAGGAGGTATGCCGTTTGGAGTTTTGAAATCTGAAACACTGCATTTTGCAGGAGAACAGAGAGGAAGGAAAGCGTACCATACTGACGGTAGTTCTGAATGATCTCCATCACGATGTCGTACGTGTTCGTGTAGACGAATTTACTCTCCGGACCCGTTTCCTGGTTCATCCTTTCGACCATCCTCTTCAGTTTCTTGTTGTATCCTTCAGTGACTCGATTCGCAGATGCTGAACACTCGCCCGCAGGCATGAATTCCAGAGCACGAACGTACGGTATACAACCGAGCGGCCCGACATCGGACACAACGAACTTCCTGGCCCCCAGTTCATTCAGTCTCTTCATTGAAGAAAGAAAATAGAGATCAGTTTGAAATAAGAGCATCGACTGAAACTGCAGTAGACGTTTAACTGCGAGTTAGAAGTTCGTAGAACCTTCAGATAAAATGTCAGGTTGGAAACCAACGCATTCTGAAAGGATGAAGGATCAGGCTTCTCTCGTCCAAAGAACGGTACCGAAGGTGAAACATACTCCAGAATATCATTGGATCCTGCTGCTATAACGAAGAGCGCCTTCTTGAAGAAATCGGTTGCAGCTTCCTCGCCCATGGTCTCCAGTATCTGTGCTTTGGTCTTTTCAAAGTAGTCGATTTGCTGTCGTAGCGGAATCCTTCCAATCTAGAATGATGTTTCATATATAAGAGATAAACATTGAAAAAAAATATATAAATAACAGCTACTCAACTAATGAATTGGCGTACATAAAAAGAACCAGTATCGTCAAATATGCCAGAAGATCCAGAGCCATAGTTGATCCCACTGCTCGCCACTGCAGCACTTGAATTTGGGGCCAAGTAGGGTGGAGCCAGAGATTTCTGCCCCAAGGCTTCACCTGACAGCGTAGTACTTGAAGACGTTAAATACTGTATGCAATCAAAGTTACTCATGAAACTCTCACACTTGACATTACCCATGATATCTGCAATGGTCATCCCGTTTGTGAACCTTCCGGTTGGCTCACCACCAGAGAATGCGAAATCGACTCCGTACGGTGGCGCATTGGCCTTGGAAAGGGTCACAAGATAGTCATTGTTGCCTGCGTCGACAAGGGAGTCTCCAAAGATGAAGAAAGCATGAGGCACTACTGCGGATGAAGGAACAACAAGCAGCAGTGCGGCAATGAGGACAGAGGAGCAGTAGATGGCACGGGACAGAGCCATTTTATGTTTCTACGCGTTGCAAACTCGAGAGGCAACTCTGAAGTTGCATATATTCACATGCACCTGACATTGTCATGCTTCTTGTATGTGCATACGTCGTCTGTGACAGCCTGCACAGGCTGATGTACATTTTGACATGGTCATTGGCATGACTGCTTCAGCAAAGAGAAGACAAGCATCAAAACGGTTCAGATGACTGACGTGGCACCATGCAGTCTCAATAGTCCAAGAAGGCAGTTAGACATTCTTATCATTTTTTTTGCTGTAACATTCATGCCTACTCAAAAAGAGGATATGCGTAAATTTACACAACAATTTACTGAGAGTTGTTGTACTGACTGATAATGTTACAGCATTCCGTTTCAGGTATACAGCACGGAACCACGGAGCTTGAGTTCAGTGTGGCTTTCGTTCACTCGGTAGAAGCCAGATGCACTTCTCCAGACGCTTTCGTCACAAGTCAACGGCGATAATATACACCCAGATAACCTCAATTTTGTAATACCTAACAAGCTAACCGCTAATCGGTTCTACTCGCACAAACTAGGGGAATGGCTGATTGCTACACGCATAGGTGAAAACAGTGGCATTACCAACTACATAGTACATACAATATCGTCATCGGATCATACCCAGGCTTGTCTTGCTTCTCTGGGTGCATCAAAGACCACATCTGCAGACTTCTTCATGGACCTACTCAATTGAAACACGGGATGCCTGCAAAGCCTCTCAACCCCTTTCCTAAACCTAAATCTGTCGAACAAGCCTTCCCCATTTCTGTTACCAAATTCTCTTCCAGAACCATTGACTCGGTTATTCAAATCTCTGCCAAGAGAGGAAACATCACTGTGGCTTTTCTTGTGGTCCATGTCAATTCCAAACTTTGGCTCATTGGGACGGCTCTGTGAATCATGATGGAGAGCTTTATCAGCTCCAAGGACTTGAACAGGAGTGGCCTTATCAATCATGGGAAAATCAAAGTCTTTCTGACTGGAAAGAACTGAAGGTTTCTCCAAATGCTCTGACATCTGAGGTTCATCTTGGTCATTTGGGGAACCAGAGCATGATTGCAATGCCCGAACTGCTCCAGCTGCCTCCTTTCGTTCCTTTAAAGTCTTCAAGATTAAAGTCTTGAGGAAATTCATCACCTGAACTGCGTGTATCAGGGCGGTTAACGGATCGGCCATCTGGAAGAGAAGTACCCAATGATTAGTGCATGCACTTTGTGTGATCTGCAGATAAAGTAAGAGGCACTGCTGGTAACCTGAGTCATATTGGGTGCAAAAACCATCGCGATGTTTCGGGCATTCATCTTGTTGTGGCTTTCATGCTCTACAACATCAGCCATCAGATTGATAGACCAATCAAGTAGTGCTGCTTCCACTGGTGGTAGCATCGAAGCAAGGAGGGCACAGTCCTCTTCGGTGTTGCAGTGCATTACTTGTTCTGGTGTCAGTGCGTCCAAGACTCCTGCAGGAAGTTCCCGAAACCATGCCTACAAGAAGACAGCACAGAGATCATGGAATGGGGATGGGGTACAAGAAAATATGGAAGCAACATGAATATCTGACAAGTAACGATTCATTTTCCATAAAATATATCTGCATCAATCATACAACTTTTTTCCTTGAAACAACTTCAGTTTTACTTTCCTAAGTCCTACATGTTTGACTGTCCGTTTCAGGTCTTCCTCAATCTCGAAAGGTAAAGAAAGAGCTCACGCTGCAGATAAATGGTAAATTGGTGAGTCAACAATACCTTTATCAACCCAGCAAGGCAGTGCAAGTCAACTTCATCTGGAACCACTCCACTGTTTAATTGGTCCCTGACATTGACTTCCTCGCTGTTTTCTGCATTAATCCTGAAGATCCCTTCAATCTAAGATAAAAGTGAACACATGTAAGCATTCAAACAGGTTTTGAATACTGACAATCTAATTCTAAATTTATTAGTTAGGTTGGCTATACCTTAAGTCCATCACGTATATATAACTTCCTCTGCATCATTAAAAGTATTGTGGGCACACTGTTCCCTCTTTGATCATATGAACATTGCAGAGACGTAGGTGAAACCCCAAATACACTGACACTGCATGTAGAATTTGAAAAAAAAAGTTAGAAACTGGCACAAATAATGAACGGGACACCATGCTTAAGGTTATGATGTAGATTTTGAAGTCAACGTTACATTTAAACACCACATCATCAGCTGCTATTAGTTAAGGAAAAGAGGGCAACACACCAAGGAAAATGTCCATAATCCCTAGCTCAACAGAATAAGTCAACTGAGCAAAATCCTGATTTGATGTCAACAACATAAATATTCTATGAGAATGTTATTGGCAAAATGGAAGGACCGAAACATCAAAGAGCATATACATATGGACCTACTTCCAAAGTAGAAGGAAGATTGGAAGATTCCGTATTAGTTGCTTGCTTGCCCATGCGGCCATGCTGCCCAACAGGCCAACCAACTCAGACCAACCAACTCAGACAGCCTTGTTGCTTCAAGCTCAAGCACATGGGCAAATCAAGTTTGGCAACAAAAGGCACTTAAGGGAGACCCTTAGCCATGTAAGTATTTCCTATAGTTAATTTATTTCTTTCGTGAGCCCCCATTTATCTTCAGCGTCTGATCTGTGCAGAGCAGAGCAATTTATTCAAAATAACAAAATTCCCACCTGTACTTCCTGAAACAGAAAACAACTAGTAGTACTTTAAAAGTACCACCTGTCGCCTGTCATCTCTCTTCACGAGATCAACTTGTTCAGTTCCTACTAATTAATTCAAAACCCTGAACTAATCCCCTTATTACCACTCCGGATCGTTTCTAGAGGCAGAGCAGAACAAAACACAGCTTACTCCCATCAGCTTGCTTAGGAGCGTTCGTGGTGTCTGAAATTCCAGTGAAGTCCAGTGACGTACGATAACTGAATTTGGGCAAACATGGAGCACATATTTCACGCAGCACGTTTGAACAACGCCCAATTCACAAAAACTAGAATTCCTTCACGGAAGCAGTTGACAAATCCACAGCGAAAGGAAAATCGAAGAGGTACTCAACGCTTAATCATTCACGCGGCACGGTAGCGAGCTCACCTGGCGCTGGGCGTGCGCCGCGGCACGTCGGGCTCGAGGTCGGCGGGGAGGCCGAGGAAGCCGCCGAAGCGGTCGAAGGTGACGTGCGAGACGTGGCGCACGTCCGTGGGCCGCCCAATCTCGATCCCCCCTTCCCCCTCGCTGTCTTCGTCGTCGTCGTCCTCATCCCCGACGGCGCCGGCGCTGCACATGACCAGTGACCTCCGCAGCGCCCCGACCACCGCGCCCACCAGCCCTCCCCCCGCTCCCCCTCCCCTCCCCGCCCGCAGCATAGACATCGGCGGCGAGGCCGTCCCCTCGCTCTCCATCCCGTCGTCGTACTCTTCCTCCTCGTCCTCCTCCCCTTCGTCGTCCTCCTCCTCCTCGGAGCGCGGCGGGGAGATCTGGAGCCCGAACCGCATCTGGAACGGCGCCATGGCGCGACGGCTTAGTCCCCGTTTGGGGGCGCTCGGGAGGCGGGAGCGAGAGTTCTGGCGGTGGCGGCCCCGAGTGGTTTTCGGCAGGTCGCCGTTGCTTGCCTCGCGGTTTTTATACCCGGACCCGGGTTCGAACGACCCCGCACTAATCCCCCTGCCTGGTTGATTGATTAACCCTACGTTGTTACTGCCCCGTTTTGCCCTGTGCCTGATTTTGAAATGCGCGGATCGAAGGAAAGCGGGCGGGGAGGTTGGGTTGTGGCGGGATTAATTAAAAAAAAACTGGGCGTTGGTTAGTGGAGCGGAGTGGGGTGGGGTGGGCCGTTGGGGAGCAGCGGGTGTGGGCTGGCTGGCTGCCCGGCTCTGGCTCTGGCCGCGGCCGATCTGCTGGTGTGCGCGTGGTGCGGCGGCGGCTGGCTGCGCGCGTGTGCGCTGCGCGGCGCGCGAAGAGATCTTTACAGCCTGGGTTCGGCGGACGCCAGTGCTGGTTGCGGCCAGGGACTTACCCGCCACCACGTGCGGTCTCGCGCGCGGCGGGTGGGGGTGGAGCCGCGAAGCGGCAGGGGCGGGCGCCGCAGGAGTGGCGGAGCGCACGGCGGCGGGATCGCGTACGCGCTCGCCGGTTCCTGTGCCGGGGGCGAGTGGCCGTCGGCGGGGAGTCAAGTCGCGGCCTCGCGGGCGGGTCGCCGTGGTACGGCGCGGTCGCCGCGGGTAAATGCGGCGGTCGGGTCGATCAGGGTCTCGGTTCTGGGCTCGGGGGTTATCCCTCTGCGTACGGTGTGGGATCGGCAGGCCCATTTCCTGGCGCCCGACCGGCGCAGACCAAGGAAGGGATCGGATCACATGGTTATGCTTTCCCTCCCGTGTTCGGGGAAAAGGGCAGGTGCAAAGGCTGGCTTTTTCCGTGCCGGGGACACCACCGTCCACCGGCCGTCCGGGCGCTTCCGTAGAGCCGAAGACCAGCTCGCCGGCCGCGACGCATGTCAGGCCCGTACGCGCCTAGTTATTCCGGTACTGTCCGATTGGTCGCCTCCAGTTCTCCGTGCGCGGAGTGGAGGACCGGTCTCCGCTGGCGCCAGCCGGCCGGCCACTCTACGACGGCGAGGTCGGAACCGTACGTCGAGATGCCCGGCTACGGCGGCTAGGAGACAAGGCGATGGCTGGCGTAGATCCATCGGCGACCGGGCGACGTGTGTGTGGAGGAGTAACTGTGCGTGTTGCTTGCTTTGTGTAAAAGGCAAATCTCTGGACCACCGTACCTTCTGGGCTTTGGCTCCTCCGGGCAGCTCGTGTTTTTGCGTACTCGCGCTTGCAGCTGTGTTGCCTTGCCCAGCGCATAGCGCGCATGGACCACTTCGCAACACTACCATTATAGCTATTTTATAGATCAACTAAATAATTATGATAGCATACCATCCTAATTCATTTCTTCTTCTAAATTAATTACGTACAATACCATCCTAATTTATTTTATTAAATAAATAAAACTTGCATTCCTAACCGGCGTCTTCAGCGTATATGCTGCGTGCGAGTGATCCATCAGTACTTGCTAGCAGCAGCAGGCTTCCAGCCGTACTCTAATTGCTAGGACATCTACACCACAGACTTAATTCCGTCCTTAAATCTGCAGCGTGTTTGTAAGCAAGGTACTAATAATCAGTCGCCACATGTAATCATCGTTCACCTCTTTCATAATTAGCACCTGCTGCTCCTAATACGTAGACGGTGCATGGAAGCATCAGTCGCTCTCGCTCGATCGCTCTCGCGTGATGTGCTACTCTATATTATTCCTCCTAATATACACACCAAATATTGGTAGCATCGCGCTCTCAGGAAAAGCTAGCTAACAGCAGGAAAAGCTAACTAACAGCTCCTCATCTTTTTCGTTCAAAAATTCAGGTGAATCAACAAAGGACAGGTCGCTAGAATTTTCTTTCTTGCCCTTTTACGCCCGAGAGGCTGATGACATCGCAGCTCACCCATGCATGCACATGCACGCATGCCGGCTGCTAGCTAGGCGGTGCGTGTCGCCGTACCTACGTGGAGGTGGCGTGTCAATTGCCTTCTGTTATGCGGTGCCACCTCGACAAGACAGCGCAGGATATTACTAGAATCCACAGTACTGGTAGTAGCTAGCTAGCGCAACGTATCGAGATGCCTCCTGATCACCTCTTCTCTTTGTTTGCTTATTAGACACAAGCAGGGCTAGCTGCATGCTGATGCCACGCATTTTACTTGGGATTCAAGCATGGCATGCCGGTGGATCCATCCATCAGCCGGTCGAGCTCAAGGATTCCATGCTTTTCTGCGAGCCATCCATCACCTTCCCTCACCTGCACCGCTGCACGTCGTCTGTTAGGGCATCGCTTTTGGGCAAAGGAAAGGGGCGATCGATCCTGGCTACGTGTTTGGTTCGCCATGTTTTTTGTGGTGCGTCGCCTCCTCGCGACATCAGTTGTCAAGTTTCTCCTTATCGACAGCGATACACTGGCAGCAGCTAGGTAGTAGGTTGCTGGAGCTGTATGTGAACATAGAGAAATTCCGTCAGCTGCTGATATATGCATGCACAACCCCAATCCATGCAACCAACAAATAGCCGATCGATCTGTTCGAAGAAAACAGCTGGTACCTCTTGCTGCCTTGCTTGGGAACGAAATGAACTAGGTCAAGTACGTGCCATGCAAATTTGCAAACGTCATGGATGGAGACAAAACCTGTACGTACATACGTGCTGTGAGTCCTGTGGTCAGAGTGTCCTTATTAGTAGGCAAGACGTTTGTACACGTACAACGTACACTGGACAAGACGTTCCGACAAGACCAGGAGGCAAGAGGCATCCCTTTCGCCTGACGTGTGTGGTAGCTCAGAAAAAACACTGTCGTGCCACGATTGCAATTTATCATAATCAAATCAATCAGGCAGCGCAGTGCCCATGTGATAGGAAGGAAAACCATGATCTAGAGTCTAGATGATGATGAGTTAGGAGGTAATCCACCATTTCGAAACCCAAGTGGACGAGCACCCAGGAAAAAGGGAGGGAGCGAGGAAGAAAGCTTGAAGCACCCAACGCCTACGTGCTACCTAAAGACGATGTGCACCCAGAAAAAAAAAACAAGACGAGCAAACGCGCGAGCCAAAAAGGCAGCAGGCTAGATAGTGCGGCGTTGCTTCGCCAGCAAACATGTCGATCTCGGTTCTTGGTGTGGCGCTTTCTCCGATTTTGACAGGCGGCGAGGAGCTAGCTTTGGCGGACTCGTCGGTTCGTTCGGTGGCCACTTCCAACGGCAACTGGACCGACGCAGAGCTACAGGAGCAGCAGCAAGCGTTGCAGAACCCATGCTGCCTCGGCGACGACGTCAGGGAGACGTTGCATTTCCTGGTTGCTGCTTGATGTGAGATCAAAGGTGGTGTTATCCTCGTCTATTAAAGAAAAGGATGGTGCACTGTTGTCCTTCAGTGGAGCACTTGAATAGTTGATGATTATGGGATGATGTGCGATCCTTTTTTACGTGGATGTGGCCGTGTGGGTGTGTCGGCACTGTGGCAAATTAGACACTTCGCACTTCTATGCATCGGGAGCAGAACGACACTGACAATTGTGCGTTTTGGATTTTTTTTTTTACTTTATCGTAGTGGAGTAGGATATTTTTGTGTGTGTTGGTTAGGTCAGAAACTGGTAACTTAGCATACACAAAAGCAGTCAGACAGACGGACACCAGTCTTCCGCCATTACCCCAGTTACTGTTGGCTATGAGATAAGCATGATAGTTTCCTGTACTGAACGCTATGCCATTACACTACTTGTCAGTGTTTCAATAGTTGCAGTCAAGGAACCAATCATCTGTTGTTGGAGAGCTACGGTGTTGCCTGCCCATTTGCTGTGACTGAGTTTAAAGACTGAAACTTATGAGTGTACAAAATTGATACGAGTAAACTGGTGCTGGAGTAAACTTATGAGTGAACTTTGTTCAGTTCGTCGCTCCTCCACACAACAAATAATGCTCCTTAGTTCAGTATTCAGCAATCAGCATGCAAGCAGGGTTCATAAAATAGCTACATAACGAAACTCTCAGGGCCCAGTTCAGTATTCAGCAATCAGCATGCAAGCAGGGTTCATCAAATAGCTACATAACGAAACTCTCCCCAACACTCATTGCCATCTAGTCTGCCATTGAGACCGATAACTTACGTTCCATGCACAATTTGCTTTAGATTTTCGCAGGGTGTTACTATCTAGAAATCATGACTGAAAATTCACAGTAGTAGACTCGAACAGTTGCATACAGACTTACAGAGTGCGAAGGATAACAGGCAGCATATCGTTAGAATACTTGTACTTGAATAGAAAGATGGCCATATTTCCATGAAGATAAACATTTACATAATTCAAATTATATCTACATGCTGGTGGACACGTAAGACACAGTGGTCTACAGCTACCACTGAACATGATTTGTAAGGCTAAACTCTAGTAATGGGCAGCTAACGTTTCAAGGAGTAGCTCTTCCCACTAAAAGCTTGGAACTTGGGCTCGTCCTTCTTCGGGGGTTCCTCCTCTTTAGCAGGAGCCTGTTACAGTAGTTTAACAGAAATCAGCATCTGTTCATATTATATCAAATCCTGAGAATGCATTGCCAACTGAGCATGCTGTCAAACCCAACCAAGGGCACCTCAAAAGAGATTAGAAACGCCCAAAAGGAATTTGTTCAGCCTAGGACTATTACTTATTAAATTATCATGTACAAAGGTATGCATAGAACTATAGATGATTCCGTATATTAATTAATCTACATCAAAGCAGAGTACAGATAATATCTGAAAGGAGTGCTAGATTGTCTTAAATTTCCCTTTTGCCAAATTCCATCCAATGACCACAAATCTCCAAACTATAATGGACAGGAGAAAAATCTGGAGACAAGCAAAAATGCATAACAGAAATTCTGGAATCTAGAGCCTTACTTACTTAAAATATCAATTAAACAAGTCATGACGCATTTGAAATAATTATAACAAAGTTCTTATACAGACACGCCCAGAAAAACTCGCTGCTATTGCTAGCCACTACTCCGTCAATTCATTATTAGTAGGCATATTAGGATTTTAAAAGTCTTTTGATGTATACTTTGACCATCAATATCTCTTAGGCATCTCTTACAAGTTACAATACATCATCAATTGCTATAAAATCAGTCAAATTGAAAGATCTTGTGAAATAACTTTCATACACTCAGCATGCATATGATTTCACTGATTGCTCCTCAAAATTTATGAAGTTGACTTTTTATAAAATCCTAATACACCTACTAATTTCAAACAGATGGTGTATCTTACAGAAGGTAAAAAAATGTTGATCCCATTGAATCAAAACTCTGCTCACTAAAAAAACAGGCATATATCGGTAGGAAAATGTCTTGGGGTCCGTTTGGATGTCGATATTTAAGGGCTTGGCATTGAATTGGGTCTAATACCAAACAAGCTGGTATTGGAAATGAGTTACAATACCAAAGTGACTGTTTGGATGTAGATGAAACTATGAGATGGAATCCAACGAGCTCCATCCACCAGCTCACCTTCGTCGCCCTCTCCGAGGTAGAGCTCGGGGCGCGGAGAGGCATAGGGAGCAGCCGGCCGTCGGAGGGGCGGGGTGGCACGTGGAGCAGCTGGCGGAGTGGCAGCCCGGCGCGGGAGCTGCCGGTTGTTAGAGGGGCGGGGTGGGGCGTGGAGCAGCGGTCAAAGGTGCGGGCCGGTGCACAGCACAGCGCGGGAAGCGGCACGCGCGGCCCGCAGGCGGAGGGACGAGGCAGCTCAGGGGAGCGGCACGCCGGCACAGGGGGGGGGCACAGGGGAGCGGCCCGCAGCACTACGGCGCAGGGGCGGGGCGGTGCAGGTGGATAGGTGAGAGAGAGATTCATCCAAATACGGAGGGGAGGGAGTGGAATTGTGGGAGAGGGTGCGTGGTGTGCTTAATACCGTTTGGTATTGGAGGAACTTTTCAATGCCAATTCCAAAACCATGCAAACAACAGATATTGGATACCTAAAATGCCAATTCCAAAGTCTATGCTCCAATATCTACATCCAAACACTACCTTGGAGAATAAGAAAATTTAAATGCATTTGAGTTACTGAACACATATGAATACTGAATTATTTAGCATGCTTAATCTGTATGGGTATACACTATACTCAACTTGAAAAGGTGAGCTCTTCAGATATTTGGCCTATCAAGATTAACATCAATAGTTTGTTGATCACATCCACAAGATTTATGCAAAGCTAACAGCCAAAAATAAAAGTTAAAATACACTGGAGCGTGAATAATTGAAAATAGCAAGGTTGCACTGAAGTAGGAAATACCTTTTGTGGTTCCTTATTGTTGCTTGCACTTGAACCAAAAACAAGCTTTCCTGTTTCCTGACGAGTGGAATTGCTAGCTCCAGAAGTTGCGGGTGCAGATGTTTGCTCATTTGATCTTTTGTTTGAATCCGAGGGAACAGAACGTGCACTGGATGGAACCTCGGATGCTTGTAGTTTTGAGGCTTTACCATCCAACCGCTTTCCGGAACCAGTAAATGGTTTGAATTTTGGTTCATCTTCGACTACAGTATCTCCACCTGTGTGTTGCAACAGTAAGTGATCATTTCTAACAACGAAATTTCCATATAACACAATACAGAGGTAGTGTTTCATGCACTTAAACAATTTGACAGACATTAGCATAGAGGTTAACAGGCTAATGCTAACAATTCAGAATCAAAGAAACTTGACATTATGAAATTATACCTTAAGCAAGAAATAGAGCAACAGTATTATTGTCAACGCTAATTTAATGCAGTTCTAATAATGATATAATAAAGAAGCATCGAAAATGAATTTCGCCATTAGGAAATCAATCAAGAGTACCTAATGCTTTCAGTTCTAGTATTGTTTCCCTATTATTTGTTTAATCGCATATAAGCTTATACAGAATAGACAAAATAGTGAAATACTAGTTCTGGTTGTAGATTGTCCACATGGCAGTACCTGAAACAGAAAGGAAACTACTAGATTCTAGGCTACAAATAGGAATGAGAAGATCGACCCTGTAAAACAAGCACCTCTAACAATTCATTCATAGGCTACAATTTTTTTCAAAGAAGCTAAATACAAACCTTCAGCAGTTGCCTTGCTGGCAGGAACTGTCGGCTGCTGTGGTTTCTCAGGTTCTTTGTAGTCAAGGGGAGGAGCAAAATCCACTTCACAGTCTGTCTCAATGATGCTAACAGCTGAAGCAGGCTTTGTTTCAACAATATCAATATAATACTGTTTGTTGTTGTAAGCCACCATGATGCTGTCTCCCGTAGTTAAACAGGAGAAATTTCTTAGAGTTTTCTCCAGGCTGCAGAGTTACACAGAAGTAATGAGAATGATGATGCCAAATGCCAAAAAGGAATGAATAAGGTTTTAATACATAAGCATGGAACAATTTTATTGAATATTGATTTACTTACATGGCTTTTGGATTTGAGATGTCCAGAAAATCAGTTGTGTGAGGTTGCAACTTCACATATGTACCCTTGGGAAGGGTGGCGTTTTTCACACGGATAGTGTCACCCTCTTGAAGAAGCATGTTTTGCATCATCTAAAATGTGAAGACAGAGAATAAATCAGTCTAGACAGGCTTCTCAATTGTAACTGAAGATAGCAGTAAGAAAGTTCATTTTTGCACAATACCCAGTACGGCATGATGATCATGCCTTCTTCTGCCACAAACTCCAAAACACCAGAGTGTGAAGTCCGTTGAGTTGCATCATTGTGCAGTTCAAATAGCATTGGGTACTCGATGTGGAGGGAAGCTGTTACATAGAGCCCAAACAATTAATGGTACTCTATGAATGTAATAATCATGTCAACAAGAGGAGGTTGCAAAATTTAATCTAAGGCCTAAGCATAAAGGAACTACTGAGCTTACCCAGGCGATCAAGGGCAGATGGTGGCATTATTACTGCATTTGACAACAACAATACAATACCAAGTGTATGTCATATTAACTGTGCTTGAACAAAAGAAAGACAAGCCAAACTGCCCCCCACACTTACCTTTGTCACCACCTTCCAGGTGTGGCTGAAAAAAGAAATAGGAAGAAGTGTAAATCCAACTCAGCATGTATAAGGACAACATAGTGCTAGTCATGAGCAGATAAAATTGAGAGGACCAAAGGAGTGGCATACCTTATCAAAGAAGGATGCTGGATAACAACGGTAAGTTTGCTCAAACGTATTGCCTTGGTACGCATATCCACCGTAAAACTGCAGGAATGAAAAGAATCATGTTAATTAAGCACATGCCACTTCATAATAGAGCCAGAGAAGCCAAAGATAACACATGGAGAATAAATGCAAATAATGTTTGCAACAGGAACTGCAATTGCCTGAATCTCAAGATGGTCTCTAACCATGCTATGAACTAGACCACAAGGAAAATTCAAGTCACTTGATATGACAAAATAGCAGTTTGAAACTAGTGAAACTATATATAATGTGTTCAATATGAAGTTCAAGTGGGGCTGACAATTCTTGGTTTAACCTGTAGTTCTCTAATAAAAAGTGGTCAGATTAATAAAGACTTACACCTGAACTTCAAAAGACACATGCTTTTAAGACTACAGAAATTCAGACAATAAGCATCATCTACCGAATGCCAAACTTGTTCCAGTGAATCAGTATGGGCACGCATGCTTGCTTTACACCCATGGACTAGCTTTGAGACATTAATCATAATTTTGATCATAGACTAGATGAACTATCTGACTGTGGAAATCCCAATGTCCCATATTTAAACAAGTAAATGCAGATGTACTGATACACCTGCTCAAGCAACCAAACTGTAAGACATAAGTTGCATGCCAACTCATTATGTGACAGAAAATAAAGAATTAAATATTGTGATACCATTTTGCCTTGAACTTTGCTTCAACTTATCTCAGCCTGCCATCAACAAATAACATAAAGGGGTAAGAACATAACTGCTAGACTTAAAAATACAGTAGACATCGATGTAAACCAGGTGCCATGATAAAATGGTTTGTGTAACAAACTTAATGCAACCAATAAACACGATAAAGATAGCTAGCATTTGTGCAAATGCAGCCTCTGCGACGCTATAGGGTGACCATGAACACAAATTAACATTTTGAGATAGTATGAGTTGTTAGTTGAAAAATCTTGTCAGAGTAAAATGACGTTCAGGAAAATGATAATTGTGAAACAAAACCAACCATGGGTAACCGAATCAGTTCATTCTGCAAACAAATCACAATTCGAGCTCACTAAGTACACCTGAAATGACTGCTTTCAATTTCATCACAACACAGAAGGAATTTGATACGGAAAAGTTATGCCCAAAGAGCCCAACCAAGCTCCGAAAGAACAAAAATCATTGACAATGGGTGGAACAAGTAACCAAAACCTAGAACTACTGTGACGCGTTATAAGGTATCAGAAATCAGGGGCGGACCCAGCATAGGACATGGGTGTACACATGTACAACCGATAATTTTTGCAAACGAAATCGAAGTTCGTTGGTAATATATTGTAACTGGATTCGGATCGGAATACAAATAGTTTTGTTAAGGTTTGGGGTGCTCCGTCTCGCACAGCAGAAGGAAAGAGAAGGGGCGGGCATACCTGGAGGATGCTCGTCGCCGGCAAAGGGCTTGGCGAAGACGTGACAAATGGCGCCGCCGCTCGCCCAGTCGTCGCCGCCAGGGAAGGAAGAGCAAGGGAGAGAGTCCGAGAGAAGGGAGAAACAGAGAGGGGGAGATGTGAACCTGAGGCCCTGAGCCCTGAGCGGGAGCCGGGAGGGCTGTGAATGAGCCGAGCTCGAGCGAACCTGCCACCTCAAGCTGGAGCATCCCGAGCCAAGGTCGATGGAGCCCGAGATGTTCTTAACTTCTTTTTAGCCAAGGTCGATGGAGCCCGAGATGTTCTTAACTTCTTTTTTTCCGACTCCGCAGCAGCGTTGACGGTAGAGGAGGAGATGCACCTATAAACGATGGATTTAATTCGACAATTAATAGAAAGAGAGACATATCTGAATATTTAGTTTTCTTATTTTATATCTATTTTAACTTGTGCGACACAGCAGCTCACAGGCTGACGGAAAGTTCTGGCTTCCAGCTATATTATTTTAAGTTCGGATAGTTGGAAATTTAATAAAGGTAGTAGGGTTTGTTGAAGCTTCATCGAATAGCTCGATCTTGGATTGTTGAAACTCACGAGCTCCAAATTAGATCCAAGCTCGGTTTGATTTTTAGTATAGCTTAGTTTGAATTAATTTTTTAGCAAGTCAAATTTAAATACATCAAGAGTCTTTCTCATACCGAGGGATAGAGGTGAACTATGAATGCTCAACAAATCAGCATGTATAAATCAACTGGTCATGACGTACTTTATTTCTTTACATCTCTTTCTTTTTTATATACTTCTATATTTTCTTTTTAATATAATAGATGAAATAATAAAATTAATTGATCATCTTTTTAATAATGCTCTATTTAGCTATATAAAATATGTTGTACCAATTAAATTAGAATTTCCTCTAATCATAATCGTACTGGGCTGATGTTTTTAATATTGGCTATGGATCCGAATCTTACATAGGTACACAAAGCATGAAATTTTAATGAATAAGGTGAGAAAATAACATTCCATACAAATACTAATCAGCAAAAATTTCGATGAGCAAAATATCCACAAAACATATATCTAATAAATAAGTTAGTGGAACCATCTATATTCTCCAACTCGATTTTAGTTGGTGACTTAAGAAATTAAATGCGACTAAGAAAAGTAATGATAGATGTTTTGATTTAGTGCTTATAATAGATGATGTTTCCACTCACTATATCAAAAATATTGAGAATTTTGACATTTTATGATCCACCATTTGGAACATCTCGTGGCATTGATCTATTTTAGTATAGTGCTTTGCAATAAAATGAACGTTTTCTTAAAATGAAGTATATAAAGTTATATTATATTAAATTTTATCAAACAATTTTATTAAGTACTAACTCCTAACATTTGAAATGATATCTTTATCTATTTCTATAAAGCGGACTATTTTCTTAATTTATTATCAATTTTGGTCATTAAACTTCTCATCGGATATAGAATTAAAAGTGCACACAGTTCACATCAAGACTAGAAAGGTGCGCGTCTTTGCCGCTGCAGGGCCTGTATTTTGTGTCGTAGTATTGTAGTTGATATAGAATTTAGTTCATAAGTGGAGTATCAATTATTATATGTAAGCAAATGTATAACTTTTTGAAGCAACGTAGTTAAGACAAATGTGTCGCTTAGCTATTATCGCATAGGTGTTATGGTCTGTGGTCTATTATTGCATTTGGTATATATTTTGGGCACCATACTGTGGTGACGCTATTATTTAAGTAATGTATTATTTTGGGTATCGAAGTGGAACTATGATATTTTTTATTATATTTATTATGGTGAAAAAAGGGTAAAGTTATTTATTAGGGAGGGCGGAGCATAATTAGCCAGTAGCTTAATGTGGTTTCGAAATGCAAAGAATCCGATTTTGAAACATGAGATTTGGCAATTAATAGACGTGATGCTATTTTCCTTAAGGAGCCGGGCTTATACTTAAAAAATGACGCGTTGTTGGTGGAGGTATTATAAGAAGCCATAGATAAATGGGTGGTATGATATTATATTTTTAGCAAAATACGATCTTACATTGCAGTGGTACGTTATTTATGAAAGTAGTGTTAGCATTAGAAATGACCTATTGCTATAGGATTCCTATATTTCTTTTCCTTAAAAAATAGGATCTTAGATTGTGGTGGGCTAGTTGTTTAAAATGTGGTTTATTTTAACATTAGTGTGTCATGAGGTGGAGCATGGACTCATTTTATAGGAAAATGAGATTCCTTTCGTGAAGCTGTTGAAAAAAAGGCTACGGTGGATGTTTTAAATAATATTCTTAACGAAAGCAAGCATAGTTCTCGTAGATATATGGGTATAAAAGACATACGGATACTTATGAAAATATGAAAGCACCAGTTGTTTTCTTTCTTTTTTACATTATTAGCATGCCATTGTATCTTTTCATTTTTAGACCATTTGTAGTTGCTTTTTTTACCAACAACCCCCTAAATCACCTTCGATCTAACTCAACTCACTGAAAGCATAACAGTATGCATGATTACTAGGTTGGACGAAAAGTTTGTAGCTCGTTAGCTCGTTCCACTCGGCACCAGCTCGGCTCGGCTCATCCTATAATTCTAATGAACCGAGCTAACATTTCAGCTCGTTAGTCTATTATTCTAATGAGCCGAGCTAATATTTCAGCTCGTTACAACGAGCGAGTTCGAGCTGCTCGCTCGCTAACGAGCTGAGGAGCTCAACAGGCCGAAACAAATTCAAGATACCAGCATGCGGCCCAACAAAGCCCAATAAAAAAAAACCCTAACCGGCAACCCCACTCGGTCTCCCAGAGATCCGGACGGCCCGATCCCGCCCTCCTCCTCCTCCTCCTCCGCAGCCACAGGCTGCAGCCAGCTAGCCACGCCGCTCTTCTACTCCGTGCCTCCCTCAGTCCCTCGCTCCTTCCTGCCGAGCACCATCACGCCATCCCCGTTGAGCAACACCACACGCATGCCGTTGCATTGCACCACAACCCCGATCAAGTCTTTGATGAGGCAAAAGCAACAAGCGCGCGTAGCGAGGCGGTGTTTCCTGAGCAAGGGGTCGCGTGGGTGACGCGCAGAGCTCGGCGGCCGGCTTATCGCCTTCTCTCTCTTCGTGTTCTGCTTTCTTGCTTCTTTCTATTTCTTCTTGTTGCGCGGATTTTGCGAACACATAGGTGCGAAATGGTTTATCTCGGATCTCTCGCTTCCTGTTCCGTCTGCTTGCATTGCTGGCTATCTGGTTATTTTTTTTGAAAGAGACATGCTCTGCTTCTATTGAAAGCAATAACGATCCGATACAAGACTGGGGAGACCAGTTTTTCATACGTGCACAAGAAAAAGGAAACCTAAGTAATTAGAGTTCGACAATATCAGTAGAAGCTGTAGCCAGAGGAGAATAGTTCTCTAGCCAATTTCCAATCTTCAGCGTCGCCTCCGTCACCATCTCTTTGGTCACCTGGCTATCTGGTTATTGGTCCATTAGCGTTGAATCTCTCTCTTCATGTTCTTGCTGCTTGCTGGTTATTGATCTGAGGATTTGGCTTTAATTTGGGGAAACTATATTGGATTCAAGATGTTGCTCGATTAGTAATTAATGATTTTGTTTTAATCTGCGAAACATATCGGATTCTGGAGAGGATAAGCATCTGCTATTGCTCAGCTCACAAGCTACTTGAGCTGGCTCGCGAGCCGAGGCGAGCTAGCTCGTTAAGATAATGAGCTCCGGCGAGCCCGCTCGTTATCCACCCATTGATTATTGCAGTAGACAGTGAAATCTAGCAAGCACAGCAGCCGACTCTTGATAAAAACTGCTGCCATTTCCAGGGCGTAAAAAGAAAAGAGTATAAAAGTAAGGTGTAAAAACCGTGACGATAAAGCACGTGGACCAACATTCTATCATCAGCAGGTTCATCTATACTTGTATAGTACTTCTGAAATCGTTCAGAAAGCCAGCGTCGTCTCCTCCTGCAGAGATCAAACGTGCTGCCCGCCCCCAACTAACTCCAGCATGAGCAGTAAGCTCCACAACGTCACTCCAGCAAAAAAGTTACTTCTTCTGCGCACAGATTGTGTTCCATAAATCGTTGTCTCCCCAATAATCCAGCACACCCATCCTTTCCGGATCCTGACTGCAAGATTTTTTTTTACCTGTGCAGAGTTGCAGAGCAAATTTACGCCCTGCACTGGCTGTGGTCTGGTCTCCGACCGTTGTTTCAGCCGGGCCACATGGCAAGTACATTCTACTCGTGGCAGCAGCTGTCCTGGCGCTCTACCTGCTCGGTGAAATGTGCGAGCAAATGCAGCGTCTCCTGATCTCCTCTCCTGGCTTGGCTTGGCTTGTTGCTGGGTGCCGGTTGATGGCGAGTAGGTAGCGCTAGTGCCATGCCTGCCGGGCCTTCCTCAGTTTCTTTATACCGCTACACATCACGTGCTACCTGTTCGGTGCTTCAGGGTCTACCGGATCCGTCCAAGCCGCACTGCTACGCGCTGCTAGAGGCGCCTGTCTGTGATGGCGATGCCAATCCGGTTGACAAGATGCCATGGGTAGGTTGCAGTCACCCCATGTCCTCCTGGCCTCGAAAGCTTCGAGCCCTCGTCAGGAACGCCTTTAAAGACCGCGTGGCGTTGGCATTCCGAGCCCCAAGCAAATCTACTGGTAATCTTTCAAAAAAACAAGTCTACTGGCTTGCAGACACCGGAATCGTCGTGCGTGCCAGTCGTCGTTCCCTTCTCGCTTGACCTATCAGCCATCACCCATTGGGCTCATGACTGACAGACCATTGAGTGCCCTGGTGAAGTGGTGATCTTCAGTTTGGGGAACGCCACGCCATGAACAGGAAATGCTGCATGTAGTAGGACTGGAGTACTGCTCAAGAAACAAGCGTGCAGATATCAAATGGAAAATGGAAAAATTGCCCCTTTTTACCCCCGCATTGATCTTGCCGCTGTTGCACATTCTGATGCCCATGTCCTACCTAAAAAGAGGCGACGAGATTCAATGCGCCTTTCACGCCCACGATGGTTGATGATCCACGCACGTACTGCCAGCAACCAAACAGGTGCGGATCGAATTACGCAGCGCGTGCGGGCGGGCGCGCCCGTGCACCCGTCGGATTTGAGGTTCCTCCCAATGTGAGGACAGTATTTAGCGGCTCAACCCAAGTACAGTACAGTACAGTACAGGGGGGTCAAGATATCTCGCAAGGCAGCAGCTGCCCGGCAAGCGTGGGGTAATGCAGAAATAATGCCATGAAATCCTAATTCTATTGCGCCCACCTGCCAGGACAACGTTCCAAAGCATTCAATCCGGACAAAACAACAAGTAGGGTCCCCTCATTATCCGGGAAAAACTAATCAGGTAATCATGCTTATGCAGAGGCAGAGAACAGAACAAGCTAACGGTCATGAGCATCATCCATCCATCCACTGAACCAATCGGAATAACAAAATACAGACAAATGTACAGCACATGGCACAAAAGGTTTCGTTGCTGCTCTTGGTGAAACGAGATTAAAGACAAGATCCCAGGAAGCCAAGCAGGCCCCTACACGAAATCAATCGCTGGAGAGAGTACAGGGTCGTGGTACTGATCGGTGGTCAGGAGGCGACAGCCATGTCCTGCATCAGTAGCCGTTGCCGATGCGCGGCAGGGGAAACCCACATGCCCAGCACCACGACATGCATGGCGTGGCAGGAGCATCAGGCCCGTGCCGGGCACCAGTGCGCGGCACATGGTTCCCCGGGTGCTGACGCCTCCCCTAACCACGAGATTAGGACGCCCAACGGCTACTTCCGCCATGGGCGGGGCCACGACCTCCTCCACTCCTTGCATGGCGGGAAATGGTTCCGCGCCCCACGGCTCAGTTTGACCGTCGACGAGGGCAAGCCGGCCGGCGGCTTAGCTGAGACTAGCACTAATCTGAACTAATTAAGGAAATTAATAGCGAGAAAAAAATGGAACAAGCTACTGAATTGAATCTGACAGGTGGCGGTGCCGGCGAAGGGGCGCCGGGGAGCTACTACGCCGGCGACGGCTGGGAGGTGGGGTCGGCGGAGGACGGGATGTCCGGGCCGACGCGGCAGCCCTCCAGCATGAACACCACGTCGCCCATGGCCGGGCGGTCCAGCGGGTCGGACGCGGTGCAGAGCAGCCCGACCTTGATGCCCAGCAGGAACTCCTCCCATTCGGAGGACTCCGGGTCCAGCTCCAGCAGGCCCGGCTCCAGCAGCTCCGCCACCGCGCCGCGCTGCAGCTGCCGCTTCACCCACTTCACGATGTCCTCCTCCTCCCCCGCGAACATGCCGGGGCGCCGCCCGGTGAGGAGCTCCAGCAGCACGATGCCGAAGCTGTACACGTCGCCTTCCCTCGTGGCCTGCCCGGCGGCAGCAGCGTCGGGGGCGACGTAGCCGAGCGAGCCTACTGGCGTCGCAGCTGATGTTGATGCGGCGGCGGCAGCCGCAGCGGCACCCGCGGTCACCACCATCGGCTCGAGGCCGAAGTCAGACAGGTGCGGCTCGAAGTCGGCATCGAAGAGGATGTTCTGTGGCTTGACGTCGCCGTGCACGACGCCGGACTGGTGCAGGAACGCAAGGCCGCGGGAGACACCAAGCGCGATGAGGTGCCTCATTGGCCAGTTGAGGATGTGGCCGTCTTGGTGGGATGCTTCCTGGAGCAATGTGGCAAGGTTGCCGTTGGGCATGTAGTCATAGACCAGCAGGCGAACATCAGGCGGCGGCCCTGCGTAGTAGCCACGGAGCACAGTGAGGTTCCTGTGCTTCACCTTGCCGAGAGACTCGGCCTCTTTTCTGAATGAGCCCTCCTCAATTATCACAGCACCATCGGCAGAGGTGGATGGAAGCCGCAAAATGGCCAGCACGGTGCCATCACTGTAACAAGCTTTGAACACGAGACCATGGCGGCCTCGGCTGAGCACATTCTCCTCGTCGAACTGCCGCGTCGCCTCAACCGTGTCAGCATAGGTGATCCTTGAGTTGAACATGATCAGCTTCGGCTGGCTGACACCATTCTCCGTGCTTGTGCCACTCGACCCGCTGCCACGTCCAGGGCTGCGTCTCCTCTTCTTGACACCATCACGGCTCTCAATGAACCGGCGCCTCCACCGCAGCAAGCTGAACACGCAGCAACAGCAGAACAGCCCAAGGAGCAGCACGGCAGCAGCCACCACACCAATTAGCAGAGCCAGGCGCTGCACCTTCTGTCGTCTCCGGCGCCGCCGGTACTCACCACATTCGCTCTCCAATGGCGGACCGCACAAATCTGAGTTTGAAGCATATGCTGAAGGAGAGCCAAAGCGGGAGCCGAGCATTGCCGGTATCTCACCAGTAAGCTCATTGTGTGACACATTGAATGATACAAGGCCTGGAATCTGAGCCAATGAAGCAGGGATGCTGCCTGTAAGATTGTTGGACGACAGGTCAAGTGTCTGCAGCTTCGAGAGGTTGGCAAGAGATGCTGGTATGTCACCACCAATATGATTGTCATCAAGCTTGAGAAGGGCAAGTGACGAGCAGTTGGAAATCTCCGGTGGTATCTTGCCCGAGAGCTGATTGTAGCTGAGGTCAAGCTCCTCCAATTCACCAAGCCTTGAGAGGTCACTCGGGATGGAGCCAGTCAGCTGGTTGCCACCGAGCTCAAGCACAGTGAGGTTGGAACAATTGGCGAGCTCAGCAGGAAGCTCCCCAGAAATGCGGTTGTGCGAAGCCGACAGCACTTGAAGCGATGGCAGGTACCCATATGTTGCCGGGATCGACCCAGTGAATGAATTGCTGGAGAGGTTGAGATGCCGCAGGCTCCAAAGACTGCTGAATCCTTCAGGAACATCCCCAGAGAATGAGTTGTCGGCGAATGACACATATTGCAGCTGCGGCAAGCCGAAAAGCTCTGCCGGGACATTGCCAGAGAGGTTCTTCTGACCAGAGAGGTCAAGAACTCGCAGGTTCTGCAGGTTGCCAATGGTCGATGGAATGCGGCCAGAGAAGGCATTGCCACTCAAATTCAAAGTCTGAAGAGCAGACAGATTACCCATGGCCGGAGGGATCTCTCCGGTAAGGTTGTTCTCAGATAGGTCCAGGAACGTCAGGTTTCCCAGCTGGAAGAGCTCACCCGAAAGGCCACCAGTGAGTTTGTTCCTCGGTATGGACAATGCCTCCAGCCATGACAGATTCCCCAAGCTCGTCGGAATCTGGCCGGAGAAAGTGTTTCCACCGAGATAGACCTCTCTGAGCCTCGGGAGACCGCCAAGAGCTGATGGCATCTCGCCGGAGAAGTGGTTGCCCTCGAGATCAAGCACCTGGAGTGCGCCGCATCTGCCAATCTCCGCAGGCACGGCGCCAGTGAAAGCATTGCCGCCAAGGCGCAGCTCCAGCAGTGCGGTGAGCTGCCCGACCACCGGCGGCAACTCGCCGGTGAGCGCATTGCCGGAGAGGTCGAGCAGCGTCAGTCCCCAAGCCCCGGTGAGCCAGGTCGGGAACGGACCACCCAGCTTGTTGCCACCCAGGTCCACCACCTGGAGATCCGAGGCGAGCCCTCCCGGCACGTCCACCTGGGAGAACTCGTTGCCGCCGAGCTGCACGATGCGCAGCGACGAGTTCCCCTGGCCGCCGAACGCCGCCGCCGGGATGGCGCCGGTGAGCTGGTTCCGCGACACTGAGAGAATCTGCAGCGTGGGTATCGCGGCGACCGCGGACGGCAGGATGCCGCGGAGCGAGTTCCCCTGCAGGCTGAGGTGGAGCAGCGCCGAGCAGTTGGCTAGCGCCGCAGGGATGGTCCCCTCGAGGAGGTTCCCGTCGAGCCAGAGGTAATGCAGGTTCTGCAAGGCGCCCAGCGACGCCGGCACGGTGCCCCGGAGCCGGTTGAAGGATAGGTTCAGGAACTGGAGGCTCGGCGCCGAGGCGCTAATGCTTGCCGGGATGGTGCCGGAGAAGGCATTGGAGGAGAGGTCGAGGTATTTCAAGGTGGGGGGAAACGAAGCGGGGACGGGACCGGACAGGAGGTTGCCGGACACGTCGAAGGTATCGAGGTTGGTGAGGTTGGCGAGGAAGGACTGGGGAATGGGGCCGGAGAGCGAGTTGGACTGGAGGAAGACGGCGCGGAGCGAGGTGACGCGGGCCAGCGTCGCCGGGATGGCGCCGGAGAGGTCGTTGGAGCGGAGGCTGAGCCGCTCGAGGTACTGCAGCGAGCCTAGCTCCGGCGAAATGGGGCCCGAGAGGCGGAGCCGCGGGAGCTGCAGCTCGACGACGCGGCCGCCGCCGCCGGGCGCGCACGCGACGCCGCGCCAGGAGCAGGGCGCCGAGGGCGACGCCGCGTCCCACCCGGACATGGCGCCGTAGGGGTCGCGCACCCCGCGGCGGAACGCGAGGAGCGCGTCGATCTCCGCCCGTACCGCGGCCGTCCGCGCCACCGGCGGTGCAGGGGGCGGCTGCGCCAGCGCCGAGGCCAGCGCGAGCATGAGCAACAGGAACAGCGACCGCGACGGCGGCATCGCGGGCGCCCGGGAGGGAGTGTAGGGCGGAGAGAGAAGTCCCGCCCCCTTTTCTCGCGGTCTTGTCAACTTTGGCGGCCTCGGCGGCGTCTAGGCTCTCATGGAGGGGACGGGGAGTGCTGGAGGGGTGGGAGCGAGAGAGAGGAGAGCGTTCGCGCTTGCAGGGCGGAAGACGAGGGAGAGAGGAGAGCGAGAAAAAGGAGGGGTTTGGTCGAGAGGTTTTGGACGGGTTTGGGTGGCGTTCGAGGCCGTTTTTTACTCCGGTGTGCGTTTTCTGGGCAGCCTTTTTTGTTTTCTTCCCCCCGCCTCTCTCTCTCCTCCAGCTTTAACGCCATTTGAGAGAGGAGAGAGAGAGACTACTGTGCTAGTGGCTAGTGCTACGTTAACGTTAAACTCGCTTTTAGTGCGAGGGACAGGCTGTCACAGTGAAGGCCCTTTTTACTGGGGACGGACGCTGACGGAGCGTGGCCGGCGCCGCGGACGCCGACGAGCCGGGCCCGCGGGAAAGCTGGAGGCGCGGTGTCAGCGACGCCTGCGGGTGGGGCCGGCGTGTCTGCGCCGCACGGGTCGGAGGAGGAAGATTAGTGAGGTCTAGCTGGGTGTTTAGGAGCCTGGGTTTAAGCTGCAGCTGGTGTTGACTGTTGACTGGGCTCGCCGAGCCACGTAGGCTGTGTGCTCCCTGGGCACTCGCACTGCACAGGCATGCTGCTTCTGCTTCGTGCCTGCCTGCCCAATGTTGCCTTGCCGTGGCTTGCCAGTTGCCGTCCATGCAGATCCATCGTTGCTGCCAAGCCTTCGTGTATATGCATGCAGGATGATGTCTGGAACAGTGCGTGTGAATAATTGTCCAGGTATTTTTTTGAACCGGAAACTGTCAATCTTGGTGATGGACAGCTCTATCCGCGGGGCGGAGAGAGACTGATTGCGATGGGACTGCATTTACCGGACTCTTTCGAACCGTGGTTTCACTTTCATCTCGAGGAGGAAAAGGTCATGTAGCGGAGGGATTCAAACAGAACAGTCTTTTGTTTTTACAGTAAATAACACGCAACGTTTTTAAAGTGAGAAAAAAAGAACGGCGCTTTTATGCCATTTTTCGGCTTGTGTTCTTTTCCATGCGTCCTTTTCTGAGTTTATGCGGGTTTTCTCCGCCAGCGTTTGAATGGCACGGAGAGCCGGAGACAACAACGGGAGTAGTCGCAGAAGAGTAACACTGAAATGGTACCTGTCGTGATGCTTCAATATGGAAGCCGTGAACAGTACGCCCTGCTGAACCGGCCAGGCTTTGTCACATACCCCGCCGCCGTATCAATTCAGCAATGAATCGCCAGATGCCAACCGTCCGCGACTTTCGCCTCAGAGCACCATGCTCCTGACCCCCTGTTGCCAGCTTCAGCTCTGGCAGTGAAAATGCTGGCTTGGCGGCCGTGGCTCCACCAGAGAGCCCAACGGCTGAAGCAACCATTAGACCCAGATGCATACCTGGATGGGCAGAGATGAACAAGTGAACAGCCAAATTTTCTCTTGTGTTCTACCACCACCAGATCTGGAGCTGACACGAGCACGGAGCATAGACCGTGATGATGTCAGCACACGCTTTACAGTTTACGCAGCGCGATACAATACGGGTTCCTCCCATTCCGTGCGCGCGTCAAATCCGTCGCCCCCATGCTTCAGATTTGACCCCTTTTTTTCTGGGGGCCCCCATTTTTTTTTTCGTCGGAGTAGTAGCGAGCAGCAGATGGAATGGCGTGCTCCGCTGCTTGCAGGTAGTACTGCTACTGCCGTTGCAGTACGCTCCCAAATCTCCCCCGACTGGACCCACCCGATTCTACCAGCCGCATCAGACTCCCAAAGTTATGAAGGCACATGGCGTAATCTGGTGGAACCATGCCGTGCAGCTCGGCCTGAGCACTGGATGTTAGGTTTCGGAGCGCTAATCTTTAACTGTATCATAAAAATTTTATCATTTAGAAATATTAAATAAAATCTAATTATGAACTAAATGCAGAATGTTTAGAGTAATTCGCGAGACGAATCTAACGAGTATATTAATTTATAATTAGCGGATAGTTACTGTAGCATTACTGCTGCAAATCATAGATTAATTAGATTTATTAATTCGTCTCGCGAATTAGCACACATCTATGGAAAAAAATTTATAAACGGAAACAAGATTTTTTGATACGATGGACACTCCAGATCCAAACGGGCCTAAGTAGCGCAGCACGGGAGCAGTAGAATACTATCGCCCTGCCTATCCCGTTACGGCGAGATGAGATCGTCAGAAGCCAAGCTTAACGGCCTTCCAGTCAGCGCATGTGCGCGCCACCGTAGGACGGCGGGGAGCGTCTTGCGAGCAAAATCCATCCTTCTTTTCGCCCGGATCTTTCGCGAGGAGATTGCGTAGGTTGCCTACGATGCTTCGGAGCTAAATTTTAATCGGAGTGCGCGGCCACACAGGTTGGTTTCGAGACCCCGTTTTACTACACTCGAGACTATTCCATGCTAGCAGTAATGGCCAAGTTGTTTTTTTCACCCCACGAGGCAACGAACTCCCTGCTCGAGGTGAGAAACGCAACGGTGAATTTGGGGTATGCATGGTAAAAAAGGGTACAGTAATTGCCACTTGCCAGTACCGGCGTCTTGCCGGCTTGGCCTAGCACCACACGCTCACAGCACGGGCACGACGCCTGCAGGAACCAGACGATTTCCTGCTCCAATAATTCATCAAACGGCCATATGGGGCGCGACCTGCCACTGTTTCGGCTGACACTGGTCACTGGAGCACCAGCACCAGCAAAGCCGTGTCAGCTTTACTGCTCAATCGTCGCCGTGCCGGGTGCTCCGCTCCGGCGGTCCTCCCCGCCCCTCTCTGCATGCGAGACCATTTCGGTAAAAACTGCAGCGTGCCTGAATGGGGCCTGTGGTTCTTGAAAGATTGGCAAGCTTCAACGCGCCCTCCCCGGAACATTACTGCTCTCCACCAGCCCTTGTTCCATGGAGTGGAGAGTTGCCACCCCATACTGCGCTATCCGGTAGTACTGAACTACTGGAGCATGGTGCTGGAGTGCTAGTTCCAAGTGCGCCAAAGCTGGACAGGGCATCACCTGAAATTCCTATGTTGATCCCGGATTGGAGGGGGTTAATTCCCTTACTACTGAGGAGGAAATTAACTGAACAATCCTAAAGGGTTTTGCAGAATACCAGCAATATTCCTACAAAGTTTCTACGAAATTGTAGCTTGCAGATAGGAGCTAATCCGGGGTCAGCAATGATGGTGAGGTCATGATCGGACTCATGATTGATGAGCTAGTTCACGACAGTGATACGCCATCTCGACGTGCTCCTGTACTGATCTCTAATCCCTTCCGGAGAACAACAATAAATGTGAAGCTGCGGACGGACACGCGTGTTTGCACGCACGCAAGCATAACAGAGCTCACGCCATCGGAACCTCCGGGCCGGATCGGTCTCACACCCTCCAGGTGGACGCCTCGCGTGCCCATTCATTTCGGAAGAGCCGGCTACCTTCCAAAATCCGCAGACGAAACGCAAACGAGCGGGAAAAGAAAGTAATGGTCGCTTTCCTGAAAAGAAGAGGTTTTGGTGGCATTTGGGTCGTCATTTGGCGACACGCTGAGGATGAAGACTAGCGCCCGTGGTGGCATGGCCGGCCATGACTAGGCCTGTTCGCACATGCATAGCCATCAACTGTCGTACCCATCAAGCACTTCTCCGAGTCAAATGCTAACACCTTTTATTTTCAATGAAGAACAGAAGGGAGTTGGTATAGGTTTCAGGGTTTGTCTACACGGGCGGCACGCAAAAATCCAATCGGGACTGAACTGCGTACGGACAGTTTCGTCCCTACGCATCGGAGTGCTCAACACTCGTTTCTTCTTCCCGCCTTCCAAGGCACTATCTATAGTAAATGGGTTTGCGATGGAGACCTGGGCGGCACATCCCGCTGAATTCGGCCGAGCTGAATCATCAGATTCCTTTATACCTCTGCTCATGAAATTCAGGTGGCTGTCCAGTGTCCACGGCCACATTTCGCTATCTCCCCACGTCCTCATACAATTCCCTTTCAGTTCCATCCATGAATTTCAGGTACCAACTCCCAGCAACGTCACTCCACCAGGCTCCTGTAAACAAAGCGCCGAGTGCCCTACGCAAACGAACAGGCGCTAGCAGCTCGCCGATAAAACGGCGCCAGGTGAGGTTTCTTCTTTCGATGTATGATCATGCCCAGGCAGCCCCCACCACCTGAAGCGAAAGGGGAGCTCTCATGGTGTCTGCTCGCCGGGTGGATCGAGCAGCCGGGCTAGTGGCCTAGCGGCACACGCCATGATGCCGTCCAGTTTCAGGGCGTCCCCGGACCCGGGCAAAAAAGAACCAGAATTATGCTAAGGACTGCACTAAACAAGACCTGAAAGAGACCCAATGCAGGCGATGTGGGCGAACACATGTCCCGGGCGGGAGGATTAGCCGGGCAAAGACAAGGAGCGTGTCCCCTCTCGCGGATCCCTGGAAGTGCTTTCTGACCAAACTGCCAAAGATTCCGGCCCAGGTGAGAAGAATGAGTGCTGTAGGTTGGTGGCAGTTTGCTCACTGCCTCACTTTCATCAGAGAATGGCTTCTTTTGCCGGTGCCAAAGGCATAGCCTTTGCTTAATGCTTTTGTCACCATCCAGTACTTTGAAGAGGATAGTGACCTGATTACTGTGGCTCATGAGTGTACTTATATAGAGGTTAAAAGTTAAAAATGGGGAATAAATGGAAGGGCTAAGTAGTTTGGTGACATCATAGGACTCATCGCACTCGAGAATCTTCAGAAATTAAAGTTTCTCCAGAGTTCTGCATATAGCCTCAGGTCTCTCTTCCCAGAGGTGCCAGTGGCTAATGCAAGGTGCCGAAAGGATTTCTGTATGAAGAAAGCATGATCATGAGCATAGGATCAGCCTACGATTTTAACTGCGTTTGCCAACATAACTGTCCAATGACTAGTGCTAGTTTCTACAGTTATTTCCAATTTAATAGCTACTATGAAACCTGATATCTCACAGTCTGATGAATCATTGCCAACTCTTAAATAATACCAGCAAATTGTGGTGATTCTTTACACAAATATTATCAACAAGGCTCCCCTAACATTGGATGATCCCACTGAAGTACCCACCCATTATCATTAAAAATTAGTTAGGTAGATGACTATCCTTTCGGCCTAATGCCATTCCAGTTTATCTTGAATCAATATCCATCTCTATTCTTGCTAAGCGATACACTCTGCAGTAAATAACAAAAAAAAATGAGCAACCTCTGATATAGAATTTCTGGATTAACAACAATGGAAGGCCTTCTTAGCAGAGATTCGAGCACCATACAGAACTTACCTAAGATCAAACAAGTCTCGTTGATGGGCATGAAAGGCCAAGGATCTAGCAAAGTATTTAGAGCGATGATGATGAACAATAATATCATTTGTCTAACTCTCAGCTAGACAGTCACAACTTGAGAAGTCTTTGATTCTGGAAGAACTTTATTTGCAATGCTAAAAAATGTTAACCAATAATACTGCACATCATATATCTGTGTATTTTAATCTACATACACAAATATCATTATAAGTACAATCAGAGTGATCGAAGCTACTTAAGTAACAATACAGTACTTCAATTTCTACACTGTCACATTTACATGAATAAGTGTTGCACGTCGGACTTGTGCAAGCTGCAGAAAACAAACAGAACATGTTTTTGGCATTTCCTAGAGACATCTAGCATACAAATGGAATGATTGCGTAGCGAGAGCGAGGGTAATCTTCAAATTTCTGAACATACCATTTATGAGTTTGTACTGCTGCAAAGGACAAGTTTGCTATCTGCACAAAAAGGATTGTCAGTTCAGGTTGCTGTAATGAAAGACACTGAGTTTGTACTGCTGCAAAGGACACTGTAATGAAAGACACTGAAAAATGTCACAGAGAAGCCTACCACAAAAAGGTACAGGAACCACACCGAAATGTCTGATCCACCACTAGCTATCAGCATGCCCAAATATATTACCTATATACCAAAATAACACCAAATGTTAATAACATACTGATTTCAAACCCATAGCTCAGTGCACTTTAATCTAAAAAAATAGCTCAGTGCACTATTTGGATAGAAGCAAGAATAGAAAAATGTTTGACACCAACATCATTTAGATATTTGAAAATGGTGAAATAAATTGTGTTCCTAAGATAATACTGTGTTTTTATCATCTTTAAGTTGTATCAAAATGTGAGCATTTCCTTGTATGGCACTCCTAAAGAGAAATCTTTACTGCAGCAGAATCAGATTGGCGAGGAGCGTGCATATTCACTTGGCACCATTATTTTAGCAATTTGATGGGATTTTCCATATTCATCACTATGTACAACATTCTGAATATTAATGAAGGGAGTAGGAACTCACTAGTTCAGCAAGGTAATGGGGGCAAGACACCTGACTAAACCAGTCACCGCATGGAATTACATATTCATCAGAATCTTTGTGTTCACGCAATGATCCCTGTAAAAAAAAGAAACAATGAAATCCAAAGCATAAATAACTCCGCAAAATTCTCCTACAGAAGTTTGTACTTTGTTATTAATATCTAATAACTTTCATCTTTACGCTAAACAATTATTGTTTGCAGTTTCAACATTGGCATATTTTCTACATATCCACTGCTTATATTGTTCAGATTTGCAACAAAAAAAATAGCAGTATATTAGGGTTCTACATGTGACAGAAGTGAATACGTACAAGAATTGCATGGCAGCGGATCTGATGGAGCGACCCCCATATGAAAATAACAGCACCAATCCACTGGCACCACCCCAACTTTAGAAGAGGCTTCAAAAGATGTGACGGGTCAATTACTAGGTCCGGCATCCTTGCTCGACCCTTTACTATGAACTCAGCTATTTGATATCGAAGATACTGTATTGCTTCAGGAAGAGAAGAACTAGCAAGTGATAAAGGAGCAGCCACATAGTAGCTGGCAGGAAAAAAGACGAACAGTTTGTCATTTCAAAAGTCCAATGCAATAAAAAAGAAAGGCCAGTGCGATGAGACTTAATCAAAGAAATCCTTAACTAACTTTGCCACGGTTTGTGTAATCCTCTAAGCAATGTCACCATTACAACAAGGTTGATAACATCAAGTATTACTGAAAAGAAAGCCAACAATAGATCTTGACCCGTATGAGTTGCGATTAGCAGCAATGCGTTAGGTCATTTTATTTGCCATTTGGTTATATCGGGTCAAGGCTAATTCATCTGTTAAGCATTGTACTGCTGATTCATCCTGTTTACTTGTGTGTTTTCTGGATAACATTGCACAAGCTGCCGCAATGTAAAGAACAGCTTTCATAACAAGATCTTTTAGCACAGGCATGTGAATTAATGACAAAGCATGACAGGAACAAAATGAAGGAATATGTCGTCAAGTTGGCATGCCTTAGCAAGATTTATGTGATATAAATCAAGAAAATGGAGAAAGTTAAACAAAGAGGCATGATGAAACTTACAAAAGACCCAACAGATATCCCATGATGTGCATCCGAGCCGAAGGGCTGTAGTGGAACACATGTTCGGTCTCATACAGGCGTCTCAGAACCTGAATTTCCATCAATATAAGTACAAATACAGTCCGCCAGACACGATACTTGTGTTCCCTGGGGCGTGATGACCAGAAACTTGCCAAAGAGAATGAACTGGAACTTCCAACAAGATGGCTAGCAATTGTGGAGTAACTCGATGGCTCCGGCACCAATGGTGTCATTTTCATGTATGCATAGAACCATATTGCAAGTAGCAAGGTTGTCGTCACAACCACACCCACCACGTAAAAATGCAAGAAGAATTTTTGCGGAACGGTGAACCTCTGCACTTTTGGAGAAGATTTGTAAGTTTGATTTTCCAAGTAGCAAAAATTTGGCGTTCAAAATAAACTGCTCAAGAAAAACTGTTGTTAAATTTCACTGTTGATAATATGCCGTATGTTTTTTTTGTCATGGAACTCATTCGGCATGTGGCTTGAATATAGTCAAACTATCGTAAATATACCTCAAAATTAACATAAAGTCGAATTGCTAGTTAACAGATGCTAATAACCATGCTTTTGGAGCCCAGGTCTTAAGTGCAATCGCTAATTAACAGATCACATATTGTAGAATACAAAAACTTCTCAAAACTAAACCACATTGGGTCAAATTTTATCAGTTTTACAGTAATATCCTATAACAGTCACGTTCTAGCAATAGGAGCTCAGTAATTTTACAAGCCAACACCACCAAATATAGTCAAAGCAATCTACATCAGCTCGAAGTTGTACCAGATTTGATCTGCTATCCTGCAACAAAGCTGCTCTGTAGAAGTAGGGGCATGGTAATTTACAGGTCAAAGGCACCACCTCTAACCAAACGTGCATGAGCCCCCGTGATTTCTGACTACCCCGAAAATTTCCATTCCAGCACCGTAACAAGGTTATCTGAACTTCAGAAGAACCTTATTTGTCCACACGGCGAAATAGCTTCTAGAGTTTAAACTAAACCACGATTAACCAACCACGCTTCTGTCTATGTTTCTAAACCAATCTATAACCGGTAGGAAATCAAAGTGAACACGAGGCGAAACGTGAACCGCCAGCAATCTTACCGCCTTGGAGGACGAGGACGCGGAGGATGCCCTGGCGGTCTTGCCGCGGGAGGAGATGGCGCAGAGCAGCTGGTGGAGGAGGCGCCCGCCGGCGGCCGCGGGGATCGGCAGCGCGGCGGCGGCGATGGGGAGGATGGCGGCGACCCAGGTGAGGCAGAGGAGGGGCTGGAGCGCGGGCCCGCCTCCCGTCTCCATTCGAACGCCGCCCCGCGCTGGCGCGCGCGCGCGCGCAGGCGGGGGCTCCGTAGGCGGCGACGCGGCGCGGCGCGGCGGAGGCAGAGACCCGTGCGTCCGGAGGGGGGGGGGGGGGGGGTGGTTTGGGTTTGTGCTTGGAGTGGGGAGGAGGCAAGCGAATCCGGAGGACGCACGCACGCAACTCTGGTGCGTTTCCGGCGGGGAGGTTCAGCGCATTTTAAGATCGGTTCCTTCTAGAAACGGGCCTGGAAGGCGTTCGTGATGTATTAACTGCGTCCAAACCTAGCTGAAAACTGCCATCGGACGCTTGATCCACCATCTCATGTTCCATCATCGGATAAGTAACAAGTCGGAGCTCGCTGGAAACGCTACGCGGCTGCTTGGTGCACACCGCAGCACAGAGTGGCGTTTCGCTTTCTTCGCGCTGCACGTGTCACGGCGAATAGATGGGAGTGGAAGCTGGACGAATCCAGCTTGGTCACGTCGTCCGCAGCAGGTTTGCATGAGCAGTGTATACGGACGACCTAGGTTTTAATGGGATCCAGAAGTGAGATCTCATAGGATCTTATGGTAGCACCCATGTTTTCTAATTGAGAAAAAGGAAAGTGCACTGCCAACCACTTTGGGTGCCCTTACGGTTGAGTCGCTCGGCAATTATATTTGTAGCTATGTGACACCATCATCAGCAGGCAGGTCATTTCACTACAGGTCACGGGTGTTGGTCACTCCGCAATTCTTGCATTGGTTGGCTATGCGAGGTTCAATTTTCACACCTTATTGTATCCACTGAATTTTGCTCCAGGATTTTGACGCTTCCTTGATAAACCAAGAGGCAGAGGCTTAGGAGTTCTCTTCAGAATCCTATCGGTTATCTTTCTCGGTCCCTTCAAGTTAGAGCCAAATTCTATGACATCTCTCCCTTGCATGCAGAGGCGTATAGCCTCCTTTTAGCTATCACACGTTGTGCTCTGGAAGCGTGAAATAGTGCGTCCACGGGGAACCAAGTTCAAATGGAAACAAAACTTAGGAGAATGGCTTTTGCCCAAATGATAGTTGCTTTATCACCATAGAAGATAACCCTTCCATCCCCTAGAATTAGGATAGATGTAGTGTTCCTGCTGAAGGATTCAATTTCCAATAGCATGAAAAAATTGGTATTTTCATCACTAGGTTGTATACAACACACTATATATTTTCTTCCCAATATAACTGCTTGTAACGCAGCAACTGAAGCAAGTGTTTCTTAATATGATCTTTTCTGACTATCACATGTTATTTAATCTATAACCACAAGTATAACATGACAAGTGCATTTAGAGTGACTGAAGCTACTTGAGGCCATATATCTTTTGCTCCGGATTGGGAATATCTTTGATAGTCTGAACCATTTTCTAGAGATACAACTAGCATACATATGGAATGAGTGCATAGCGAGAATGAGGATAATCTTCAAATTTCTGAAGGTACCATTTATGAGTTTGTATCGCAGAAAAGGTTAAGTTTGTTATCTGCACAAAAAAGAATGTTATATTAGTATGCTCCAATGAAGGATACTAAAAGGTACCATAATCACAAGTTGGTTGGATTCTAAACAAAAATGGATACAATTAAGCATATCACAAAAAGAAGCATGAGCCACATCGAAGTATTTGATCCACCACTAGCTATCAAGAAGCCGAAATATATTACCTATAGGCCAAAACAGAAAATGTTAATAACATATTGATTTTAACCACATGTTAGTCAAAGAATAGCAGAAGCTCGACATCAGCTAGCATCATCTATATATTTGATAACGGTGAAATAAAACATGTTTCTCAGATAATATTGTATTTTATTATCTTTGAGCATATGTGTAGAATGTATATATTCTATTACATGACTAATGGCTACTAAAGAGAGAAGTATATTGCCGAAGATCTAGGTTAACATTTTTTATACAATGTCTACCATTATATTAAATATCGACAGCGTAAACAAAAAAAATCAGACATAAGCATTGCAACCCCCGATCCACCAAGAGGTGACGCATCCCAGACTCACACACTCTAAGGCCCCGTTTGGTTGGGCGTCGGCAGCGAGCGTTAGCGTTTCCAACGTGCCAGCCGAACCAAACGCGTGACGTTCCCGACGAGATTATCCCACCGCAGCCGCATTTACGTGTTATCCTTTCGCAGCAGGCCGCGAGCAGCTTCTCCGCGTTCCGACCGACCGACGCAGGAAACCCACCACTTCCCTCCGCTTCGATCTGCCCCTATCTCCCCTCTTGCGGCCGGCCGAGCGCCGCTCCCCCTCGCCGGCGGCCACCTAGGCAGCCGCAATCTCGCCCTCCCCGGCGCGGAGGACGAGCAGCGTTGTCGATCCGATTCGTGTGAGCGCCCGAGAGCCGCCGCGCCGCTGTCAAGCGCCGAGCTCCTGCTGCTGCTGGTGGTCCTGGCAGGTACGCCTCCTTCCTCCCCTCCGATCCGAGAAGGTCGCGAAATGCCAACCCGTGTGAGCGCCCCATTCCCCTTCCTTCTCCCTCACTGCATATTTCTTCTTCCTCCAGCCACCATTAACAGACCTCGAGCAGCTCACCATCGCTGGCCAAATCCGCTCGATTTCCTCCATGAATTTCAAATCCCCCGCACCTGAGGCTCACTCACCTCCATAGCTCCCTCCCCAACCCCTCCTACACGAGCTCCGACCACCGCCTCGCCTGGAATCGAGGATTCCCCGGCCACGCGCCGCCCCTGTGCGGCCCTGCACCGCTCTACTGGGAGCCCCGGCTCCTCCTGGGCGCGCTGGAACTCTGGGCTTGGGGCCTGGGGGTCCTAGCTGCTGCAGCGGCCGGGCATTGGTGGCCACAAAGAAACTCTGAATTTCCTTTGCCCACAAAGAAATTGGTGGCCGCAGCCCTCTCCTCTGATTGGTTCCATGAGCATACAAGCTGTGGTGCTCATGACTAAATCTGTGGGAGAAGGGAAACATCGAAAATCCGGATGGTTTACCATTGCCACCCAAAAGCCTCTCCAGAAGGAGCGATCCACAGGTGATCTCTCCCCTAACTGGACTACGACGAATGGCTGGATGCTGCAGCTGTTTGTTTTGATGCGCCTGGTTTCTCAAGTGATCTCATATTCCCCTCATTTCGAAGGTAGGAATTTTACAGGAGTTTTACATTGAATTTCTTATGATATCCGAGAGTACATTTTCATAACTAGGTTGCAATGGTACATCCCTGATTATGTCAGTCTAGACGTAAAGTACTTTTGAAGTAGTATATTAGAAAAAAAAAATATTTCTTCTATGCTCACAAAGTCACACGTACTTAGCATTTTGATCATAATCCGGTCAAATCTAAATTTTGTGTCAATTGCTTTCAAAAGTTTAGTTTTAGAAGCAAAAATATGCTTTTGCATTGATTAGTTGGTATGTGTATCTTCAACAATTTTAGTTCATTGTGTTGGTTACGCACACCACTTTTTCTACACAGCTCTTTTCCTTGTATGAGCAACATTTCATAGACCTTTCCTTCTTAACTACATTCATCTTCACTGCAGGCATTAATCAAACTGGATTTCTCATTGGATTCACCTGCTTTCTACACAGTTTATGAGGTAATTCCTGTTCAGTTCTACTGTAAAGTTGCCCCATGATTACTCAAGTCTTGCTTTAAATAGTGCATCTTAAGCCTCTTTAATTTACAGTCTTGGTAAGAGCAGTTATTTATCCAACTTTGTGTTGCTGCATACATCATTTGCTTGTGGATGAAAAATAGCAGTTGTGTTCCTCAAATTAGTGATGGGTGAAAAGGCAGTGTGGGATAACGCCACTTTGAAGCACTTCATTGACATTTGCAAGGAGGAACTTAGTCTTGGAAATAGACCAAATGGCTGTTTTACTAGAACTGGTTGGAATAACCTTGATTATAAGCTTTTTGCAAGAACCAGGTTGAAGCTAGTGAGGTCACCATTGAAGAATAAATTAGACAACATGAAAAAAGATTACACCGTATTCATGGAACTGAAAAATGCTGCCACTGAATTTGGATGGGATGATGCGAATCAAACTGTTGATTGTTCTAACATGTGGTGGGATGAACATCTTGCGGTGAGTTAAGTTTTGTTTTTTTCAAGGGAATTCTATTTGTCTTTGTTATATTTTGTTCCTCACCTTGCTAAATTTATTTTACAGCGATGCAACAACCCAGAGAGAGGTATCAAGTGCGTCCATGTCAAGTTTTGAAAGCGAGGGCCAAAGTACCTTGATGATTTACATCTGCTGTTTGAGAAGGTGCATGTCATCGGTGCTTCCGCATCATGTCCGGGAGATATTTTTTCAAGTGACTCGAGTGATGAGGACACAATGAAGATTACTCCCAATGAGAAACCAAAACTAGCAGGAAAGAAGCGCAAACAATTGTCTAGTCCGACTGAAGAGAAGGAGGAGAAGAGTCCATTTTTTCGGATGCACAAGAACACATGCATGAGAATTGAAAGTGCAGCTGATAAAATTGGATCAAGTCTTGAAGCATCATCAGCTCCTCCACAATCCAACTCTATTCCAACTATTGCACAAGTTATGAGAACGGTGAAGGATTGTGGGATTCAAGAAAAAACTGCTTTGATGCACGCAGCTACCTTATTAATCATGAAGGTTGAGTTTAGAGAGATACTTAGTGCGCTTGAAACAAATGAAGGAAATGTTTGATTTGATTGAGAGGGAGCACGAGATGAAGAAGGCCATCTAGATCAATTTTTCTTGTGTTTCAACCATTTATTTGCTTACGTTCTTGTATGTTGGAATAATTATCGTGTATGTTGGACCCAGTTTTGTTTTCTACGTTGGAACCAGTTTTGTTTTGTATGTTCAAACCAGTTTCCTTGTATGTTCGAACCAATTACCTTGTATGTTGAAAGCGTTATTTCTATATTTGTTAAACAATTTACTTTGTTTATGTAGATGGATGCGAATATGGAAGAGCTGGCTAGAAAAGGGCAGCAATCTCTTCTTTCACTAAATGAGTTATCTCAACATGCTGCTCTTATTGGAAATCTGGGTGCTCTTTACAATGAGCCATATGCTAACAAAGCTGATTATAGAGCAAAAGAAGATCCAGAATGTGGTTATAATTTGGTCATGAAGTGCTTCAAGCGTCCAAGACAGTTTTACAAGATGTTTTGGATGAGTACAGCGATTTTTATAGCTCTTCATGATTTATTGGTGTCTTCGTACGGTTTGACATCTTCTAGAAATGTTACATCAATAGAATCATTAGCAATATTCTTATGGATTGTTGGAGGGTCTCAGTCATTCTCCCAAGCTGAAAACCGTTTTGTCCGGTATACATGGACAATTCATATAAAATTCAAGGAGGTATTGAAGTCTTTACTTAAATTAGCAAACCATAACATCAAACTGAAGGATCGAACATTTAGCAATGAACATGAGAAGTTGAAAGAACATCGTTTCTGGCCTCATTTCAAGGGTGCTATTGGTGCAATGGATGAAACACATATACCGGTTGTTGTTCCGGTTGATGAGGTGATTAACTACACTTGTCGTCATAAATATACATCACAAAATGTACTTGCCATATGTGACTTCGATATGAGGTTCACATTTGTGGTTGCTGGATGGGCGGGTTCCGCAGATGATACACGGATCCTTAACCATGCATTGGCAAACTTTCCTTCATTTCCTATACCTCTTAAAGGTAAATAGTACCTTATACTTTGATCATCTTTTTTTACAATGCTAACTTATTTTTCTTTTTTAGATAAATACTAACTTGTTGACTCCGGTTATTCAAATCGAAATGGATACCTTGCACCTTTTAAGGAGACTATGTACCGTATACCAGAATTTCGTCATCATCGTGGACGTCCACCGCAAGGGAAGCATGAGTTATTCAACTTTTTGCACTCCTCTCTCCGCAATGTCATTGAGCGTGCATTCGGAGTTCTCAAGCAAAAATAACGCATATTGAAAGCTATGCCGAGTTTCTCAGCTAAACGGCAGAAGGAGATTATTATAGCTTGTTTTGCACTACATAATTTGATTCGGGATAGTCAGTTGCGTGATAAGGAGTTTGAAAGGTGTGATGCAGATGAGGAGTATATGCCAAGAGCATCAAATGTTGAGGAGCAAACTCAAGATGATGGTCGTGAGATAGAGTAAGAGAATGAAGTTACTATGAACACAATTCGTGATAGGATAGCTACTTCGATAGCTAATGCAATGGGAACATGAGATTGTTATGTAGCTGACAACTCTTTTGAAATGAACAATGCACTTATATATTTAATTTCGTAACAAATATGATAATTTAATGCAAAATCACATTGTTATATTTATTGTACCTGCATACAGCATTTCAGGACCTCAGAGGCATTACAAATATTTTATATCAAATCTACAGTTTCATAGCAGGTTGAAACAAACGGCTTTCAACTTTTTCACAGCTGTCTTTCACAGCTCACGGCTCAACCAAACAACCAAACGCACCCTAAGAGTTATGAAAATCAGAACTTATTTTATTGAGTAACCTATTATCGGTTGATACCATTATTTTAGCAATATAACGAGACCTTTCATGTTCATCCAAATATGGCTTTGAAACATCTAGGATATGAATGAAGAGAATAGGCACTCACTATTTTAGCAAGGTAATGAGGACAAGACACACGACTAAACCAATCACCACATGGAATTACATATTCATCAGTATCTGTGTGTTCGCGCAATGATCCCTGTCAAAGTAGAAAACATAAACAATAAAATCCAACTGATAATAACTTCTAAAACTGTCCTCAAGAAGTTTGCTAGGAAAAGATGCATACAGACACAAGGCCTACAGAAAAATATGCATATCAAATAACTTTTTATCTTTCCACTAAACAGTTATTTATTGCAGTTTCAACACATCAGCATATTAAATTTATACACATCCACTTATGTTGTATGTTGTTCATATTTGCATCAAAAAGGTAACTATAGATTTTATGTTCTACGTAAATAATAGAGAAGTGAATACTTACAAGAATTTTATGGCAATGGAACTAGTGGAGCAAGCCCCAGATGAAAATAGTTGCACCAATCCACTCGCGCTACCCCAGCTTTGGAAGGGGCATCACGAGACGTGACGGGTCAATTACTAGACCTAGCATTCTTACTCGACCCTTCACTGTGAACTCAGCTATTTTATACTGAAGGTACCCCATTGCTTCCGGAAGGGAAGGACTAGCAAGAGATAAAGGTGCAGCCACATAGAAGCTGGATGGTATAGGAGCGAGAGAAAATAGGTCATTCTAAAAGGTAATTACAGTTAAACAAAATGGATCAGTTTCGTGCTACTTGTTTAAATAAACCTTTATGGAACTATCATTGTTTTGTAATTCTATGTAATATTATTACCATCCATTACAACAAAAGTCGATAAGTTCAAGTATTGCTCAAAAGAAATCCAACAGCTGATTTTGACCCTAATAAATTACATTAGTAGCAATAAGCTAGTATGTTATTTTCTAGCCCATGTGGTCATGTCAGGCCAAGGCTAGTTCATCAGGTAAATTGTACTTGCATGTTTTGTGGATAAGATATCCATAAGCTGCCATAATATGGAGACGGACTTCCATATCAATCTTTTATCTTAAGCATGTGAATTTATGACAAAGTGAGAAGGGAAGAAAACAAATGAATATGTAGTCAAGTTAGTATATCTTACCAGGATTTACGTGATATATGAATAAAAAAATAGAGTAAGTAAAAAAAAATGCTAGATGGGACTTACAGAAATCCCCCCAAATAATTCATAATGTGCATCTGAGCTGTAGGGCTGTAACGGAACACATAGTTACTCTGATACAAGCGTCCGTCTCAGAACTTGAATTTCCATCAATATAAGTAGAAATACAGTCCGCCAGACATGATATTTGTGTTCCATTGGGTGTGATGACTGAACATTTGACAAAGAGAATGAATTTGACCCACCAACACGATGACTAGCAATTGTGGAGTAACTCGATGACTTGGGTACCAATGGTATCATTTTCACATATGCATAGTGAAAGGATCGTGATGTCACCTAGAGAGGGGTGAATAGGCATACCTACAAATTTTCACTCAAAAGCGGCGAATAAAATTCACTGACTGCCAAACTCGGAACTTCCGGTTTTACAAATCCGAAACTTCCGGTTTTACAAATCCGGAACTTCCGAGTTTTACAAACCGAAACTTCCGGATTCACACAGAATAGAGTGAAAGCAATAAATCTAGTGCGAGTAAATGAATATAAATTCAAACCTCAAATGCAGAGTAGGCTCAGTGAAGTTTCTGGAGTAGGTGCATGTTGGTACATACGGACAGGGGTACCTACCTCCTGCTAGGGTGTCCAGCCCTGGCATGTGCGCCAAGCGCATCATGGTGGACGCACTCCACCACATGTTCGGCCGCCTATCCTCGATCATCGCGGGCCTTGCCCGCCAAAGAGTCGTCTGACAGTGTATCCAACCTGATGGGCGCAAGATTATCCGTAACCTCGCCCTTGGCCTTTGGGTTACAAGGCATACGGCCCGGGCCTGACAGCTGTGATCATGGTCTCCGGACCTCCCCCCGTGCTCTTATAGGTCTGGCGCCTCCACGTACCCACAAGGACAGGGTGCTTGGGAATGACCTCCATAGGTCCGGACCCCCGGGGTGGTCCGGCGCCGCCACGTGTGGGAGCCAGACCCCTATGGGCCTGTCCACCCGGACTGGCCTCGGGGGCCTGGACCTCCCGTCCCTCCGGGAAGGGGTCCGGTGCCGCCACGTGCCGCCAAGGAGGCGACAGCTAGACCAACCCTACCACGTGCCCGTGGCAAAAGGCCTTCCGTGGGACGCCGGCCCAACTACCGCACTAAATGCGGGTAGGTGGGCTGCGCATGCCCAAGACAGGGCATGGCCTGCCCACTGACACACTGGGCAGGTATGCTGACACGGAAAAGGTACGGGGATTTAGAGTGGTTTGGGCCGCCGGAGCGTAAGACCCTAGATCTCCCCCAAACTCTTCCTAAACTAGGATTAGGCGGGTGCATTCCGCCACCCGGCTGGATACTTCTTCCGACAGTGCACATAGTTCCTATACACAGAAATACTACCAACCGAGTAGATCAACCAATTTCACAAATATCACAATTAGTGCAATGAGAAGCAAAACAGTAGGGAACACAAAGATTTGTTTTACCGAAGCTCGGATTCACTTCTTGCTACCAAAGCTACTACTAAAGCACAGTGAATCCTACTCTCCGTTGAGGAACTCTTTAGGATGTGAGTCTATTCCATCTCACTTCCACCGAGTCGGATCTTGTTCCAACCACTTCCCCACTTCACTAAGCTTGCTTCTTCCCTTACGGAGTCAAAGTGCAACCTGCACAAACTTCCCGCGGCTTACCACATGATTGGGAGCTCGCCGGGCAACCTCTAACCGTCTATGAGGCAAGATCTCCAAGAGTAACAAATTCGAAACACACGATTTCGGTCAAACTCAAGTGCTTAAGGTTTGCTATGCTCTCAAGTGATCTCAAGTAGTAACTCTCTCAAACCCAACTCAAGGATATGACATGAATCACATAATCTCACAAAGAGAGGTTGGGGAGAGCTCAACAAGGCTACCAAGCTTTCTTAGGACGACCAGCAAGCAATAGAATAATGTCTAGAACAGCAGCCCCTAAGGAGGGGGCTCAAAGGTATAAATAGCTAAATCCAAAAAAACTTATCGTTATATGATAGTTAGAATCCGAAACTTCCGGATTCATAAACTTGGAATTTCCAAGTTTTCAAACCAACTAGCCATTAGTGCCACGTATGCAAAATCCGGAACTTCTGGGTTGGGAAACCCGGAACTTCCGGGTTGCCCCCGTTAGTTCTAACCAATGTGCACTTGAGGCTTTTGTATTTCTCTCAAGTCACTTAGGTTATTTGAGCACTGAGACTAAATAAAATTCAATGTGATGCATCCCTCTTGGTGGTACGACATGCGTATACTCAAGATCAAAGGTAGATTATATTTCAACCACTTAAGCTTCTCAGAAATGTACCAAGCCATATCTCGATCAATCTCAACCTGAGAGGTGCAATCAGTTCTGTTTCTTTTCTTTGAGCACATATTCCTTGAGCTAATGACTTGAACCATCAAACTTGAATGAAATCCACTTCTAGTTTAAATCAATATCTTCACAATATGATTCTAGAAAAATTGATACTTGCTAATATGAACACCATACGTGACCAAGATTCTTCAAGTTGAATCCAAAGAAAGTTTACCCTAGCGTTGGTTCCTCAGCACAAACCCATTGCCCTTCTTCACGCTTAGTCCCTCAAAATACTATCCCGGATTCCAACCCTTTATCCTTACGTTACATAGAGCTTCATAAAAGTTTGTATCTCAATTAAATCATCCATAAAGTCTATTCTTCATAATTTTTTACAACTTATATCTTCTATTGATAGATTGTTCGTTTCTTTACAAGAAATTTCCTTCTAGTGCTATCACTTTATCAACAAGCTTCATTTAGATATGAGAATAAATAGTTGTCATCGAACACGTGACTCAATCCATATAGTATTCATTGCTTGTCAATATCATCACTTTAATCATAGTCTAGTCACAAGTCTTGTCATATGAACCTTTTATCTTTACTTTCAATATCTTTCATCACAAATATTCCATTGATATGATAATTAATTCATGCTCATATGCTCAACAAGATGATTAGTTCTTTAACCGTGGTGTCATTCAATTTACCAAAACCCATTAGGGACTTAGATGCACTTTCACAAAGAACCATATTGCAAGCAACAAACTTGTTGTGGTAGCCACACCCATCATGTAAATATGCAAGAAATACTTTTGTGGAACTATGAACCTCTGCACCTTTGGAGAAGAATTATAAGATTTAGTTTTCTAAGAATCATAAGATTACAATACTTAACATAAATTGGTCACAAAATTTGATAAATAGCCAATTAAATCTTTTTATTCAAAGCTATTTAAATCTTACAATGGATGCAATGCAATATTATTTTTTTTCTCATGGAGGTTATTTGGAATGTGGTTTGAATATAGTCAAAATATCATGAAGAAACCTACATAAAAATTGCATTGCGTTTTAACAGACATGAATAGTCATTACAAGCTCAGGCTTCAGTAGTGATCCCTAATTAACAAAAAAAAATTATAGAATACAGGAACTTGTGGAGATCCGGCTACATTAGTTCAAATTCTACCGGCTTTACACTACTATCCTAAAAGACAGTAAGGTATCCAGCATCAGGATCTTAGTAACTTACAAGCTAATGGTATCACCACATATGCGAAAAATCAAATCAGTCAGCATCATGTCAAAATTCTATCAGACTTGCGCTAGCATCTTGCAGTCATCACTTATCTAGTGGTAGGAACATGGTAATCTATAGGTTTGCGGCACCACCTCTAACCAAGTGTATGAGCTGAGCTCCATTGATTACTGATTAGTCCAAAATTTCTCAACTCTTCCTTCAGCCTGATATCCCGTCTCCTATTCCAAATACTTTGACTTGCAGTTTTAGTAATATAAATTTAAGTGGAAATTAAATATTATGAAATATTTTCCATGGTGGATCTAGTAACTCCAACCATTTTTTCATCTATGTAACTCTTCATATATTAATAGGCCAAGTTTAGAAAAAGTTTGACCATATAGCTAGAATCATAAAACGATATGAAGTGCACAAGAAGCACCTAATCTGTAGACACCGCACAATAGCTACTTGATCTGGAAACTAATCCATGACTTAGCTTGGCAGTGAAAATAGTTATGGGTGGATCGGAGTTGCTACGAGCACACACATTATGTAATGGCCAGCACACACAAGCTAAAATAGTAGGTGCTAAGTACGTAAAAGCATAAAAAACTCACATGTCAATCTAATACAACGTTTTGTCACAATATAGCTAGGTCTTTTTACTCACAATATAATATTTTCCTTTTATCTATTTTTCCACATACTGTACGTACATTTCACTTTTAGAAAGTGGAACATAAACACTCTATAATCAACTTGTACGTGAGAAACATCCATCGACAATTTGTGCAACCCAACCGCCCGCAATGTTACCGCCTTGGATGGGGAGGTCCTGTAGGTCTTGCCGCGGGCAACGACGGTGCAAATCAGGCGACGGACGGTGCGGCCGCCGCCGGCCACGGGGATCGGCAGCCCGGCGGCGATGGGGAGTGGACGCGAGCCAAAAAAAAATGCAAAGGAGGGTCTCTAGCGTGGACCCGCCTCCCGTCTCCATTCGGTTCAAGACCGGTTGGTTCCTTCCAAGCAAACGCACCTGTACGTGGGCCGGCCTGCGGGTCGATCGATGGCTTGATCTGCTCATCTGATCGTCGATCTCTCTCTCTCTCTCTCTCTCTCTATGTCTGCCGAGTGGTACGGGCTGTTGAGTTATTCACGTACGGCAAATTAGTTGTGTGTCAATTTCGAAATGGGCACTGTATGGCTGCTGCAGATATGCCCATGTCTGATTGTTTCACCGGATTAAGTGCAGTGCTGCCGTACAGGGAGAGTTCACTGAAAATGCATGCAAGTTAATCGTTGAATCCGTGTTGCGTGTTGTGGCTATTTTTGTAGCCCTGAACGTGTTAGTGAATAGCAGTGAGCTCAAAGCTGGACGCTCAAACTGATGAGTCATGCGCTTGCCAACTATATCACTGCTGAAGATGCTATTGAGACTCACATGTTTGGTTGAATGTAGTAACTGTCAGCATCCATATGGAACATCTGCTCCATGCTCATCATCACTCCGGTTACAGTCTATCACCAACCAACCATCGTTGGCTACATCAGTAAGAACTTTGCAAAAGTTTGGTATAGGAAGCTTGAGCGAGAGTGACTTGCCACGTTCGAACACCGACCTGCTAGATGACAGGAACCACGCATACTCGTGTTTATTCTTTCTATCTACTAATCAGAGTCATGACAGGCTACACTAGTTGTCCTTGGAGGGACGTCCGCTCGACCATTGCTCCTTTACCTCGTATAGTCATGTTCCTCCTTGAGGTGATCCTGAGAAATAGATCGATGTGCGACTTAACATTATTAACTGCGGTAGATAATTGCAGTGTCTAATGTTTCTGGAAGCTGCAAGTTGTCGCCTTGAGTTGAGACTCAAAAACACATGCTACCCTCGATGGGCACGTTTAGTTGCATGCACACATCTCAATTCTGGCAAATTCGCCCAACAAATTTAGTGCGACTATGTGCTTGCCAACCATATCACTCCTGAAGACGCTACCCAATTTGGTACATGCCTTTTCTTCTTCTTTTCTTTTTTGACACGATAACGGGGACTTCTTCCATTAAACAGAGATCTCGAGCAGATCAATATCAGCAATAATACAAGCCGGCACATCACTAACCCAGACTAGCAAGGAGTTACATTCAAAGGTGTGGTCAACCTCGGCAAACCTCATATGCTGATGCCGTGTTACATACTCTCGACTCGTAAAGCGTACACTGCCGCTGTTGAAGCTCGCTGCGATCAGGTGAGCACTGCACCTGCCACGCAGTCCGGCCGGGTCCTTCCATTGAAGGGTTGTTTGCACCAAATCATGGGCATCAGAGTCGATAATCAATCAGGTGATGGATGACCGCCACACTACTTCGATGACCGCACGCAGCTCAGCCCCAAAGGCACTACTCAGCTCAGTGGTCTGGATTTTCCGGTTTTGCCTGCTACAAGGTGCATGCATGCACATCTCTGATGACCACACCCCAGCCTCCCGTTTTAACTGGTGTTGGCTCCTAATAAGCGGTCCGCTCAAACCTGAAAAACTGGAGGAATTCCAAGGTACACCAGCTGCTCAGCTCAGCCGCTCAGGTAAGGAGATTGGAGAGGGCGTGCATGGAGCGGGTAAGGACCTAGACGTGAAACTTAATGAGAACATGGACATCAAGAAGTTTGATGCGGGAACATGACTGTTTTAGTGAAAGGTACCCTCTCTCTTTGTGTCGTGTGCGCTTTTTCCATTTGGATCCAAAATGATAAGGATATCCCTATCATTGGTACAACCACGCCTACTACACAACAAGGATCAATTAATTGAGCACGAGCATGACAACTAAATTATCAGGTAAAGTCGTTCCTTACTGTCCAAATAAGTTATTTTTCGAAGGGGTGCTACTAAAGTCTTGTGATGACTTTCTTATGATTAGAACTTGAAAGCCGAATCAGATTGGAGAAAGCACTACAATGACAACAAACAAGTGGAAGGAGGTACGAGAAAATGAAGGATCGGACCAAAGAATCGGACTGCAAGTTCGGACAGCCTGTTCGGACCTCCAGGAACTAACAACTTCTATGGAACATAATTCTCCGCTCCGAAGGGTGTTGGAGACTCATGAGCGGTTGATGGAAAGCTCTTGAAGCCTACTTTCAAATGGATTAAGAAACACTATCAGATTCCATCGGAGTCGCCCAGCAACTATAGAGAGATGGTCAGACCTCCAGTCTTGAGCTGACAGCCTTGTATCAAGTGAAGCCCGCTAGGGGTCCATTCTATGTTAGGGTTTCCACCCTTCCACGCCTCCTGGCTGTCTCCCATGTATAAATACATGCTCCAGCATTCAGGAGAAGGTTGGGTTTTATTTTGTTGTAAGTTTAGCTTCAGCTACTTCTTGGTGAGTGCGTGTGTCGATTAGACCACCCGTTTGTTTGATTCAAGATCCCAACTCGTGATTCAGTTTTAGCCTTTAGCTTGATTTTTGTGAGTTATTTGCTTGCTTGTTCTCGGTTGCTAGTAGGTTCAAAGGTGTTCTTGGCACAGCAAGAACATCACAATCGGAGATGGTGTACCTGTTGCTAAGGCGCATCCTTATGGAGGTTGTAGTCGGACAGCCAACATCGAATCCACCACCAAATCGAGTTATCCCCAACTCTCATCGAAGACCGAGAACATACCCTAACGGGTTCTACCACAAAATCAGTCTTATTCCATTCCATTATGCTTTGCATTTGGATGGGAAATCATGTATCATGGCAGGGTTGTTGTACCTTGTGTTTAGTAGCTAGACGGCTACCATGATGATGCTACCATCGGTCTCGTTCATCTAGTCGTCCCCGTCCATTTGCTAATCACGCTCTATCATGACCAATCACCCCCACGCCTCACCGGAGATAAGCCCACTTCCGCCGCTATGGACCACACTGCCGGCTTGCTGAAAGGCGCGAAGATGCAGAAGCGTACAATCGGCTACCGCTTGGGGGTTAAGGTCTTCATCACCAGGGCCAGTTCGATTCGGGAGGCAAAAGGGATGTTGAAGATCCCGAAGAAGGGGCTGAAGAGCAGGAAGGGGGTGGGTTATCGATAAGATTGACAACCTAAGTGCCTGGAGCGGATCCACGACAAGATCAACGTCGCGAATGACATCCTCAGTGACATCCTCCGTGTTGAAAAAACAATATGTACTTAGAAAGGTTCTAGAAGAATTTGGAAATTGCAAGAGAGAGGAGTTACCATATTATATGTTGAGATAGAAATTCTCTAGAATGAGATATTTAGTATAGATGGATAAGGATAAGAGAAAATTCTAGAATTAGATATTTTGTAAAGAAAAGCGTGAAAGTTGCCACATGGCAACATCACAACACAAATGAGCACTTATAAATACAGGTGTTATCTTCCCTCTTGCCATACTATGGCACAAGAGGTCATGGCACGTTAGCCATGTAGTGTAGTTATACCATGATAGGGTAGCAAATAAAGAGTATAAGAGTCTTGTGTTAAGACTTATATCATGTTATAGTAAATAAAGAGTTGAGTTCTCGTCTTCCATGTTGGTGTCTAGGCAATGGTGAATCTATGATTTTAAGTTAGGGTGGTCAAGTAGAACAAAATTTTTAAATATTTTATTGAATAAGTCAATCTAATCTTATAAAGATATAATTTTTCACTTTTCATCTTCTCAATTCAATTATCACTTGTTTTATAAAAACTATTTTTTCTGCTAGTAAAAAATAAGATCAAATATGAGAAAATCAAGGGGAACCTCTTTGGGCCGAATCTTAGGTTGGTCGGGGGCCAACTGGCCCACCTCGAGATTTGCCCCCGTGTCTAAGTTTGTTTGGTACGGTATGGGTATAGCGTCCGCAGAAGAAGTGGTATCACACTATTTTGGTACCACTTCTTAGAAGTTGGTGTCTAATGTCAGGAGCACCAATTTCTCAATACTCCGCTTCATGGTGCCCAACCTTCAACCCGGCTAACGCTGCGCCCCTCTCCTCTGGCTCTACCGGTCGCGCCGGCCATCCCCTACAACCGGCATGCTACTCCCTCCGGCGTCGTGTTCACCTCCCCGATGGCCACGCTAGCACCGCATCCACCAATATCTTCAACAGCACCGAGTTTGCGAGGCGTCTGCGTGACTTTAGGAGTGTCATGCGCGATCTCCCCCTTGGCAGCCCTAGAGTCCAACTGTCCGCGTCCCTTCTAGGGGTGCGGATCAATGAGGTAGGACGGGCGTTGATGACCGAGGAGAGTGATACTCCTGCTCTCTGAACAATTTCAGCTCGCCAAGGAGAGGTTGTATCAGGTCCGACTATCATCGAGCTTTAGTTAGTCTCCTATGCAATTACTTTTGGAGCAGTTTTCCAACGAAGTGGGGGTACATGTTGAGGGATAGGTCCTATTCATCTGCAGTTGTGAATTTATAAGAATACAAATAGCGCGATAGGTGATGTAAATAGCATATAGTTCTAAACGATCATCCTCTTATGTATGACGGAAGGGGTTCTAATCTCATGTGAATGAAAATAGTTCAGTTCGGAACCATGGGCACATGTTTCTTAATTGAGTTGCTGAAATGTTCAGATTTCTACTACTAATGATAGGAACATTTCTGCTAGTCAATGCAATGCCGAGTAGTTGGTATTGGTAGTACACCTCTAAGTTGTGACTGCTAAAGGAATATGGAATCAATTTATGTGGTATTCCAAAACTGTTGAGACATGGGATTTGGGATATATGATTTTTTTTCATCTTGTTTCTCAACTGAATCTCAATATTTTTGTCTACTTCTTGTGAAACAAGGACAATAAAGTGGCAAGAATCAGGGATGTTCTTACTGCACATTTGAGCCTGGTAAGCAGGTCGGCGAGTAATTTGTGTTTTTCCATAGATTTCCGAGGTGTGCAGTTGTGCGGTTGGTCACATGGTTGGATTTGATTGCTTACAAGAGTGACAACTGACAAAATTGCATTTGTATCGAGAGTTTAGCCTAGTGGATGAGTTTTTATGTCTTATTATTTCCAATTCATTTGCACCCGTGTAGTTGGTATTCTTTTGGTAAGGTATTCTGCCTCCAGACACATTCTGGCTGGAGAGGCTTATCTTCCAAATTAAGGGTGTTTGACTGCAGTAGGTCTGCAAGTGAAAAATATCAAAGCTCTTCTTGGGTGACCCAGTACAATTCTGACTTTCACATAAACCTGATTATGTTTGTTTGTAATACAATATACCAGGCTTCCTTCCTCGTTTCACATCTTCAAACGGGTAGCTGCAGCCCGCTAACAACGGGTAGCTGCAGCCCGCTAACTAGGCACATGATCTTTGTGGTAATGTTTTCTTGAACTGTTTCTTTTTTAGGCCATGTGCTTTATTTATCAGTTCATGACAGCTTTGGTTAATTCATCACAATTTCTTCATTTCAAGTGCGGTTTATGAACATTTGCGTGACGCTGTCAGACCCGGAGCCACGGGACTGCGCACGTGGCGTATATTTTCTAGAACAAGGGATGGGATATGGCCCGCGCCCTACACTAGTTTCATGTAACTGTCCCCTAGACTATTAAGGGCGGGCATGGACCCCCTCCAAACAATAATCATTTAAGGCAATACAAACCACCACACAGGATATAAGGTATTACGCATACTGCGGCCCGAACCTGTCTAAAGTTTCGTATTCTTTGCACCTTCGAATTTCTGATCTCGGCATCACCTCACTTACAATCTACTACCTCGGGAGTATCCCTCGGTAGGTTAGAAGGTTAAACACCAACAGACGCTGCAGGCTATTTATTAGGTTTTATGGGCTGGGCAGTAAACAGACTTGGTTACAAATTTGGGAGTAGGAAAATCACTACTTGCATGAGACATAGTAGCGTAATCCATAGATAAAACAAGTAAACAAGGGGAAGCGGTCCTCGAAAGAAATCGTAAACAAGTAAACAGACATGATTGAAAGAAATTAGAGCTGTCCATCGAAAGAAATCTTTAGGTGGAGAGATAGGAGTACATATAGTTACCCAACGATAGGTACCAAGAGGTACCTAAATCAGTGGGACCAGTACCAAAAATAATGGGATCATTATCTATTTTAATTTATTTATGTTTTCTAATGAAGAAAGGGCAGATGTATAATTTCACGTGATCAATATGCCGGACGCTGTGGCGCATAGTACTATAGCTATTGTGTCACGATCCGGCATCCGTTCTTCTCTCCGGTCTCCAGTCTCCAGTCTCGCAACAACGAGCGATCAAAGCCGACAGAAGAGAAGAGGAGCAAATGAAAGCAGAACACGGCTGCGGTAATCAGAGAAGAGAGGCGCGAGCAAGTGCGAGAGCGAGTCAGCGAGAGGATTCTGCCCGAACTGGCTCCTCTTGTGTCCCGACCCGGCGCACTCGGATCGGGTTGGCCGGCTGGAGCACGCCGCCGGCGTGTCATGGTGATCTGCGGTGTGAATCGAGCAAAACCGGCGCCAAAACAAGATCCGGCGGTGCCTGATTGATATTCGCCTGAGCCGGGTCGAGGTACGCTGGCACGAAAGGTGAGTGGCGGCAAAGGAGGCCGAGCGTCTCCGAGGTCCGCGGCAATCGCTGTACTTCCCTGAGCAACCTGCAGTGAGCTGGTGGAATTTATAGCTCAGACGTGCACGGTCGTTCCGAGGCTCCGGCGGGCGGGCGGGACAGTGAACCGGAGATTGCTTGCACACGGCGGAGTCGGCGGCGGCACGGGCCTGAGCTACGCCGCCACGTCCCCGCGGCCGCTTCTGTTGGTCGTCACGACGACGGAGTCGACGCCCGTGGTGTCCGACGAGCAGGAGTTGTAGCTCGGGAAGCGGGCGGTGGATCCGGGACTCCGGCCACGGCGGACATCTCTTGCACCTCGTGCGGCGAGCAGGTGCACGGGCTCGCCGTCGCGCTCTGCCTGGGTGCGCAACCCTTGGTGCTCCCCAGGCTTGCCTCTTTCTAGTGCCTCCGCGAGGGCATGTTGGACGACCGAAGACTGCGACGGGTGACTGGGAGTGGCCTTTGTGTCCCACCGGTATGCTAATTGCTGGGGCACTGCTTCAGTCTCCCAGCGGCGCCTGCAAGTGTGCAACCGACAGTCGATAGACGAGCAATTTGGACGTAACGACGCGCCACACGGAAGGGAAAACTACTTCAATTCCAATAATACCCTTAACACTATTAATTTAATTCGTTTAATTACCTTTCTCAGATCAATGGTCAGGAAAATTTGAAAGAGAAAGTACCAGGAAGTACCACAATTACTTTCCAACCATTATAACAAGGCTGCAAAACATTTTGGCCCAGTTCCTAGTGCCAGACAGAGGAGAGGACTCGTCTCCTCGGGGGTCCAAGAGGAGCCCAACCACAAGCGGCCCGCGGACTCGATTCCACTTGTGAAACAATTTCTGTGAAAAAGCAGAGGCGCGCGCGGGTGACGGGGGGTCCTCCGGTCCTCCCCGGTGGAAAAGCAGAGGCGCGCACGCGGACTCGACCATGCGAAATTTGCTTCGAAACGAATTCCGCTAGCTCGCTGGATGGAGGCACGCAGCGCGGCAATCCGGGCTCCGAAAATTTGAATCGCGCGGCGGTCCAAATTTTGATTTTACGGGTGCGATATCCGCGGGGGAACGGCGAAGCGGCCGCGCTCCATCGTTTCGACTTCGACGCTCGCGACGTGATTCGTGGCCCGTGGCGACGAATCCCCCCGTTCCACCGCGACGTGCATCGGGTGAATCCTTCTCCGCGGGCACGGGGTACGCCACGATGAGCACACGCAAATATCGCATCGCCTATAACGGAAGATGGAGAGCAGAAGCATTATCGCCCCGTTCCCTGAACTCAGGTCCTGCAAGATAACGCGGCGGCCTCGAATAGCTTGATCCTCTGCCGCCTCAAGGTTGCGAGGCCGTAGCGGCCACCGTCGCGACGGCACATGCCTGTCGCAACGATTCCCACGCTAAATTACGAAATGTGGGCGCACTTTTACATGGAGGAACAGCTGCGTACGCAACGATTGTGCGGTGGCGCACTCTTTTCATCTTTATCCCCGAACCAACCCCATCAATTCACTTTACAGAACACAAAACCAAAGTCACAGATTAAAATGCAATGCATTGGAATCTTGCAACACTGCACCAAATGATTTCAGGCAAAAGAGCATCCATCGAAGCTGCTCCATCAGGATTGCAAGATGGGCCGCATCCACAGATCAAGAAGTTTCAGGAACCAACTAACAAATTCAGTGTCAAATGGTCATTCCCCCAAAGTAAAACAAGACAGGATCGGAACGACGTTCGGAAACAAACAATCCAGGGCACAAACTGCAATGACCAAAATCAGATAAACGAGCTGATTCGGACCAAGACTGTTCAGATTCCAGGCGAACTGCAAGTTCACTTCATATATTCTTAAAGAGAGCGAGATACATCTCCATCACAAGAAACCTAACCATCTGTTACACTAACACTGACCTGGATAGATTGAACTTGCCTAACACAACACCGGATCAGAGACGTTTGGGGCACGCACTTCATTTGTACAACTCCTAGGGACAACCACACCACAATCAGAGCTACGACCTATGGAACCATCTCATGCGGCGACCTTCCGGGCCTTCTTGGAGGCGGGGGACTTGACGGTCTTTGGCTTGGCCTTGGCCTTCGCCGCGGGGGACTTCTTCGGCTTCGCCACGACCTTCTTCTCCGGCGCCTTGCGCTTGGTCCCGGCGGCGGCCGACGCGGTCTTCTTGGGCTTGGCGGCGGCGGCGCTCTTCTTCGGCTTCGTGGCGGCCTTCGCCGGCTTGGCCGCGGCAGTCTTGGCGGCACCGGGCTTGCCCTTGGGGGCCTCCTTCTTGGCGGCGTCGGAGAGCTTGTAGGACGCCTTGACCTTGACAAGCTTGCCCTTGGCGGCGAACCCGCGGAGCTGGATGGAGAGCATCTTCTTGTAGTTGGCCGGCAGCGAGGGGCCGTGCTTGTCCTCCATGTACTTGGCGATGGCGTGCGAGCTCGAGCCGGTCCTCTCCTTGAGCGCCGTGATCGCCTCCTTGATCATCTGCACGGAACAAAACCAAATCGCGATCAGTCCCCAATCCCCACGGAACAACCACAACCGAAGACGAAATCTGACGAGGATCGGGCAAGGCTCACCTCGAAGTAGGGCGGGTGGGAGGCGCCGGCTGCCGCGGCCTTGGGCTTTGCGGCGGCGGGCTTCAGCTTCGGCTTCGGCGCCGCGGCGGTCTTGGCGGGGCGCGAGGCGGGCTTGGCGAGTGCAGGCATCGTGGCGAGCGGGATCTCGAAAGGCAGGGAGCACTCTAGAAACGGCTGCTGGGTGTGCCGGTTCGGATTCGAAGCGAGAGCTTTGAATGGATAGATTATCCGGGACCGGGTCGCCCCGATATATAGGCTGGGAGGGAGCGATCCGGCGGGAGGGGCGTCCCGCGTCCTGATTGGCTGGAGGGGCAGCGCCACGGATCGTGATCCGCGAGAGGGGGGCGGGGCGCATCGCGGCCGTCGGATGGAGGGGGCGGCGCGGGCGCGGTGGGCCGGTGTGCGCCGCGCGACGCCCGCAGCGGGAAATGGGATTTCCACCTAGCAACAAAACCGCGCGGACGTGTATCGGTGGAACCCGTGCACGGTAGACCGGTGGGGTGGTGGGGCTGCCGGTGGGGACGTGCGGGTTTGTTGTTGGAGTGACCTCCCGGTGTTGTGTGAAGCGGGTGCAGGAGAAAACTGAGGGGCGTGGATTTGCGCGTCGTTTCAGGCCTTGGGCTCCCAATCCGGGTACGGGTGTACGTGGAATTTTCAAGAAAATTCGAATTTCATTGAGCTGGGATTACCGAAATGCCCTTGGGCAGTTGGGCCTCATCGTATCGGACCCGTGAGTTGGCCCACCCAAATTAGCACCGTGCAGGCCTAGAAATGCCGTGCGAAAATGTATCGGATTGTAGCAAATAGCCCAGCATAGAGATCAAGGACAAATCGAATTCCTGGCAGGTTTAAACGTCTGCGTTTTTCGTTGTCTTGATAACTCACAGTCATTAGTCAAATTGAATCTAGCAAAACGAACAAGTGGATTTTCTTCTAGGGCTGTTCGCAAAATAAGGCCGCACAAAATAGCTAGTTTTATATAGAAGAACTCGTGTAAAATAAAAAAATTCTTATTTACAACCAGTATATGCCTTCCAAACCCAATCCTAACATCACTCCAGGCGCACACTCAAAGCTACGTGTTTCTCAAGTCCACTGTGTCTCCTTGCGGGCCATTTACTCTTTTCTAATTTGACCAACGCCACTCTCCCTACAGAGCTTACTCCCCCTGTTCCAAATTATATTATATATTATTTTAACGTTTCTAGATACATAACATATATATCTAGATGTATAGTAAATATACACCTAGAAAAGTCAAAACAACATACAATTTAGAACTGATGAAAGAATTTATTTCCGTGTGGAGGTACCTAAGTATATATCTAATGTGTAGGGCACATAGTGCCTGGCGATATCATATAATCTGAGCGGCGCAAACTAAAGCGTAGTTGATTATCGCCACTGCATTGTTAGCTGGGTGCAGGATTGGCCGAATAGCAGTAACTTGCCTCCGAAACCTTGATCTCGGTTGTTTGTCTTCAGTCATAGGTTTTGTTCGAACATAGGATTGCTTAATCACAAATCGATTAGGCCATCCCATATTCCCATCTCGCTGAAACCTTTTGCTGTCTTCTTTGAATGTTGCCATTGCCTTCTCATCGCGTGCGTGGTGCCTTTGCCATCCACTTCTACGGGAGAAAACTCTTATGCATAGAAGATGTTTTCCTCGTTGTAGACATATGCCTCTTGCTATTTACACGTCGTTTGACCACCATATGACATTTTGATTGCTTCCACACAACTCACACAATGACCCGTTTAATGATGTGGAGCTACATACCCTTAGAAGTTAGAACCTCTTCTCGATGCAAGACGTAGCTCTTGAATTAACCTTTTTCAATTGAGCCTAACTCCATTTTCTTTTCTTAAACCGGAAATACCACGATCCTGTTACAAGTAACCGGGAACCAGCCCTGCTCTTCTGAACCCTGGTCCGTATCCATAGCTGGGAGTAGTCGTAGGGGGTTGCCTTTGCTGCGTCGCTAGCATTCTGCACGCCCCGGATAGCGGCACATCAACTCCCTCCGGCAGCTTGACTGGAGCTCCGCTTTGTATAATCCTGCGTTTCATTAGATTAACTGAACGTCTGAACCACGACGATGCAAGTTTACACCGTTCGGTTCTTGGGGGATCAATAGAAGCAGATCAATTCCCGATCTCCCCAATGCAAAATCGTATGATCCGTATCCGCTCGAGTCTCGACCATCGAAGGGGACTCGTGCTCAATCCTCTGCTGCTGCTGCCTCCGCCACAGAGATTCCACTTTCCACAAGATGACGGACGCCGGCGGCCGGCCGCGCCACGCGGCCATGCCGGCAACGTGCGTGGAGCTAAGCTGGCTGGCTGGCTGTGGCTGGTGTGGGTTTGGTTGTAGTAGGCTGGGCCCCTCCGGAGGGAAACCGACATGCCGCTCGGCTGGGCCGGGCCAGTCCGCGCCATGTAAAACTACACGTGCTCAATCCGTCCCTGTTTGGGCTGGACCGCCGGTCACGTCGTCGACGCTCGCCAGCCGTTAAAAACCGAGCCCAGCGCTGGCGTCAACAAACAGGCCACTTCAGCCCGCGTCAAAAACCTGTCTGGCTGTTGTTTTCCTTTCTCCCCGGAGAAACATGGCGCTGCCGATGGCTAACCCGGGCGCCCGTCTCGTCGGCTGGAAGGAGGCCCCCGCGCTGGGCATGGGGCCGGCGTCGCGGCTAGCACCGCCCCGCCGCGCCGCGGTCGCCCCGCACAGGTCTGGTACCTCTCTGAAGTCTCGTCTTCCTGCCATTTGTTCAGTTTAATCTATGTATTGCCATGCGTTCGGCATGCTTGAACGGCCGTCTGAATTCTGAAGGGGGTATATGGAGGTTATAGTATGAGTTGCAGCGCTAATCTTGTTCTTCAATTTGGTTACCTAGCCCGCCGGTTCACTTCTGCAATTGGAAAGTCCATTTTCTCAAGAATAGTTGGCTTGTTTTGTTTGCAAAATATCACTTGATTCATTGATGTACGAATATCAATTAGCTTCACAGCGATAGATCATTGGATGCCGGTTAGCCGGATTTGGGTGGTGGAGAATTGGAGGCCAACGATTGTCCTCTAATGTTATGTGACTTCTAGTTGTAGGCAGTGCCTTGTTGGTAGGGACTAGAATGCTTTACCGGTCTTAGTAGTTCACACTTTCTTTGTTCTAGATGACACTTTTCTCTGCGGCCATTCTGCATTTAGCCTACAATATAAACCCTCCTACCACAAATACATGTTATTCTGTACTTATAAAGTTATATGACATTGTATCTGAATGCAACCAATTTCTCAAAAACCCAACAAATTGTAATTGTAAGAACCAGTTTCAGAAAAATCTAATTGTATGTTTTTCATGCTTCCTGTCTAAATTTTTAAAGATACCATGGTAGTCAAAGTCCCAGCAGTTTGACTGTATTTGCGACCAAAGGGAGTACAGAGCTTGCCTAAAGTTTTCTTTTTGGCGTCTCTGTACTGCTTAAGATATTTAAAAACCTTGTTTGCTTTTTGAAGGAGTGGCCTTCAGTTTTTAATTCACTTAATCTGCAATTCTGTATTCTCCTTACTTCCAAACATAACCTCTCTAACACATCGTTACTTGTGCAGGACTGGCAGAGGGAAGTTTCCAGTGGCAGCCATCATTCTAGATGACTATCTTCCAATGCAAAGTACTGAAGTGAAAAATCGGTAACTTGTTAAGTTCAAAAGAAGTGCTGACATTCTTTTGTTCCTTGATTAATTTATTTGATGTAGATTTTCTTACATTTTCAGCTTGATACCACTGGGTAAACTGTCAACTATGTGTGAAATTGGCCGTATATATCAATTTAACAATAGTAAAGTCTCTTTTGTACCAGATGCTGAACTAATAAATTATTTTATGGTTATGTTTGCACTTCTGTTTTAAACTTGTACTGTTGAAACCTTACGATGTTGTGAAAAAGAAATCCATCAATTCCAATCGCCAATTAAAACTGGAAGCCCACTTTCCCATACCATGATATGAAAACCCCTTCCTGTAGACTTCTGTAATCAATCCGTTGAGTTGTTAAGTTAGCTTTAAGAAAGGTACATTGCTTATTTCAATTAAGCTTTGAAGTCATGCCATGGCTCATTTTGATCTTACATAGTGACAACATGCTTGTTGAATGATGATAAGCTTGGCACTCTTATCAGAGATTTTTTAATTAATCGAGAAACACAATATGTTCTTGTTATTTTCATGAAGCCAATCCTGTGAAATTAACCTAATTATGGTGTGTCACCTCCTGTCTCTGTAAGTTGGCAGTTTGTAGAGAAATAGCGTAGTCAATATACCTCTCTAAAAAAACTCAACCCCCGGGAGAGACGTCCCCCTGGGCATTTGCTAAGAGTCAAGAAAAGGCCAAACATTGGGTCTTACCTGGAGGACAATGATGCCTTCTTTTTTTCCAGTGAGATCGAGGGTTCAAGCCTTGCTAGGGTCACTCTCATCTTTAGTATTCGCCACTATGCTATACAAGCGCATCTCAAATGTGAACTTTTATCTAGACAATGTATCTAAATAGCTATATACTCGATACGATGGTTCTTTTATTGAAGTTGTGTTCATCTTTTTAGGGAATTTGAGTTCATTTTCTTAATGAAGTCATTCTATACAATCTCTGGTGACTGCAAGTGGTATCTTTATGTTTGGTGACTTTAACTTAGTAACCAGTAATCACATGGATCTTACTGTTTCCGCAGCAGTATTTGAGACCTCTGATAAATGTTATCTGCTACTGAGTATGATATTCCTATGTCTTTGGTACAGGACATCGACAGGCGACATCACAAGTCTAAGACTAATCACAGCAGTCAAAACTCCCTATTTGCCAGATGGAAGATTCGATCTCGAAGCGTATGATTCTTTGATAAACATGCAGATAGAGGGTGGTGCTGAAGGTGTAATAGTTGGTGGAACAACAGGAGAGGGTCACCTTATGAGCTGGGATGAACACATCATGCTCATTGGTCGTACTGTTAACTGCTTCGGCAGTAGAATTAAAGTGATAGGTAACACGGGAAGTAACTCAACTAGAGAGGCTGTTCACGCTACAGAGCAGGGATTTGCTGTTGGCATGCATGCTGCTCTCCACATCAATCCTTACTACGGGAAGACCTCAACTGAAGGATTGATCTCTCACTTCGAGGCTGTGCTTCCGATGGGTCCAACTATAATTTATAACGTGCCATCAAGGAGTGGCCACGATATTACCCCTGAAATTATTGAGGCAATTTCAAGATACTCAAACCTGGCGGGTGTGAAAGAATGTGTTGGACACGAGAGGGTGAAGTGCTATACTGACAAGGGTATTACAATATGGAGCGGCAACGATGACGAATGCCATGATTCTAGGTGGAAATATGGTGCTACTGGAGTCATTTCTGTAGCAAGCAACCTTGTTCCTGGTCTCATGCGCAGCCTCATGTATGAAGGTGAGAATGCAGTGCTAAATGAGAAGTTGTTGCCTTTGATGAAATGGTTATTTTGCCAGCCAAATCCCATCGCTCTCAACACTGCTCTGGCTCAGCTTGGGGTGGTAAGGCCCGTCTTCAGATTGCCGTATGTTCCGGTTCCTCTTGCAAAGAGGATTGAGTTTGTCCGAATTGTTGAAGCTATTGGACGGGAAAACTTTGTGGGACAGCAAGAGGCACGGGTTCTCGATGATGATGATTTTGTTTTGATCAGTAGGTATTAGTAAGTGAGCTTTGATATTCCTAGGTATTTTGATGAATAAGTGTCTTGTCACGAGGATTTTCATACTTTCAATGAATAAAACTGTCTCATGGAATGAATGCGGTTTTGGCTTATACTACTATTACAGTTTCCGTTGATCTAGGTAGTTCGTTTCTTATACTAGTAGAGTGCACGTGTGCCACACACGTGTTATGGAAAATTTAGTAAAATATACTTTTGTATTTATAGTGCTGATCATTTACTAATTAAACTAAAAACCAATAATTCTACCTATATTATACCTATACATACAGACTACGCACCACCATCGGACTGGAAGTCCTGACTCACCTTCATGCCATCCTTGGTCTTGGCAACCAAGATTGGATGCAGCCAATGATCTTGCCTAAATTTGGACAGAATTTAGGCACTAAGCTGCTTTTCCCAACAAATTATAAGACTCAAAAAAAAATTTATGCACAGTTCAGTGGTCTATAGAACAACTAATCAGTTCAAGTGCTCACCAAATTTCTAAATATTATATATTTCTGCATAGATAGATTTAATGGATCGGATAAAAGCTTTCATGGCCAAGCAATTTTCTAAAGATTTTATATTGTGCATTGATAGATTTAAGAGATAAAAAACTTTCATGGCGAAGATATCATGGACCTCTTTGTATTGCTGAATGATCATTGCAAAAGTTGGGCTTTAATCTGACACTCCTTCTACCCACCTGAATCTCAATAGGCTTGATCAGCACCTTGCGTCCCAGCATCTCTACCTGCCACGGAAAAGTGGCTGATGAAAGTACTGTATGCCTATCTTGCCAGGTGTTTTGAATCATCCTAGTTATATGTGGCTCAAATCCCGGATAGAACATCCTATCAGCTTCATCCAACCTCAAGAATATCACTCTAAGGTAGTAATTTTCCCGTTGCTAGTGCAAACGATACTAATCATCCTGCTTGGTGTACAAACAACAATTTTATCACCTCCGTAGCTAGCAACACTACACAACTAATGCCAAGCACCTTGCTGAAGTTCATAATATTTGAGTGTATTATTTTAGGTGCCGCACGTGCAGGTTGCTTAGGCTACTATGCCGCTTGAATATCGTATGGACATTTCGTCGAACACCTCTGCCTGCAATGTAGGGGTCTTAGTAAAGACTGTTGGAGCAGGAGATGCTAGCTGCTGCTACCGTTCACGTGAGATGATGCCGCTCTTCCCTACCGCAGGCCTGCAGCCCTCCCGTGCTACCGACGCCCATCCTGTGATGCAAGTCCGTGTTGTCGAGGAGATCGGCGTGGAGCTGAGGACCGCATGCGACGCGGCTGCGGGCGGCTCACGGCCGGCGCGTGGTTTCCTGCTCTCCGGTTGCCTCCACTTGCAGATCTCTCTCCTCTCTGCTCTTTTTCTCCACGACACCAAGCATCATCGATCTCTCTCCGTTCTTCCTCTTCCATACCCCGTCAAGTAGCAGATTCAATTCCATCTGCTTTTGCCGAACCAATCAGCAGCGCACCATATCCATCTCCTTCTCTGCTTCTATCACCAGTTCACCACCGAGCAAGCAAACCAGCGCTCTGCGGCTTCTCCTCTACTCCTCACGGAACCAACATCTGCGGGCGGCGGTGGAGGGCAACGACGAGCTGCATGGTGCTGCAGCGCGTGTGGACGACGACGAGGAGCTGTGAGGCCATGGCGCGCGCCGACGACGAAGGCGAGCAGCGGGTGACGGCGGAGTAGCGTAGCGGTGCGAGCAGCGCGGGCTGAGCGGGCCCAGGGGCATGCGGCGGCTTTTTGAGCGCAGCGGGGCACCAGCATGGGCTGGCGAGCGGAGCGGCTAGCAGGTGGACGGGCCAGCGGAGAAAAAAAATAAGCGAGTACAGCGGGCGGGTAAGGCCGCGGACGCGGTGAGAAAAGCAATTAGATTTTGGCAGAAACAATGTCTGGCTCGTGATTTCTATACGTCTATTTTAACATGATAGGTGGATCCGTAATGGATCTAACACGAGGGGTACAGTGGACCCGATATGGATAAAAAATATTTTTAAAAATTTTCGTTATTTATAGTATAGATAGATGATCTGGATCCAGCACATTTTATATGGAAGATATTAAGAAGATGTAAAACACGAATACACATGAGCTACTAAATAATAGTATATATGGTGGCTTGTATTTCTAGCAATCCTAGAGACAGATCCTCGCTATGTCATCACTACTATTATTACATATCATTACTTCTATACTTGCGAAAAAACCATCCCTTATGGCTTAATGATCCCAGCTCCTGGTAACGAGCGTCTTTTTAATAATAACTGCTCCTATTCTGTTTTCTCCTCTTCCTCCTTGTCCGCCGAGTTGCTCTTGGTGATGGAGGACACGAGGGAGAGCGGCGCCTGCTTGGCCCATCGCTTGATGTCGTGCACCCTCTTGCTGGTCCTCTTCCCTTTGCCGCTCGGCTTCACGGCCCCGTTCTGCCGGTCCTTGGTGATCGCGATGGCCAGGTCATTGGGGAAGAGCGATCGCCAGATGAACGCGTGCAGGAGCGTCGACACGAGCAGCAGCGACACCATCGTCGTCGACATGAGGGAGAGGCTCAGCGCGAGGGCCCTGCTCGCGAAGCACGGCTCGGCCTCGGCGTACTTGACAGTGGCCAGCGACGCCGTCGTCATGGGAAACGTGTACGACCACCACGCCAGGGAGAACCTGCGGTAGCATGCGCCTGATCAGTTGGGTGGTCGTCGCGGCGGCGAGCAATCGAATCGGAAGAAGATCGACGGGTACTCACCGGAACCCGCGGAAGAAGTTGATGCGCACGACGAGGGACAGGTACAGGAAGATGGCCATGAAGAAGAAGGTGCGCGCCACGGCGTCGAAGCTGCCGTAGATCGCGGCCCAGGCGAGGCTCGCGGCCGACGGCGTGGCGATGAACATGGAGTACACCGGGTGCAGCTCCTTGGGCAGCGTCTCGTTGGTGGGCAGCCGCTGGTACAGCGTCACGAACACGACGATGTAGTGCGCGACCCCGATGGCCCAGAGGAACTTGCCGGCCTCCGCCCACCCGACCCTCGCCGCCAGGATGGCCCCGACGAAGTTGCCCACCACCGAGAGGTGGGAGGACGGGTTGGCCACCTTGCACAGCCGCCGCTTGCCGCCGGAGAGCCATTGCCCGTAGATCTTGAGCTCGAGCGCGAAGAGCGGCAGGACGAAGGCGCACCACACGGCTGGGTGCGGCCGCTCCGGTGCGTAGGCGCGGGGCAGGCCGATGGTGACGAACATGGCCGCGATCCACGGTGCGAAGAAGAAGTTGACGCGGACCGGATGGAAGTACTCGCGCCGGATGGCCTCGAAGTAGAAGACGCACTTGAGCGCGTAGGTGACGGACGTCGCGACGAGCACGGCGACGGCGAGCAGCCAGAGCGCGACGTTGATCATGGGCGTCACGTGCAGGAAGCGCATCGCCGGGCTCGCCGCCAGCGAGCCCCAGAGGATGGCCTGGCTGCCGAGGCCCAGGCACAAACCGAAGCAGCCGATCGGAAACCGCAGCAGGAACGGCCACACCTCATCCTTGGGCAGCAGGATGTCCTCGTAATCCTAAGGAAACGACACGTTGTTCGATCAAGTGTCAGACAACGTGCGTGCATAAACGCCGTTTGCTGTGCGTGTCGTGGCAGTACTTACGCGGACTTCGTCGAGCTCGGGGCCGCGGAGCGCGGCGAAGTAGCGGCCGGCGGGGACGCTCTTGTTGAGCGGGTCCTCCGCCGGCCTGCCGACGGACTGGTCCTCGACGTGAGTCGGCAGTTCGAGGTCGGACTCCCTGATCCTAGTCGGCAGCAGCGAGTTCTGCTTGCTCAGCGTCGACTTGGTGCGGAACATGCTGAAGTCGCCCCGGCGCGCCGCGCCGTCGCCGCCGGCCGCGCCAAGGGCGCCGCTGTGGTTGAGCACCCCGAGGCTCCTGCCGCTGCGCGGGAGGGCGCGCTGGCCCCTACCTCCACCGTTCCTGCCCCCTCTGTCCATGCCCAGCACCGTCACGCCGCTGCCGAGAGAGACCTGCCGGCTGAAGGCGCGCTGCATCGGCGGTGGCCTCCGCTCGCCACGGACGCTGAGCGGCCCGCTCATCGCCGTCTGCCTCGCGTCCTCGGGCGGGGCCGCGTGGAAGTCATCCGCGTGCTGGCCCGTCGAAGACGACGAAGGGTCGGCCGCCATTTCTGCAGCTACGCGATCTCAGCTGCTCCCAACAACGAGATCAGGGCAAAGAAGTGTTGATCGTGTTCGTGCCGCGCCCATATATGCTCGATCTATCGCGGCAGTGTGTCAACGTGGGCGGTGCTTTCACGTGCACCGGCGGGCGCCACCGCGTGCATGCGTCGAGAGGGCCGGGGCGGGCGAAGCCATTGCTGTCCAAGTGGTTGGTCGATGGGGAGGAGATGGATCGCTGCTGGCCGTGCCTTTAGCTCGAAAGGAAGACGCCAATGGCGAGGTCACGAGATGTGGAAACCATTGGCTGTGATCTGCCCCCACGGTGCAGGTCATGAAATCTTTGAAAAGCGGCGCCCTTGTAACCGTGATGTTCGAAAGCCAGAGGTCGACAAGAGCCCACGGCCGGCTGTTTACTGCTCGAGGTTGGCATTGGCCAAGAAGTTCACGGGCATGTTGCCATTGCCAACTTGTCATGCAAGCGCCCATGGTGGATTCGAGGCACACGTACGCAAGTCTGACGTAGCACAGGGATACTAGGTGATTCAGGAGTCCAGGATTCCAGGCGTACCAGGAATTGTGACACGGCTGGGCCTGAGCTCAATGGAGTCATTGGAGTGTTCTGAGTTCTGACATGAATCAAAAACATGAACACGGAATAAAGACATCTCGCACCACAAAGTTTAAATGCGCACAGCAGAATTATGAAAAACTGGGTGAACCGCCTGTTATTGATATGAGGTCAATCTACCATAAAAAAATCATGTGAATCTCAGCATACAATTTCCTCAGTCATCTTGCAGCATTTCTGAATGAAGATGCATGCACGTAGTGCTGCAGTATTTGTAGTTGTATCGGTGGAATGGCACTTTGCCAGCCAAGGAAGTGAAACAGCACGAACAAGAATTGTCGTCTGTCGCTGCCTTCTGCACGGAGTTTGCTGCTGCTGCTGCACCTGATGTTCCCGCAGATTGAGCAGCCAGGGCCGCGAGTCTTCTCTCTGCCGCCGCCGCTCTCTTCTCTCTTTCTTCCGCTAGCTTCCTTTGTCGTTCCTCCTGATTAAAAGTTCATCAAGGAATAAATGTATATAATCACGCATGCAGTTTGAAATTGATGTTGCTATACAATTTTCCAGGCGTGAAATGATCATACCTCCTTTTCAATAAGGAACTGCTGGGGCGTCTGATGCTTTGGTTTAAGGCCTGGCACAGAAGTAGTTCTGTTGGCCATTTGGCCCATCGAAGTTTTGGATTGTGATGGTTGAGCCTACATTTTGATAGGATAAAAGAGAGCAATAAGAAAGTAAATGAAAAAGGTTTTCAAAGGCAATTTAATGCCTCGAGCAGTAATGTTCACCAGCCAATTACTAACAAGATACTGAAATCATGAACAAACACCAGCAAGCATGGATGACATTTGGGGCAACAAACTCATTGCACCCACAACATTAAACGATAATAAACAAAGTATTGAACTAATGAGCAACCGGGATAAATTGGATTTATACAGCTATATGTACTCCTAATAATTCAGAAATGAGTAGAGTACTAACCTTTGCCTTTTCTTTTTCCTTCTCGTTCTCCTCCTTTTCTCTTGCTTTCTTTAACTTCTTCAATTCTTTCGCACGCGCTTTCTTCTTGGCATCCTTCTCTGCCTATAGTACAAGGCAGGGTCAATATACACACAATTTTGTGTCAAAAGAAAAAAAACAAACACACAACTATGTTCTGTTCATTCATTTAATGAATTGTTCATAAATTCTTATAAATGCATGAAAGGAGCTGAGAAAAAGATTTTATTTTTTCTGGGGCAGGTAAAACTCACCTGTTTTGCAGCTTGTGATTCTTCCATTTCCTTTGTCAGTGCACTAGGCACATTTGCAGCATGCCAATCCCATTTGTCAAGGTTGAGAGCCATAAATCTTCTGAATGTATTTCTAACTTCCTTATCCGAAGCCAGCAAGTAAGGAGTCTTTCCCCTTGCATCTTTGATGCAAGGATCCAAACCCTGCTCAAGTAACTCCAGAGTCAGCTGTGCATTGCCAGATTTTGCTGCCTCGTGAAGAGGGGTTGTTTCTTTCTTAGATGATGGTATGATTACTTCTTCATTTTTGACTTCTTCATTATTGTTCAACAACTCCAAACTGACAGATAAGTTAGAAATAGATTCCTTGGAGTCCACAGCCACTTCCTTCTTTTTTCCTTCGCTTTCTTCAACACTTGTCACACTTTCACCATGGGGTAAGGTTTCATCTGTAGTTGAACATTCCATCTCATAATGGAGCTGTGTCAGGTTACTGTATACCCGCTTAGCTTCCTTCAAGGTGGGCCGATGAACAGTCAAGGGAACTGAGCGAATATCACAAGCCTGAATTACCGACTGGGTCTTATCCCCATCAAAGAGCATCTGGCGGTTCTTTGATGGAGCGTATATAAAGGCACAAACACAGGTGTCAAAGTATGACTTCCATGAAACAATTAATTCTTGAACTTCCTGTAATAAGGCAACAAAAAAGACACTTCCAAAATAAAGCAATGTGAAAACTAAACTGTAATCGGCTGCTAAAACTCAACGAGAACCAAAAGGAATGTTTCTTCTGAAATTTATAACACACCTTTCTCAATGCTGCTTCATTATAGCGTCGAAGAGAAGAGCCTGCTGAGTGCGCAACTTTGCCAGTAGCATCTTTTCCAGATTGCCTCTTTCCAGCCTTTGCTCTTACGACATACCTTCAAAAACAAATGGACAAACAAGAATCATTTATCATCAACATACAGAAAGCAAAGCAAAACCAATAAAAGGTATGTTCAACAAACAAACAAATCCATCTGATTTCATCAACCAAAAAAGTTAAAACTATGCCACCTCAACAAAGGAAATACATTATGCAATAAAGACATGGAGCACAGAAACGGCAGTAGGAAACTTCTGTTGATAACAGGATTCACAATTATATTTGCATTGGCAAAGATGCATTTCATGAAAAGGGAAGGTTTCTCAATTGAAGCCCTAAGTTCTATTTGTGTTTATAGTTTATGCAACACTAATGGAAATGTCTGCCGGCGCAATGGAATGTTGTTGTAACCTGAGATTACAAGGTTATTCTAAAGTGAAGGATGAAGGGCTTGCAGAAAATTCATGAAGATATATGTCTCACAAGTTCTTATGCATAAGAGTTGGAATTGGCAATGTTACCTATGAAATGTTTTATGAGCTAAAACGGAATTACCGTCAAAAACACATCCAGCAAAATGCCCACCACTTGTTAGTAGAACAATCCTCAAACGTGACGCATCACGAGGTTCACATGTCAAACGCTTCACCCTATTTATCATCTCATCCTCTTGTACACAAGATGCACTTTCCATCTGACCAGACTTGCAATCAATAAATGGTTCTTCATGTTCTTTCAACAGTATGCATCTCCAGATAGAAATCGTGTCACCCGATCGACACCGAAAATAAAGTTTCTTCCTGAATTCTTCCTTGCCTTTAACTGAGAGTCCACGCTCTGATGCAGGTCCATTTTCTAGTTCATCCTCCGATCCAGATACGCTGGATATCTCCAAATCGTCAAACAGGGAATCAGAATCTGCTTTGTCCAGGTCCTCTTCCTTTATAATAGTTTTACCAGCAATGCTCAACTTAACCTGATGGGAATGACAAAACAAAAATAGAAGCAAGAGGATCAAAAATATGAGACACGTGTATGGCATGTAGACATTAAGAATGATATTTTGGACAGAACCAAACCAAATAGTAATTGGATCACATGAAAAAATAACAGAAGGACATATATTCCTTCTTTTTATCCAAAGTTCTATGAAAGAACATAACTGCTTATTTTCAGAGCATGCGAGAAACTGACAATTAGACAAAAATAACACCTTCCACAACACAGTGCTGTCCGACAGAGCAATGTGAAACTGAGCCTTCAGAGTTTCTGATGCTCCATTATATGGTTTAGGAGTTTCAGTACAATAGCAATACTCTGTTGTTGGACATGATTAGATCTCCCTATGTGCCATTGCACAATGTGAAAAATTAAGAGATTGACCCTCATAAGTTGTTCTTCTCCAATAAGTAGCAAGTCAATCAACTCCACAGCACAGCAAACTTAATTGGATGTTCCAGCAACAAAGCTACTTGAGAATGCCTACCATGATCAGCACAGCTGCTATAGAAATTGCTAGCCTATTTCATCACATCCATCATCATAAATTACATATTCCAACAATTAATTACAATTCAGAAGTGAAAGATACATGGTCCAGTTAAGAGTAGGAAGCAGATACGTTCAGGCGGTGTAGGTCGGACTTGAAGTGCTCGCGCTGCTCCTGCAGCGATTCGAACTCCGCAGCGCAGGTGTTGCACGTCCACCTGAACCCCACAGCCTCTGACGGTTGCTGCTGCTGCTGAGTCGTCGGCGGTGGCCGGGAGGGCTCGGACGGTTCCACCGCGAAGGGGGCCGTGGAGGGATGAGCCCGGAGGAGGACTGTTGAATCGAAGAACTCAGACGGAAGGTCGAATAGCGAGCGAGGAGGCCTCTTCTCCGTCGAGGCCGCCGCCATCTGGGAGGACGAGGCGGCGGCGGCGGCGGCGGCGGCGGGTGTGCGTGGATCCGACGTTCCGTGCGGCGTGCGGCGTGCGGTTGGTCTTCTCGAGTTGCTGGTTCCTGGTTGTGGCTTGTGGGAGGAGGCTGCACGCCAGAACAACGTTAGATCAGAGATCCACGCCCGGAACAACTCCTTGTTTGTTCATGTTTTGTTCCGCCCTTTTGGTACTTAGTTTTTTTTAAGTATTTTCTTTATATCTAACAAGAAAAATCAAAATCTCACTATGTCTGCATTAGTTGTGCTCGTTAGTTCACTTTATATTACCATCAAAATAGCACTCAACAATCAACATCTCCCCCGAATCAGTGTGCCCAATGTACCTAGCTTAATAGTATCATCAAATTGCCTAGCTGCATCATATTCTAGTTTGCTTATTCAGTACTCATGTCGCTTCAAAATGTAGGAGGTTTTGTTTGTTCTAAATTTAACTTATTTAACTATAATATTTTTTTAATAAATACCCTCTCTAGCTCTCAATGTAAGATGTAAGATGTATTTTAATTAGAAATTGGTTGATGAGGTGATTCATTAATGCTTCTATCATCAACTCTTAGCTGATTGATTTCAGAAATGTAATAGGTGGTTGCATCACCATCCGAGTACCATATGCGCGTATTTAGTGTGATCATGAGGAATAAAGTAATTTCATACAAATCATAGGATGAACCCACAATGGATTGTGAATCTAGGATTAAGAATCTTTAAAACCAAGTATCGAATAATATATTGGATCTAAACTTTTGAAAAACTAAAGTTTTAAACATCACTAGTTCATAGTTCCATATCTATATCTAGAACTCATGTTTTTCAACTAATGTTATCTCCATGTTCTAGTGAGTTGGATACCATAACTATTAAATATACTCTGATCTTAAGGTTTGACCGTTGGACTAATTAATTTTACACTGTGATCTTAGAATGGGCATTGAACTTCCTAGGTCCTTATTAATTAGCCAAAGCCCGTAGAGTTAGCCATTTTGACCGTCTAGCTTTAGCAAGTGACGGCAAAGCCAATTGGATTTTGTACATGACAGTGTATTATTGAATGTCCAGCCACTCTACAACGCAGCAGCATCACGGAATAAATTGATCAAGGCTGAGTGAGCATCCGCCGAGTACACCGCCGAGTTGTGCCTCCCACGAGGACGGGATCATGCATTACAAAACCGCTCGATTATCGGTGAAATTTATCGTTACCGATGCTAACTGAGAACGTAAACTGACTGGAATTTCGCTAGATTTCAATGGAAAATTCAAAAATTTAAAAAAAATTATAAAAAGTAGAGAACTTATTTTTATAAAAAACTAGACTTTCTCTTGATTCCAGAATATTGTCACATATGGAAAGCAACAATTGTTTGCTTAGGGAAAAAATATTTTTATCTAACTACCCGTTACCATCCACTAACCCGTTAACCCGTTAACCCTTCCACCACACTGTGGCCTCACGAGGACCACAGTCACTCTCTCTCCAACCACATGTCCAACCTCCTGTCCCTTTCCTCATATTCCAGTTCACTTTCCCCAACCTGCCTCTCACTTTCCTCACACGCGCGCAAGCACAAAGCAAGAGAGTGGGCGATTTCAGCTCCGTTCACCGATTTTCGTGCGATTAAGGCCGATAATCAATATATATGCGGCGATTATCGATGATGCTGCAGCTGGGAGCGAGAGAGCTGTGATCGTGGCGTCGATAATCGAGGTAAATCGTTGATTATCGATTTGTATGGGACGATTTTCAGTTCAGTTTAGCTTCTTATTTATCTGTACTCACTGATTTGGCTAAATATATTACAGTGGTATATAATATTTCTTGGATGGTTGGTTGTATCACATATTTAAAATGTAGACTGCAGCGTTAGATATTAGTCCTGGGGAAAAGTTTATTGTTGTACAAAATGCTATGTTAAATAGGAAAACAAATTAAGAGTGAGTATCATTTATTCGTAGCATAATTTTGACACAGACATGGTTCGATTTTCCTCTTGTAGGTGAATGTCTGATAATCAGGACTTAGTTTGGGAACATGGAGAGAAGATTGGCACTGGCTTCAAGTGCAAGTATTGTCGTGTTGAAAAGAGTGGAGGAGGGGCAACACGGCTAAAGGACCATTTGGTACACCAAGGGAAGAATGTGAGGTATTCTCCCAATGTTCCTAAAGAAGTGAAGGAGTATTTCGGGCTTCAGATCGACAATAACAAGCAAAGAACGAAAGCAAGATATCGTTGAAAGTTAAGAGAAGATGAAGCAGCTAAAACTGAATATGTGGACTTAGAGACCGAGAATGACGACCATAATTTGGAAGCTACTCTCCGACAGTCGAGAGAAGAGCATGAGTATAGAGAGAGAGGGCTGGTCAACGATATGAGAGAGGTGGTGGTTCCAGATCGGAGCAAGTGAAAGGTACGCTCCCATCTATGCTCACTAGGAGCAAGACACAAGTGCCAGACCGTGTGAGAGACTACAATCTTGCTTCTGCCTCTGGCCCAAGACAACCACGAATTGATACAAGCCCATGGACGGAAAAGGGGAGAGGGGCCAAGAGCAAGATTGGAAGAGCGTAGGCGAAATTTTGCCATGCGACTGGTATACCTGGCAAGAAATTAGATGATCCTTACTTTAGGGCAGCTTTCATGGAGATCCAAAAATATGGTGAGATTGTATGCATGTGCTAGTTTGCATACTATTACATCTATGCTTATTTTGTGTTAACATGTTTGTGTGACAATGTAGGTACAGGAGTGAAATCACGTACTGGGAGGGAGGTTGATGGAGTTTACTTAGACGACGAGAATGAGAAAGAGATCATAGAAGAGATCGACAAGTGTAAGCATGAATGGCCTACTTATGGTGTAACAATCATGTGTGATTCATGGACTGGTCCAATCCACATGAGTGTCATAAATTTTTTGTTGTACTGCAATGGTACAATGTACTTTTGGAAGTCGTTTGATGCCACAGGATATTCACAGGATGCTGATTTTATTCTTAAGGTATGTCGAACTTGGATCCATTGTATTCATAGGATATCGTATGATTTTATTCACACAATATTCATAAGATGCACACTAATGGTTTGTTAATACATGCAGCTCATCAAAAAGATTGCGAATGATGTTGGCACTGATCATGTTGTCCAAGTAGTGACAGATAATGGATCCAACTACAAGAAGGCATGTCAGTTGCTCAATGCCGAGTATCAACACATAGTTTGGCAGCCATGTCTTGCCCACACAATAAATCTTATGCTGAAGGACATTGGACAATGGTCAGACCACGAAGCAATCATTGAGAGTGCTAAGAAGATATGTAGTTGGTTATACAACTCCAATTCCTTGCACTATATGATGAAGTTAGCCATTGGAGATGAACTGGTTAAGTGGAATGCAACAAGGTTTGGTACAAATTACATGTTCCTTCAGAGCTTCATGAGGAAGAAAGATCAATTCATGCAGTGGATGATGACCCTAGAATTTTGGGTTTCTCGCCATTTCAATTCAGAACAGGGAAGGTATGCATACGCAAACCTCACAAATTTAGATTGGTGGGCAAACATGCAGTATGTGTTGGAAGATGTGGAGCAATTGTATGTTTTCTTACGGTTTGCCAATCAAGATCAGGTTCCAACTTTAGGTGAAGTGGTTGTGCAGTATCAAAATACAAAGCAGACATATGCTGCCAACTTAAGTCAGAAAAATCCGACTCGTTTTCAACATATCATGGAGATAATAGATAGGAGGATGTCCACTGTCATACTAGGGACTTATGTACAAGGTGCTTGTGCTTTGAATCCGATGGTGAATTATACCATGGGGACAACAGATTACTTAATGATAGATTTTCGCAAATGTTTAGCAAGGATGTGTGATACAAACACAGCGGCTGCTGCACTTCAGAAAGCTGTGTTTTTTAAGCAAAAGCGAGGAGATTTTGCTGGAGAGCTAGCTAGGAGGATGGCCACTGATCATGCTACTTCACCGGCTAGTTGGTGGTCTATGTTTGGTAATGATACTCCAACACTTTAACGCCTTGCAATGAAGCTTCTCTCCCAATGTGCCTCATCAAGTGGATGTGAGAGGAATTGGAGTACTTTTTGCCTTCATCCACACAAAATTGCGAAATCGGTTGGGACACAAGAAGTTGCATCAGTTGGTTTTTGTGAACTACAACCTTCGACTTCGTATGCAGCGAGCAGGAAGCACAGTTGAGCCTAGTGACTTTGATCCTGTGAGTGGAATGATGGATCTTTCATTCTATCGCCAACGAAGTGCGATTGAAGATTGGATGGAGCACAGTAGATCTAATGCCCCTCCAACATTGGATGAGGACTCTGATATTAGTGATGTTCCTCTTCCTAATCCAATGTTCACTTCTTTAGCAGAGGACAATGAAAATTTAGAGCAATGGGCAGGTGAGAATGTTGGTGGTACACATCTTGGCAAGAGGAAGATCAAAGTTCTCCGACCTCGGCGTCCAGAAAAGAAGGGAAAAATGATTAGGAGCCCTCCAGAGGAAGAGCTTGCGAGCAATGAGACAACACCTGAGCCTAGTGGTGGTGGTGATGAAGGCAACACTGATGATGATGATGACGATGACAATGATGATGGAGGGAGTGATTATCCTGTATCTAGTCAAGCTAGTGGAAGGAGTGATTGTAGTATGTCGCCTATTAAATTTACCGGGGAGACAGATTTCACCCATGCCACATAAGATCAAGATCATGGTTAACCCATGTCACAACGGAGGACGACAAACAACCAACATCGATCTGATCCTCGAGAAGGTGATAGCTCCAGCTCAGTGAGTTCAACCTTCAGCTATCCACGTCCACCCTCCTACCCATATCCATACCCACAACCATACCCATATCCGTACCCACAACCATATTCACACCCACCACCATATCCAAGCCACTTCATTCAACTACCGGTACATCTTGGCATGAGCACTAGTGGTCAGATTGGTGAATTACAGGTATGTATGTACATATATTACAATTTCATCATTATGTGTTCCCCTCTTATTTGAGTTCATTTCAATATTTATGAATATTATTATGGATATCACACGTACCAGCAAGAAGAGACCGAAGAATGATTAAATTGATATGCCGAATGCCTTCATGCATGGATTATGTGCTTGCTAGTTTGTATGTGGCTTGTATAGACTATGTACTCTTGTTTCTATGCACTATGAGGTTTGTATGAACTATGCACTCTTTTATTTCTGTGAACTATGAAGTTTGTATGGACTATGCACTCGTTTGTTTATATGAACTATGCACTTTGTGGTTTGTATATATGTGCAAATTCATGTGCTTTATGCAATTTTATGGGTAAAATAAGTAAACATGTTTATTTCTTAGGCAATTCTATATGCAAAATTGTGCATGTATGTGTAATTTATCTAATATAATATAATACATAACCTAAAAAATTAAATGCTATCGAACCTTTATTTTTTTTCACTGCCAAAACATATTTTCAGTAGGCGAAGCGATAAATCGTTCAGTTTGCATCGATTATCGACGATAAATCGTTGATTTTTATTTTTTTGAATTTAGGTCTCTTTACCAATCGGTTTTGGCGATTTTTCACCGATTTTCAACCGATTATCGTTACCGGAACTCACTGATAAATGCTGCATCGGCGGTAATGTAATCCTCGGACGGAATTCGCCTGCGGTACTTTCCCCTCACCAACGTGTAAGGTCGGGTCCATACATCATTAACCTAGCTGCAATGAAATATAGTTTAGAGGATTCGTGTCCCTCCTCCAGTAGTCTGTCACTTTGACACGGGACACGGGATAGAGGACACAATCACAATTCACAATTCACAATTCACATGGAGCAAAAGAGACGAAACCGGCCATAAACGTGGCTCTAGTTAGTGGTGAGGCCCATGAACGGTGTGGGCCAATGAGGCCCATGAAGGGTGGGCCTACGACCACCACCGGCACTCGGAGAAAACTTTTTTTTCTTTGTATTATCATCAAAACTGCTAAAAAGAGGACGATCAACCGCCAGATCAATTCGTTGTTAGAATACCACCATTTCGCATATGGGTACGAGTGTGTTTTGTTCCTCGTAGGAAACGGCTTCTTTGGAGCGAGGGCTCGCGCATCACGAAGTGCGTGTGAAAAAGAGTGGGGAAGCGGCAATCAAACCCGTCCCACTAATCCGGCGTCATTTCGCTGGCTACATGATCGAGCATGGAAATCATGCGTTTTGCTTTTGCCTTCCCACTCAACATGCCAGATGATGGCGTGCAAGCGTAGGTACAGCGCGGTGTGGATCTACGCGGGCAGTGAGCTGACGAAAACAATGGGCTGCACTGCGTTACAACTAGTACACCAACTCCTCACTTGTTTTTCTCTTTGCTGCAAGACCATGAAAGGAAAAATCCTAGTAAAACATGAAGCACTCACTCTACACGTAGTAAACCATCGGCTCTGCATCGTGCTAGTACCAGTGCAGTTCTTTGGCACTGCTTGCTAGTGCCACAGTGCTCCTACATTTGTGCCAAATTACCAGCGGTCTGAATTTTCGGCGATTGATCAACTGATGCACCTTTTGGCAATATTTTGTCACCACAGCTGTATCACTGAATGCACCAAATATTTTTGGATAGCTTCTTTGTACTAAAACGAATCTGCATAAATTTTCAGATAACTTGTACGGCTCGTCTACTCCTCGTGCTCCACTCCATTCCGCCCCAGCACGCGCGTCACCCCGCCCCACCGCAGAAAATCATCACAGCAATCGAAGCACCGGCGCCACACCACACCCTGTCACCAGCGCCGCTTCACCTCGATTCCCCGAACCTTAACCCAGGGTCAAAACCTAACCAGACCCCCCAACCCAACCCAACGTCCCTGCAGGCATGTACTCAGCCCCGAAACTGCAAAACCCACGCGCGCGGCCACGCCCCCAAACAAAACGGCCACGCTAAACCCCTCCCCCTCATTTATCCCCCACGCTGCCCATCCTTCTCCGGTTTCACCCCTTCTCCTCAACCCAGCCGCAGCAGCAGACCCGCCACCGCGGCGCCATGGCCACCGCCCCCCACAACCACCGCGGCCACCTCGTCCTCCTCGTGCTCTCCCTCGCCGCGGCATTCGCCGCCGCCGCCGACTCCTCCTCCCACAACATCACGGCGCTCCTCGACGGCCGCTCGGAGTACACGCTGTACAACAGCTACCTCTCCGAGACCAAGGTGTGCGACGAGATCAACAGCGAGCACACGGTCACCGTCCTCGTCCTCACCAACGGCGCCATGTCCTCGCTCGTCGCCAACCTCTCCCTCGCCGACATCAAGAACGCGCTCCGCATGCTTACGCTCCTCGACTACTTCGACGAGAAGAAGCTGCACTCCCTCGACGCCGGCTCCGAGCTCACCACCTCGCTCTACCAGAAGACGGGCCAGGCCGCCGGCAACATGGGCCACGTCAACATCACCGACCTCCGCGGCGGCAAGGTCGGCTTCGCCTCCGCCGCGCCCGGCGCCAAGTTCCAGTCCACCTACACCAAGCGCGTCGACACGGAGCCGTCCACCCTCTCCGTCCTCGAGGTCTCCGACCCAATCACCTTCCCGGGCCTCTTCGGCTCCCCGTCGGCCTCCTCGGTCAACCTGACGGACATCCTCGACAAGGCCGGCTGCAAGCAGTTCGCGCAACTCATCGTGTCGTCCGGGGTCGTCAAGATGTACCAGGCCGCCATGGACAAGGCGCTCACGCTGCTCGCGCCCAACGACGACGCGTTCAAGGCCAAGGGCCTGCCCGATCTGAGCAAGCTCTCCAGCGCCGACCTCGTCACGCTGCTGCAGTACCACGCGCTGCCGCAGTACGCGCCTAAGGCGTCGCTCAAGGTCGCCAAGGGCGACATCCCGACCCTGGCCTCCACCGGCGCGGGGAAGTACGACCTCTCCGTCGTCGCCAGCGGCGACGACGTGTTTCTGGACACCGGCTTGGGCAAGTCCCGCGTCGCGTCCACCGTGCTCGACGACACCCCGACGGTGATCCTCAAGGTGGACAGCTTGCTGCTCCCGTCCGAGCAATTCGGCGGCGCGCCGTCCCCCGCGCCAGCGCCCGAACCGGCCGCTGACGTGCCCGCTTCGGCCCCGGCTCCCGAAACATCTGCGCCCGCGCCCTCCCCCAAGGCCGCAGGCAAGAAGAAGAAGGCCAAGTCCCCTTCGCACTCCCCGCCCGCGCCCCCGGCGGACTCGCCCGACCTGGCCCCCGCCGACGCGCCGGAGGGTGACGCCGCGGACAAGGTCGACTCGAAGAAGAACGGCGGCGCCTCAGCGGCCGTGAGCTTCGCGGCCACGGTGGCCTGCATCGCCCTGCCCGTCGCGGCCTTCTTGTGAGCGGGCGAGCGGCAGGTGTTCGACGCCGAGCCCCGCGTAGTTGTTCGCTCTCTGAGCATGCGTGATCTGACGCAATGCAATCTGTTGTTGCTCGTGAGTTCTCGTGGGCTCCATTGATAATTTGATATGCTCATCAGGTGTTTCTCCTTCTTCCTGGTTTGCTGGTTGGTAGGTAGTAGAAGTAAGAATTATTAGGATTTGGTACTCCACTTCTCAGGTGGAGACGGAGAGCTCGGAACTGTCATTTGAGGTTGATTTGTTCTTCTGTCCTGTGCTCCTTCCAGCTGCATTCTACTAGCTATTTCGCATGATTACTTGTGATTCTTTGATCGCCCGGCGATGACTGTCGTGGCAGGGGATGAGCTTGATCTGGCTACTTTTGATTAGCGCTAGCGATTTCGTCATTCCTGATGGAATGTAGGGACTACGAAAGCAGGCAGGCAGGCACAAATTGTGACCCGTATTAACTCAACTGTTAAACTTGGGAGGTCCAGTCATTTTCATCAGGAGTCTTCAGTCTTGCTTATGGAGGACTAGTGTTTTTTTGTGTGCATTTTTCACATTCATTTACCTCGCTTCATGGTGCATCATGTGACTCTGCGCTGAGCCCTGGAGCCGTGGACGTGGCTATCAAGTATCAACCGTATCCTCGCTTCTGCCTTGCACGCTGGCCGGCGCTGCTCCGGCCGTGGTCCCCCTGGGCGGAGAGCATCACCGAGCACGCACGCCCAGGGAAACCGAAAGCGACCGCTCGGACCTCGCATAGGCCGTGGCTGTACCCGGGGATGGCTGCATTGTCTCGGTTTCGTCGCGTTTTTTGCCGAGCTTTTTGGCAGGCAGGCGATGCGTGCCTGCCTAGTGCCTTGCCTCTGCGGCGCGCCGTCCGTTCGCGGCCTGTTGGCTGGAGCGCCGCGTCTCCTTCCTCTCCCCAAGAATTCCCTCGGCTCCTTGCCCCGCCCCGTTCCCGGAAGCGGAGTGGCCGCTGGTTTTCTGCGCCGGTGGCGTAAGCTTACGCAGAGCTCCGGCGGGGCTTTGCTACGCGTCTCGAGTCTCGACGCCTGAACACGCTCCTCGGAGCAGCCGAACAAACGATCGACGACAATACCTTGTGAGCCCTCGTCAGTTCGTCCCCCTGCTCCCTGCCCCGGTGTCCCCTGAGGGCAATTCCGTAATCTGGGAACGTCAGCAACGGCTGCCTCGCGTGTCCGTGCGTCGGTGACTTTGTTGTGTGGGCTCACTAACATGTGCTTGTTTTTTCTAAGCGGTAGATCTTGAAGAGTTTTGACCTCCTGAATCCTGGAGCAGGTCAGCGTAGGACTACTAGCTAGACACTTCTGGAAGATCCGGTTAAATAAATATTGCATGTGTCGTGTCCCTATACAAATGCTGACTGTGCGGTGCTGGGACTCCACTCGCGCGTGCCAACAACGTGTGGAAAGAGAAGTTCCCGAGGGGAAAAAAACATGTGCAGAGAGAAGAGAGGTCAAATCTAGAGCAAAATTCAGAGAGCAGAGGCCCAGGACAAAGCTTCTACGCTTAAAAGGATTTGACACTTGCATCTGAGCTTGTCTTTGTTTGTCGGGTGAGTTAACCAAGGACTAGTGAAATGAAAAACAACCGGTGTCGGTCATGTGGCGATGGAGTCATGCACAAGAAATTCACACAAGCTGTGCCTGAGCCGGTGAGCCCTGAAGTCGTCCACCACACAAGACTCGAACGAAAACATTGGCACTCGTGTGGTTGAACATGATTGCGAAGAGTCTAGTTTGGTGCTTGCCACTGAGCACCCTTGACTAATCTCTCAGCCTAATTTCACCCCTCTAGAGGCCGTAGAGATAGAGCTGACCATTTTACTCCTGCAACTGCCAAGACTGCAACCTCAGTTCGGTAACTGTTTCACTGTAAACTTGCAGTGACCAGACCGTCGTCGCGTGATGGAACTTGAATTCTTGAAGCCATGTGCAGTGTTCATCGGTTGCTGCTTTTGGAACCTGAATTCCTGAAGCCATCATGTGCAGTGATATTACTGCATTCGACATACAGTAGTTCCTATACAGTAGTTCCTATTCCTTGTTTCTGTATTACCATCTTTTTTCTAGACCACTTAAGCCCACACGAGTATCCCACTTCAACTCACCACTCGAGCCCCCATAAGCTGGCAGGCGAATAGTGTAAGCTGCATCGCTTCAACTGATCAAAACTTGGAGGTCCAGTTCTTGCAGTTCACCGCAAAGTCACCTCATGATTCGTGAAAGATCGCTGTATTCTGCCTTACAATTTTATGTGAACATGCATACTAACATACGACGGTAACTGAACAGGAAGCTCACCAAGTCACCATGCAACCTCATACAGGTGCACGCCTAATTTCCTGCTCAGCGGCCTCACTGCAAGTGTGCAGCTGTAGGTGACTCGGTTGTCGGTAACTGCACGCAATGATGTGGAGGTAGAAAGGGACAGTGGGGAGCACAGGGGAACACAGAGAGGCGCAAGTGCGCCACCGCGCCACTGTCACTCTGCAGTGCCGTTGGGGTTTTCACCGCGGTCACTGACCATCGTGCGCGCGCCACTAGCACTTGATAGAGTGGTGGACTGGTGACAAACCGTATTGGGCAAAGGCAGCATCTCACTTTAGAGCGTGCTGGAGGGGGAAGATCATTGCCGGCTCGGAAAGGAGGCGCTATGGACGTTGCTGTTGCCTTGCAGAGTTGCAGGTGAGAGACTTTTTTTTTTGAAACATAGGTGAGAGACTTTGCGAGGGAACGGATGAGCCCTTTGCAGTTTTCTACTGGTAGTGCTAGTGCACCGCTGAAAGCCAGTGTGCTGCTGCTGCACACAGCAGCACAGGTGGTGCCTTCTCTTCTGTTGAACCCAATCGTGGCCTGATGATTTTGCACTTTTGCTTCTTGATGACAGATAAAAGGCTGGCCCAGTATGCAGCTCATTAAGAGGTTAAGGGCCCGTGCAAATTTCTTGTTTGGTTAGCCGTGCAGTTGTCTCGATAAGAGGCCCAAAGTGGAATAGAAAGCAGAAAATTTTAGGGCCCAAAATTGATGTCCTAGACTTCTCTCCAGCGAGCACTACAGGCCCAAGAATAACTGGGAGCCCGGAAGTCCTCGCAAAAAAAAAAAAAAAGAAAACGTAACGAGGGTAAACAAGAAAATAAAAGAAAGTCTGCTCAAAAGAAAGAAGATAAAAGAAACTGAAGAAATGATATGTGGGTATTTAGCAGAAATTCCACGCTTAACGGTAAGAGATCGTTGTTGATCTTTAAGAAAACGTTGTTGGCCATTATGTCCTTCAATTCAGCACGGACTCGGATATCGCAGAGACTCAGAGGTCAGAGCACACTGCGCACCAGTCAGCTAGAGCTTTTTTTTTTTAGCAGAGACCCGGACCCTGAGAACTTTGTCAAACGAGACCTTCAATTCACGTGCATGATAGACACATTTTGCGTGTTATGTGTATCAATCACGAAGTGATTAGATGATTGGACCAGTTCATTGGCACATAGACGTGCCGAGCTTTATTGCGAAAGAAGGGGAAAGCTTGTAGGAGTAACACGTAAGGCATCTCTTCTTGCATTGCATGTCAGCATGTCTCATTCTTACATGCACAGACTTTTTAAAAAGGAAAAAAAATTGCATGTACAGCAGCGGTAAAGGCACATTCGGTTGTCTGCATACTGTCTCGACCCGTTGAAGATTCTCAGCTGGATACAGTTACAGTCCACGGTAAATCTTCCAAACCACCGTCTTACCACGGTGGGTACGGGACAATTTTTATTGATCTGCACCAATTGATCCCTTTCCCCGTTCCATTTCGTGCCAGGTTGCCAGCTGCAAGAAATAAAACGAGCCTCAGAGATTGTTGGGCTCCATGGTAACATGCCGAGATCAGATCGAGGAGTCAATCAGTCTGGGCAGAAATATATCTATATTTATCTGAAAAATTGAGCGCAACTATACATTCCCGGGTCAAATTTGCTACTAGTACAAGAATCTAATCTGGCGCAGCCCGTCAACTGCTCGCAAACTTCAACATTTACGGTGCTCCCCATATGCAGCACAGCAGCAGGTCAAACGCATGCAACTCACCGACTCATTGTACACGAATTTTTACTCTATCTGATTCTGTTGTAACGCGTGTAAATTTACAGCTAGAGCCACTTTAGCACAACTTCTTCGAGGCTACGCGCGGTAATCTTTTTTCGCGCGAGCAAAATTCTTCACACGAAAGAATTCAGAATGGAAAACGAAAGAACTGTGAAACGTATGATCAGTTTGGTCCCACTGCGGCAGCTGAGATCACGTCGGCCGCCATCTCGGGCGCTGCTCGGCGACCCGCCGCAGCATGCCGTCGACCATGACGTCCACGGCGTCCTCCATGCCGCCGCCGAGCCCCTCACCCCCGTCGGCCGCGGCGTACACCAGCCTCGGGATCATCTCCACCACGCGCTCCCGCATCAGCCGCACCCGCGGCTCCGGGATGGCCGCCAGCACGCCGCGCACCGTGAGGTTCCCCGCGCGGAGCTTCTCGCGGTCGATGAACACGGACCACTCCGCCTCGCGCCCGTCGCCCACGGGCAGGTACCACCCGTACTGCCGGTACGCGCTCCGCCGCCAGAACAGCACGGGGACGGCGCCGGCCACCATGCAGTCGAACAGGGAGCGGCGCGTGAAGCTGTCCCCGCGCGGCTGCAGGCAGAACCTGGCGCCCATGAAGAGCTCCATGACGAGCGCGTTGTTCCTGATGCACCTGCCCTCGGCGCAGTCCAGCGCGCCGCACGCGGCGGCGCCGGCCGCCTGGCACTCCCCCAGCAGCAGCGCGCGGAAGTCGCCCCTGATGGCCGACCGCGGCGCGCCGGCGAAGGCGAAGAGCATGGGCCGCGGGCGCCGCGCGACGTGCCGCTGCCACGCGCGCACGTCGGCGGCGGCGCGCGGGTGGAACCCGGTCGGGTACGGGACGCCGACGTCCATGTCGTCCCAGGGGTCGCGCTCGATGACGAGGCGGGTGATGTTGGCCACCCCGGGCATGGTGAGGAAGCTGCCGCCCCAGGCGTCGTCCGACGTGCGGCGGAAGTCCCACGTGATGCGGCCCAGCGCGATGAAGTGGTCCCAGCCGCGGGAGCGGCGGTACCACGGCTGCGCGTGGAGCCACGAGAGCAGCGCGGCGCAGTCCCTGTCCCTGTCGGCGCCCGTGGCGTTGGGCGCCCACAGGTGGCGCCCCACGGCGAGCCCGGCGTAGAAGGGCACGAAGAAGGCCGCGGCGCGCGCCGGGTCCGCCGTGCGGCACCGGTGCGACAGCAGGCGGCGGCGGACGATGTGCTCCAGCGCGAACTGGTCGGACGCGTACCACGACCCGAGCAGCTCCCGCGGCAGGAGCGACGACAGGTTGGTACCCCCCGCGGGGAGCCCGAGCCCGTCGTTGGCGAGGTAGGGGCACAGCGAGTACATCGGCGCGAGCTTGTCGCACATCCGCAGGAGGTCCTCGTTGAAGGCCGCGGGGAGGTCGTAGACGTACACCAGCCCGCCGCCGCAGCTCGAACCATTCCCGTCCCGGCGCGCGGGTGCCGACGCCAGCACCGGCACGGCGGCCGCGGTGTCGGCGGCGGGAGCGGAGGAGGCCGGGGCGGGAGGGGGCCGCACGGCGCGGAAGGAGAGAAAGATGAGGAGCTGGAGGGCGAAGAAGGCGAGCATGAGGAGCACGACGGGCCGCGGGCGGCGGGCGGCCGGATTCGCATGCTCGGGGCGGTACGACGCCATGAGGGCAGCGGCCGCGGCGGGGGCGAGCCGATCCAGAGCTTAGCTAGAGTGAGGGGGGATCGCGCGTTGGGGTGTGTGTGTGTGTGTTGGGGGGTGGGGTGGCGGCGATTTGGTGGTGGGGCGATCCGCGTGCCTGGCGGCACGGCGGCGCGGGGACCAGAACGTGCGGCGCAGTATGGCGGAGGCGGGGGATTGGGGGAGGATGGAACTGGAGATCGTGATGCTTGGGGGACTCTTGTCTTTTGGCAGTAAACAAGTGCGGAAACGGGAAAGAACAGCGGCGGCTTTCGGTCACTGTTGGCGCGGCCATGCCATGGATGGGGGCAAGACCGGAAGAGAGAAGAATGTGCGCGCTGCTTGCGCGGAAGAGACTTCAGGTACACTCCAGCACAATGGCCTTTGTAATTGAGCACATACGGACGACTCCACTTCGAGTTCTTTCTCCGGTAAATTGCCTGCACATACCACCGTGTCGTAAAATCGAACCATCGTGCACGCACGAGCACGAATCGCACGACAGCGGATCCTGAGCTAATTTGAAACCAGGCAAGGTTGCCTACGCTCTTCCGTGATCTGATGAATGATCCTGTCTTGCGTGTACCAGTGCCGCAACGTGGGCTGGACGGCTAGCGAGTTAGCGCAGTGTTGGATCCAGCAAGCGCTTCAACTCATTTCATACAGCTACGAATGCCCAGTTTGTGGGTAAGGGTAATCACCATCTAGGAGTAACAAACAACAGTGTGACTGAAACCCCCTGTTGGTATTACTACAGCTACGAATGCAACAAAGATGCCAGGTGTCGCCGTGTCATCATCCGCTTGGTCTTGAGATTGGGGTTGATCAACTTTAGCGTCTCTTTCGGTATTTAGCTAACTGGTAATTATGGGCCGATATGCATACTGACCAGTGACTACAAGCTAACCTAGGCCGCCCAGGCAGCTTTTCTCAAATGGGTCCGAATGGGCCAATTTCAGTCTAGCCTGTGCGAAACAAGCGGATACGCTCTTTGAGCTTCCTGCTCGGAGTCCATTTTGCGCGAGGAGCTAATTACGAGGTCATAGCATGTCTTACATTGCATGCCAGGGAAAAAAAAAGGGAAAAAGTCATTTTACTCCCCTCAACAATTCATTTTGTGCACTTAACCATCTAACTAAAATTTATGCTTAATTTACTTCCCCAAACTATTCCAATTGGTCCAATCTACCCCTACTGAGATTTCTCTTTTTTATTTCTCCGCATACAAATGGAACTTGAAATTTTGCAATGTAACTTATATATGATGCCCTATACTAGAAAAATACATTATAATTTTTTATAAATATTTTTATGCATAATTGTATTTTTATGATAAATTTCGTGTTAAATGTTTCCAACTTATAAAAATAATTATGAAAAATTCTTAATATACTTTTTAACATAAGGCATCTTGTTCTCTACCTACTCGTAAAATTTGAACTTAAAATTCAATTTGTATGGGGAGAAAAAAATAAAAATAGTATTAGAGGGTAGATTGTACTAACTGGAATTGTTAGGAGAGTAAATTAAACCTAAATTTTTCTCAGAGGGTTAACCGGATAAAGTGAATCGTTGAAGAGAGTAAAATAAACTTTTTTTCAAAAAAGAAACACAACAAAACATTTGTAAACCCGTTGCACCACATCTAGCTCAACGTCGGGTGTGGGAATCGGAACGAGGCCAAGGAGACTTCACCTTCCGCTCCTCTATTTTCTCGGCGCGATATCTTGGCTGGTCGATTATAGTTTCGTGGTAGCATAGTACCCCTCCCCCAACACACACACCCCAACCCCCGCGCCGCCGGCGGCTTTTGAAGTCAGCAGGGCAAGGTCACTGACCGCCTACCGCTTGGGGCATCTCTGTCTGCGGCCATAAGATTGCGTGCGATTGTTCGTCCGAGGTCAGCGTGACACTGGTTGCTCCTCCGTTGCAAACTTGCAAATTTCACTGGACATCCAACTTGCGAGAGGGCAGCAATCCCATTTACTGATGGATGAAGAAGGTTCCACTCGCGTTCTAGCTGTGTTTCAATAGTAGGATGCAACAGCTTCAACACAAATTAAAAAGATCAGTTCTTGCAAAGACTGAGGCTGCGTTTGGAAGGGCTCCGTGGAGGGTGGAGTCGGAGCTAGAGCAAATGGAACTGGTTTTTTTTTAGCTCCGCTAGTCCCCCGTTGCAAACGGCTCCGGGTCTTCCAACAAGCGCGGCAGAAGCGCTCCACCGGCGCACCCGTTTGGTAGAGCTCGGAGCCGGTTTTGGAACCGCTCCAGGAGCCCTGCCAAAAAGGGTCTGAGACAGTTTTTGTGCTCCAAACAAAGCTCGAGAGGCATGTAACAATCCGCGCCACTTATCAAAAAAGAATGCAACAATCTGCCCTACAGAGCTACCTGGACCCCTGAGCTTCGTGGTAAAAGAGATCTCATAGCACCGCATGACCTCGGAAAAACCGTTTATCTGACATGGTTAACCAAGCACAGTAGCAAGTTTGCATTATGACCACTCCGTTGGAGTTAGGGATGCAAGCTGAGCGGGCTTTGCCGCAAGCCCGTTGCTTTGACCCGTGCCGCGTACCCGCGTAGCGCCGCAAATCAGCCAGCCCGCATAGCTGAAGCGGCTCCACGCGGGCAGCCAACGGGGCCCAGCGGCACCGCAGAGCCCGCAAAGAATGGAATCGGGAGAGAGGGGTTCGAGGGTGAGCGAGTCAGGGAGAGAATGTGGCGGCGCCGCCGCCGCCGTCCGTGCGCTGCCGTTCATTGTCCGCTCCGAGCGCTGCCGTCCGTGCGCTGTCGTCAGCTCGTGCGATGCAGCGACCACTCGCTGGCAGATCCACTGCTATCTCCCATCGACCACGCTCCCTTCGCCACCTTCGATCTCATCGACGCCCCATCCGTTGCTCCCTCTCTCGTCGGCAGCCTCGCCTACGACTGCCGGCACGCGTGATGTCGGGCCGCGCATGGTTGCGGGTTCCTCCTCTGTTGCCGCTAGCCGTACTCCTCCTACCTTCGTTGTGGCAGGCCACACCCCCTTCCGGTAATTTCTTCCACTCTAGCCCATGATTAGATGACTAGTTTGTTGTTGTTTTCTTGGTTAGTACAACAGCATCGGAAAGTGACTAGTTTGCATGGACGCTAGCTCTTTAGGAGTGTTTCCGTTGATTAGGATATGTAATTAGAACTAGAATTTTCAAATGCATTTTTGCTCTGCTATTGCTACTGTCCTGAGTCCATGTGAAATCCTGCATGATCACAAACTGATGACTAATTGGGTATGGCTGTTTGGTTCCTGGACCTCGACTGAAATGTAGCAATCTGATTGTGATATTCTATTTCTCCTACAATTTGATGTAGTGATATGTCCGAATCAGGATGAATCTTATTAACTTTACCTAAATCAGGCTGAAGCAAACTGATTCTAAATTTCTGCAGTTCCAATCAACTTTTGCCTTCTTTCCTTGGACCAGTTAGTACCTCCGCTTTCTTCATTTAACTCTCCTCAAAGAGCTCTCTATTTGGTTCCTGAGCCGGACTGAATCTTATTATCTTGTGCTTTTACTGAATGTAGAGGAATATCACTAGTGCTATTAAAAGCACAGAAGTTGAAGCAACTCCTATGGGCCTATGGCCAGTAAATGTCCTGAAAATCTTTTGATGTTTAAGACTCCTTTGTCTGGCAGTGGCAGCATCATTTTGATAGGCATTTTGATCTCGAACTCATTTCTTTTCTATCTGAATGATAACGTCTCCTTTATACAGAGATATTTTTCGATGATCTTGAGGAGCTCTTTGTTTCTATCAGAAAACCTCTCGGAGATCTTTAAGAAAAGCTTTTGTATTGCAAGCCAGTAGCAGCCTTAGTTGCATTTTCTTTTTTCATAATCTGTGAGATATTAATTCTTCTTCCTATTCAGTTGCAATATATAAGGAAAGCTGTTGTTTGATGAATTAGAGATTACAGAGCTACTTTTCTGAATGATATTTTCCATCAGCTTGAAGACGCCTCACGGCTGCACGTCCTCTCCGCAGCCAGCAGCGTTGTCTCAGGTGGCGCCATCTTGTCGTTTTCAGCAGCCCCGCGATGTAGTCGTTGGCATCTCCGCGGCCCGCCGGTAGCCTTGCAGCGGTGTCGTGGTCGTTGGCGTCTTCGTGGCCCTCCGGCAGCCTCGCATGTCGGCGCCTCCGTGGCCCTCCGCGGCCTTGCATGTCGGCGCCCCTGATGTGCTCTCCGGCGAGGAAGACATGCTTGTCCTGGAGCCGTAGTCGTCACCTCGGAGAAGAGCCGCTGCCGAACCGCCTTGTTCATTGCTTGGGGCTCATTGGTGCCCTTGCTGACGGCCGCCGTTGCTTGATCTAGCTGGCCGTGAAAACAAGATGCCCCCACATCTATACCGTAGCCATGCAGCTCTCTGCAACGAAGAAGATCACCTAAACAACAATATAAAGAATCTCACCCTAGAAGTGTGCAGCCATGTCGCCGTCGATCCCTCGCTCCGGCGTGGTCACCGGCTTCTAGTTGTGATGATGGACGGCGAGCTCGATGACGGTCGGCGATCCCTCGATGACGGCGCGGCCGCCGGCTTCTGGCTTCTAATTGTTACCAAGTTTTTCAGAAATGTCTCTTTGTATTATGTTTATTTTATTATAAGTTATTGTATTCAGTAAATATAATTTGTGATTGGTAATTACCTTAGCCATGTTTTCTTTTGAAAGTCAGTTTTTACCTTCTTGAGATTTTCTAAGCCTATATCGTTTGATTAGCTGGCGGACCACCGCTTCAGCTGATAGGCGTGGTGCCTGACGCTGATGGACACCGCTTCACTTTATGAATTGACACCGCCTGACGGAACTTCACTAATGTCGCGGCATATTGCGGGGTAACGCGGGCTGCCGCGAAACCCGCAAAATGTTGCGGCGGCACGCGGGCAGCTGCATTGACCCGCATCGAAGCATGCGGCTCGCACGGATGCGGGTTGCGGGCCCGCCCTGCTTGCAAGCATAGTTGGAGTGCCAAAACCCTGCACCTCCTGCCGGCTTTGATCATTTACTACTAAGTTATCTTGCATCTATAATCTATTTTATCCACGGTCATCAGCTGACAGCAGGTACTGATCCCACACGTTGCTTCAGATCCACTCTTATGGGGCTGCCTCCATATAGCATCCTTGCATTTTTCTGCCTTCCCCTCAGTGTGGATCTTAAGCACTCACTGTCTGTACTCTGCACAGTCCGTTTCTGCCACCACTGCACTTTCACGCTCCTTCCACACACGAGGCCCCCCCAATGCCCGAGTCACCGGCATCGCCGGCCCAGCCCCCCTCGCAGCCGGGATCGCCGCTCGATGCCGCCATTTCGTCCCCGGTGCCGGCACTGCTGCGAGGGTCCGTGCTGCTCCTCGCCTTCCTCGTCCTCCAGCTCGTGCTCTTCTGGTCCCTCCTCGGCTACCCCGCCAGCTCCCGCTTCCTCCCGGCGCCGGGCCGGAGGAACACCACCTGGCCCAACGGCGCGGTCGACGCCGGCGCGTGCGAGGCGGGGCTCGTCTATGTCTACGACCTCCCGCCGGAGTTCAACCACGACCTCGTCGACGACTGCGAGAGCCTGTGGCCCTGGTACTCGTTCTGCCCCTACCTAACCAACGGCGGCTTCGGCGAGGCGGCGGCCACGCTGCCCGTCTTCTTCAACGTCACGCGGAACGTGTCGTTGCACAGCTGGTACAACACCGACCAGTTCCAGCTCGAGGTCATCATCCACCGACGCCTCCTCTCCCACCGGTGCCGCACCACCGACCCGTCGCAGGCCATCTCGTTCTACGTGCCGTTCTACGTTGGCCTCGACGTCGGCAGCCATCTGTGGGGGGATAACTCCACCGCTGCCGACCGCGACAGGGCGGGCTTGCGGCTGCTCCGGTGGCTCAAGAACCAGACGTCGTTCCAGAGGTCCGGCGGGTGGGATCACTTCATCACGCTGGGGCGCATCACGTGGGACTTCCGCCGGTACGGCGACGACGGGTGGGGCACCAACTTCGTGGTCCTGCCGGGGATGGCCAACGTCACCCGCCTCGCCATCGAGGCCGACACGCTGGACCCCATGGACGTCGGCGTCCCGTACCCGACGGGTTTCCACCCCCGCGCCGCCGCCGACGTGCGCGCGTGGCAGCGGCACGTGCTCGCCCGCAAGCGCAGCAAGCTCTTCGGGTTCGCCGGTGCGCCGCGCTCCGGGTTCCGGGGCGACTTCCGGGGGGTGCTGCTGGAGGAGTGCGAGGACGCCGGGAGCGAGCGCTGCCGCGCCGTGGACTGCCGCGGCACGCGGTGCACCGACAACGGCGCGGCGGTGCTGGAGCTGTTCCTGGACTCGAGGTTCTGCCTGCAGCCGCGCGGGGACAGCTTCACCCGGCGCTCCATGTTCGACTGCATGGTGGCCGGCGCCGTGCCGGTGCTCTTCTGGCGGCGGACCTCGTACGACCAGTACCGGTGGTACCTGCCGCCGGGGCCGCGCGGCGACAAGGGGGAGTGGTCCGTGTTCATCGACCGGCAGGCGCTGCGCGTGGGCAACGTGAGCGTGCGCGACGTGCTGGAGGGGATCAGCGAGCGGCGGGTGCGGCGGATGCAGGAGCGCGTGGTGGAGATGATCCCGCGGCTCGTGTACGCGTTCTCGCCCGACGGGCTCGGCGACGGCATGGAGGACGCGCTGGATGTGGCGCTGGGCGGCGTGCTGGAGCGGATCCGACGGCGCTGGGGGAGCATCGCGCGTGAAGGTCAGTCGCATTTGCATCGGTTCTCGCTGCCTTGATTCCTCCCTCTCCCTGATATGCGCGCCAGTATTCCGATTTCTGATCAATGGGATTTCGTTTTCGAATCCTTGGCAACATTGTGATTTCACCTTCTTTTCCGAACGTTTTAACAGAGCATCCACCAGGCACATTCGCTGCTCGGCGTGTCGGCGTCAAATCGACGGCGGCGCCGCCTCATTCTGACGGCCAAAATGGATCGGCGGCGGCGATCGGTCGGGGCACCGCCGGCAAAAACCAAATGCCCCCAGCTTCATCGTACATAAAAACCGTCACTTCCGAAGCATCGGCATCAATAAGCAAGACCTTGCAGAAATCTTGAACTACAGCCGAAGACCTTGAAGCGTCTATTTTTAAAATGCTTGAGGCATCATTTGATTTCTGCTGCTTCTTGGATCACGGAGAGCTCAACAAGCATGGGCCGGGGTCAACAGTCGCAGAGAGTGAGATCGAGGGACGGGGGAGCTGGTTCCTGTGGAACGGCTAGCCGGGGGTGCGCAGCTTGCTGTTAGCCCAGGCCCCAGGGTTTAAGATAATAGTCAGGGAGTTGTTTGGTTCGGGAGTGCTAAATTTTAGTTAAAATTTTTTGTCATCTAGACGTATTAAATAAAGTATAATTATAAAACTAATTGTAGAACCTTTAGTCTAATTCGCGAGACGAATCTAATAAGGTATGGTAATCCGTTAGCGGATGGTTACCATAACATCACTGTTGCAAACTATAAATTAATCAAACCATAAAGTAGTTAGAGTCATTAAATTCATCTTGCGAATTAGCACTATCGGTAAAAAAAAATTTATAAATAGATTTATTTAATATTTTTAAGTAATAAGATTCTCTTTGACATAAAGGATTAAAATTTATCCTCGGAACCCACCATTAGTAGCATGTTGTTTACTGCTAGACTGGCGTGGTAGATGCGTCGGTGTTAATTGCAGTTGACCAAAGGGGTGGATTCGCTGCAGGATCTAGAAGGTGGGCCATGGCCGGACTGAACGGCGATGAAGTTTTGTAGGCCTGACACGAATTCTGTTGAAAACTATATCTGGCATAAATTGTACACTGGTCAATCCTCCTGGTGCTTATGCATTGTGATTGTCATGTATCCCACATTGGACAATATGCATTCGTATTAATGCATTTATCTATTGGACAGGGTAATTCCTTATTTCATATTAAAATATTTGCAATCTTTAAGTGCCACGTGTCACTGACAGTGGGCAAATAAGTGATTCAGGAAATTGCAATTGCAGCAAAGAGATTTATCCATTGGACACCCAATATAATTTTTTGAAACTGGCAAAATTACCTCAATACCACTCACCCAATTCTACTTTGCATTTTTAACACTCCTTGCTTTTACTCTTGTGTTCTGTCACTCTCTTATGCACCTGCAGCCCGCGGGTCGCCTAAGATAGAGTTCATGTCCCTCCATGACCGATTTCGCTTCAGTGGTAATAGGCACTGCAACTTAAGCAGTCACCGAACAAGAGGCCAGTATCCCTCCCGTTTTCTTCAAAGAAATAAAGAGAGGGGGAGCACTACTTGTACTGTAGATGATGCAGCAGTACTGTTCGCCGATTTACTGTACATCCCTACTTGGTAATGTAGCATGGAATCCGGATCGCTTGCGGGCGGATTACATGGTGTGCCAAGGTGTTTTAAGGTTATTATGAACATCCTATACGGACAATTTGGCTTAATTTCTTTGAAGATGTAAGGAAGTGCTTCAGCTAGCTGCAAAGATGAGGCCAAATGCCAAATCACAAAGTTCACCGAGACTGATCCCGCGTAGGGATGACTGAAATAGATAGAAGAGTCGCTGAATTTAGAGTCTAGATGTGAAAGTTATCGTAATTGAAAGATGGTTATGGGCTAAAATTCCAAACCATCCGATTTTGGACACCGGAGTACTTGGTTTTGTCAGAATTAGATCTATTTGAGTTGGATTAGATTGATTTGATTAATATACTTAAAACATAATTAAGAAAAGCTCGACGCCTAAGCGGCTCGTCAGAGCGGCGCCGCCATCTCACCCACCGCTATCACCCGCTACTCTACCACCCCGGTGCCACAGGTGCCTTGATCCATGAAAATTTCGCCGGAGCTCGTCTAACGTTGAGAAGAAGAGAGGAAAAAAAATCAAATGTGGGGAAAGAAAATTTTACTTCGACTGTGGTATAGCAATTTCGAAAAAAAAATCCTCCAGCTGGTAATCCACCTCTTGAGGAAACACCTAGAGAGAATTCAAATTGATACTGTTGGAGCTAACCACCCGTCCGCGGCACCTACACTTTTGATTCTTGATCAATTTTCCGGGTCCTAATCGAAAGTCAGATGTGGCAATAAATGAGTTGGCGGGCGCGGAGGGAGGCTTGGGTTGAATGGGTTGGCAATAAATGGGCTGCTGTTTGCTGGGTGAAAAGGAATGGTCGCTGGGCCTTTTTTTTCTTTTGAAAAGGAATGGTTGCTGGGCCTTGCTAAACTCTTTTTGTTTCACGCAGAAGTAACTACCGCATTCGCCTGTGAGGAACGAGAACTCTTGTGCCAGGTGCAAAGATATCTTCTGGAGCATGCAAAGGAGACTGTGACATGGGATCGGCTTGGCATGGTTCAAACTTGGTGCCGGAACTAAGCTTGTGGTATTACCTTAACAAAAAAAAGGATATGATCATTACTGGATCAGAAGAAGTTCTTATATTTTAGATTTTGGAGTGAGCAATTCGGACTGTACAATCTGACAACATTTATTTGCGTTGGTCAACTTGATCCTATTCTGTTAAAATCAATCCGATATAATAATACAAGTACGCGAAACTGCTATACCCCCACGTTATCGATGACGATAACAGATGGGAACATCGTGTTTTCAAATCCGACTTGACGACTAGACGATGGAACATGCGCGGTTGACCTTTTGGCACGGGGCTCCGCCCACCCCCATCTCATCGCCGCCGGCGCGACGCGCGCACGTACAGCGGGCCGTCCATTTTGAGCGTCAGCATAGGCCGGTAGCCCACCGTGGCGTCAGCATCCCACATCTCGAATCTGAAGAGGTGGAGCAGCACGGCCGCGAAGATCTTCATCTGCCTGTACGCGAACTCCTTCCCCAAGCAGATGCGAGGCCCCGCCTGTGAACTCGTAACAAGCAAGAGGCCAAGCACGTCACATGCTGCGGTTACTCATGGACGCTGCGAATGGCCCCAGTTGTTTGTTGAAAAAGGATTAACGAGATCAGATTGAATGTGGCAGCCCAGCTCATCACCTGGAAAGCCGTGAACTTGAAGGGGCTCTCAGGGACGAACACGCCGTCGTCGTCGAGCCACCTCTCCGGCCTGAACTCCTCGGCGTCCGTGCCCCACAGGAACTCCATCCGGCCCATGGGGTACGGCTGGTAGTTCACCATGTCCCCTTTCTTCACTGCGTAGCCGTCCGGCAACGTGTCGTCCGAGAAGCTGCACTTCACATCCTGCAACAGGAGCAGCCCCACAACGAAATCATCGCCCAATCGAGGAGTCCTGCCGTGAGGTGTGAAACCTGCCATCGTGGAACATGCCGAGCTCCAGAGTCCAGATCAACTCACGACGGGCACGGCGGGGTAGAGCCGGAGCGTCTCCGTCAGCGCGGCGTGCAGGTACTGCATTTTGCCGATGGCGCCCTCGGTCAGGCACGCGACGAGTTCCTGCGCGCCGACGTCGCGGTCGCCCGTGGCGGTGGCTGCGCGCACCTCCTCCGCGATCTTTTCCTGGATGTGCTGGTTCCTGCAGAGCACGTAGAGGAACCAGGCCAGGGTCCCCGCCGTGGTGTCGCGGCCGGCGATCACGAAGTTGAGGATGATGTCCCGCAGGTACTTGTTGTCGAAGCACCCGGGATCTCGCTCCCGCTCGAGCAGGAACCTCGACAGGATGTCCTCTTTCTTTGCCTGCCACAGAGAAACGTCACCGTCTCAGAAATTGTTGGAGCGACCGTGAGTCGAGCAAAGGGGCTGCAGAGGAACTCACGAATTCTTGATGGTTTCGGCCCATCTGCTCAATCTTCCTATCGATGATGGCGTACACGAAGCCGTTGATGGTGCGGACCGAGCGCTTCATGGCCGCCTCCGACGAGATGCTGAGGAGCCTCTTTACCTTCCAGAACAGGTCAAAGAAGCGGTACAGCACCTGCTCGCTGGCTTCGTCGAACGCCCTGGCGAACGCCGCGCCCTCCTTGCTGCACCCGGACAGGGAGCCAAGGTTGACCCCGAAGCCAATGTTGAAGATGGAGTCCAGCGTCGACCGCATCAGCAGGTCCGCGATATCCACCCTCTCCCCGTCGCCCCGCGCCGCGGGGGCCACGATGGCGGCGAGCTCGGCGGCCGTGTCGCGGAACACGGCGCTGCTGTACTCGCGCAGCACCCGCGTGGAGAACTCGTGGCTGGCGACCTTCCGCTGGTGCCGCCACTTTGCGCCGTCCACGTTGAAGATGCCGTCGCCGAGGAGGTCCTCCAGCACGTCGTGCGTCATCACCCCCTTGCCGTAGTTGGCGAAGTTGGTCTTGAGGATGTACTCCACGTTGGCGGGCTCGACGGTGTAGACGTAGTTGCAGGTCGGGGTGAGCATGCGGAAGGTGCGGTACCTGCGGGCGAGCTCCGTTTGGTACTCCACCAGGCGGCCGAAGTTGAGCAGCTGGTGCAGCACGGTGCCGGCCACCGGCGGATACTTCCGGTTATTGCCGCCGGCGCGGCGCCGGCGCGCGAGGTAGAGCGCGAGGAGGAGGAGCAAGGATAGCGCGAGCAGCGCAGGCCGGCTCAGCGGCGACTCCATGCCCGGCGGTTGGGCGGTGAGCATGTGGTCTCGGTGCGAGGTGGGTGGCAACCGTGCTTGCTTGGTTGCGTGTGGTCTTGCCTCCCGCGGAAGAAGGTGGATCTACCTTTGGGTTAAAATGACAGCACCTTTGGGATTTTCTATGGTGGGCACCAGGACTGGACAGTGCAGAGATCCAGCGGATTGAGAACCTGAGATGGCCAACCGCGGCATGTGAATTTCTTCCACCATTAGCTGCATAGGATAGCAATCCGCCAACTCATGTGTCACAGCTTTGTCTCTATCCTTGTTGACCTCTGTATTCGGCTGTGCTACTTTCTGCTATGCTGCAGCTGCAGCTGTAGCAGTTTATCTCTGCGACTCTGCAGGCACTGTAGCAGTAGCTTGCTACCGCTGCAGCTGCTCAATCTCTCAGCTCTGAAACTTAAAGGATCTTATCGTAAAAAAAAATTCTTGCCAAATTACTTTCCTTCCTCGTCTCTCAAACACGACAAAAAGTCTTGCAAAGATATTTTTTCTAGACTAAGAAAAGCGTTCTGACCTTTTACACCAACCGGTGATTATGACTATTTCTGCAGGACATAACATAACCTTTTCCTTTCCTTGCGGACCGAATTACATGCAATTAGGCAACGGTCTACCTTTCACTGGGGCCAAACACTTTCAATTCGACGGATGAACATCCAAACACAATTGCATGTGCTTTGAAAGAAAACTACAAAAATTGGAGGCTTAAAAAGGTAGATTTCTATATAAATCGTCATCTGATTTTTTTTTTGTAAGGTCATCTGGATATTCTGAAATCAAAGTCTATGGCACGACCTTGAGAAAGGGTCCATCTTTACCGGTTACTATTCAGTAAAACTGAGCCAATCAGGACCATCTGTGGAGCTGTGAATCAACCTGTCAGCTTCTACAGTCATCAAGCCCCTGTTGGTAAGCGTAAGACGTTCAATTTTTTTTAAAAAATATTTTAAATTTAGGAGAAAACTAACATACGTGCGGCATCGCAAGCCACAAGTCACGTGAAATACACATGTGCGGTGCATAGGATTCGAAATCAAAACCTCTTACCTTACGTATACACGGCAAATCTAATATTGTTTTTCTTTTGAAAACTTGTGGAGGACCCGTTTTCCGAACCTTCCATCCACCCATATATACCGATATGAATTGGATCTGGTACTGATACTAATGTTAGTAGTGTTTTCAGCCTTTGACGAGGTTAGAAATGGCCAATTCGAGTCGTGGGAGGAAGCTAGAATGAGCACATGTATACATTGACGAACGGAGAACTTTCCTATCCTAATAAAGAAATAAGAAATAAAAAACTGCTCGTGCCATGGGCCCGTCAGCTATCCCGACGATTAAGAAGAAACATCAAACATACATGTTCAACATTTTTCTTATATACTACCTAAACATTTTCACAAAGAAGTTGAATTAGTTTATTTGACTTGTTGACCTAGGCTCCACTAATTGTTAAATCAAGTTTAAGAAAATATCAAGAATGTGAACAAAATCATAATCCAACAAACATGATTTGTTGTAGACATTAGAATTAAAAATTTAAAAATAGCTTGTATCTATGTCTTATGACCTACTCCACATTTTGGCGGGCCAAAACAATTAGGCTAAGTGGGTGGGAACTGTGAACTTATGTGAGCTTTCCATATTTTGAAAGTTACACAGGTTGTAGGACCTCACATCGCTGAGGCCACCCGCCAGTGTTGGAACCCCTGGCTCGACGCTCGCATCGCACCGGGGAATTTTTCCAGAGGGGACCGGGGCTGTGGTGCGTGCGTAGGTGTGTGCGTGCGTGAGCCTCGGTACGCACGTTTCGAGACCGCTCGAGCAACCTCATCTGCGTTTCAGCGTACGGTCAGCATAGGTGCCCATTTGAGTTCTTACATGACGGGCTAGTGCTCTTAGCTAATTTCAAAAGGAGAAATAGTCGTATTATCATTCCTAAGAAAGTATGCACTCCACTCACAAGTCTGAGTCCATTATGATATCGCTATAACCTGTAATATGTTTTATTTGGAAAAGGCAGAGGCAAGACGCTCACAGGCATATATGCATATGCACCTTTATGAACGTACACATAGCATATCCCTATGAATGCCTATGGAAGACCGACTGACCGAGTCAACAAATCTTGAGGTTACAAAAGTCACCAAAAACACTTCATTATCGATGAGTATGCTATCTATTACTGAGAAAATAATTAGTCATAAATACGAGTACACGTGCTCAGTTAGAGGCTCTAGGTTGACAGAGATCCACCATGACACTTTTGACTAGGACATTTTAAATATACAATATTTTGTCAAAATTACGTATTACCAAAGTATTTTCAATAATCAACCATAACGAACTGTATGATTTTATATATTAATTGCATGCTGACATTTTTTGGATATCTAATATCTTTGTCCATCTATAAAGCATTTTTTCGGATAAAATTGGTGGCGTAACTCTTTACTGGGCCCCACAAGCCGCGATGCTTATGATATAAGGTAAAAGGCCGTCATGGGCCTGCTGGAGCTGAAAACATGAGCACGCCCTGGAGCTCTAATTAGGGGCTAATCTATTTATCACGGCGCTGCCCGACGTGCCGTCGCACGAGCCGGCCGCTGACTCGTCTTTTTCCAACCTGTTATCTGGAGACCAGCGCAATTAAACGTAGAAAGTTGTCTACCAGAACGTAACGCCAGCGCAGCTGATCCACCTTGAATTCCGTTTGACACGTACACACATATTCAAACACAGGTAAGTGTAGTTTGTAAAACCGATTACTCAAATCAAATTTGGATTACATATTTGTGTTCCGTATAATGAGATCTTCAAAATTTTGATTATGTTTAGATAATACTTTTAGAACATTATTTTCTATTCTTATCTCATTATGGGAACATTTTATTTTGTTATTAGAACACTTTTTTCTTTTTCGAAACATTCCTTTTCAGGCTTTATTTGTTTGTTTCGGAACATTTTATTTTGCTCTTAAAACATTTTATTTTGTTCTTTAAAAAATTCATATATTTTATTGTGTATTTATTTTATTCAGAACGTTTTTATATGTTCCATAACAATTTTCAATTTTGAAAGGGGAACAGTTTCCTGTACATTGATATTGAAATTGTTTCAATAAGAAACCACTAAAACATATTTAAGGGTGGTTACATTTGAAGACCATCTTATGTTAAACATAATGATGAAAACAGAAATTTATTGAGAGTACGTTTTCTTTGTTTGGATTTAGATTGCATTGGTACATGTGCTAACCTTTCTCTCTTTGGACACGTGGGCCAATGCAGCATTGGGGCCGGCTGCCTTCTGCAGTTCTGCGATAGCAACGCACCCAATCGCACGCGCTAAGAATAGACTCCCCCTAATTAGGCCCATAAGAAATATCTGCACATCGGCATGCAAGCTTCCTGAGCAGGTATACAATGTGGCCATGTCTAGGTCGACCGTTGATGCGGTGGCATGCATTCGTAGCCCACTTGCTAGCTAAGGCGGATTGAATTGAAGTCATGTATGCTACTATATACCAAAAGAAAAGCCAAATTAATACTCTCTCAGTTTCAAATTATATTTCAATTAAGTTTTGTTTTAAGTTTTGTTCTAACTTCTAAGTCAAGGTTGTATAACCAAGTTTATAGACATAATATACTAATTCGATGTACTGGTATTATTTTCTATAAACTTAATGAAAATGAGAGAAGTTAAACTTAAAACAAAAGTGATGGTGGACTATAATTTGGACCATAGGGAAGCACACCGTCCTAGCTGTTTAGGGTGTGTACACGAGAAGTTTCAGCTGTGAAAGTCTACCTATTATGTTCGCCGTCCTCTGTCGGTGTTTTACTGCCACGTCCACCGAGGGACACCCCCAAGGTGGTGAGTTTGTAGGCAGGGTGTCGTCGAGATCAGGAACTCGAAGGTGCAAAGGAACGTAGGGTTTTAGATAGGTTCGGGCAGCTGAGAGCGTAATACCATGCGTCCTGTGTGGTTTATATTATTTTTGATGATGATTGTCCCCGAGAGGGTCCCTATCCGTCCTTATATAGTCTGGGGGACAGGTTTACATGGAAGTTCTAGTTGGGTACAAATTCTGGAGTCCTATCCGGGTAGTTCCCTACCGTGTTCGACTAGTTTTATTACTGCACGAGTAATCCTACTGCATTACGAGTAGTTACAACAGATGTAGGGCATGTGCCATGTTCCATCCCGTATTCTACGAGAAGTGTGCCACGTGGATAGTGCCGTGTACCAGGGTCTGACAAGTCTCCGAACTCTTCATAACCGAGTACTGCAGGTGTCCGAATACTTCCGAAGGTGTCTTGAGTTCTGCCAAATTTCATCTTGAAGGTGTCCGAGTACTTCTTTGACTGCGCCGAGGCTGTGAGGTACTCATGCCCCGAATATTTATCCAGTCTTCTTTATATGGGGTGCGATTAAACTCACACTCCATATCAAGTAGACTCCAAGCCTTAGGTTGACTTGCAGAATCAGGATGGGGTTCAATTTAATCTTGAGTCTTCTGTCCTTATCTTCCAGCAGATTTGAAAAATAAGTCGCTAACGACACGTGTCCCACAACCCCCGAGGCTTAAATCCAAATCCCCGAGTTTTGGAATAAAGGATCCAAAAAATCATAGCATACAATATATGACAATAAAGATTTGATGGTGAACATGGACAAATTGGTGTAGTAAATTTAAAAACCTCTTTTTTGGGATGAGTTCCCTAGAAAAATAGTGCAACAAATAACATCCCCAACAAACACCACAAATTATCTCCCAAATCAATCTTTATGCCCAGCGCAATGACTAAATAAGTCATCCGGGTAATATTTGAATAAAGTCCTTATTTTGAAATAAAATCTCCGAAATAATGGTTAACAAACATCTACCCAAAACAAATCTTAAAAAAGACTCTTGGATCGGGTATTGTCGAGTAATTGTACAGCGTCCAGCATGTAAGTATCAAGCCCCTGACCAGGAGTCACTTGATAATTATAAAATAGTCACAGCAGAATGGTGGTGCTAGCCCCCGAGTCCAGGCATTGAGCAAATAGCCGCTGGCGCTTGAACAGTCGATGAAAGCATCTAGTCGGAGTCGATCTTGACTAGGATTGTAGTCAAGACAAGTAGTCGAACATGTGTAGAGCTAGTCGTAAACTAGTAAATTTATTATTATGGGAGCGAGACTCTTTCAATAACATAATATACAAGTCGAAAACAAGTAATATATTACTGGAAATAAGGGAGCAAGACCCTTTCAGCAAACTTGCGCGTAGTACTAGTCGTAAACCAGTAAAATAGCATTGTATTGGAAATATGAGCACAAACCTCCTTTAGTAACCCAAGAGACTAGTCGAAAACTGGTTATTAGTTAAGTATGGGAGCGACGCCTCTTCAGTAAACTTATGTGTAGTACTAGTCGTAAACCGGTAAAATGGAGTCGTACTAGTAGTATCAATCTCCAAGCGCCAATAGAAGATGTCCCCAGTTGATCAAGGATGAAATCGGTGTAGATGTTCAATATTCCAAGAATTTGATACCTTCTAACCATTCGGACACTGTAAGCGATAAGATTTTCATATCCTTCACACCGTGAATTAAGCTTGTGTAACCCAGTATCATCCCGAATACGTCGAAGAACCATATCTCCAATGTTGAAAGAACGTTGTTGAACGTTCTTTTCATGGTAACGACGAACTTCTTGTAAGTAGCAGGCCGACTGCAACAATGCATTGCATCGGATTTTCTCAGCTGAGTCAAGCTCGAGATGTCTTGCAGTGTCAGCCTCGCCTTCGTCAAACATGTCCATTCGTGGAGACTTCCACATCACATCAGCTGGTAATATAGCTTCAGACCCGTATAAAAGAAAGAAAGGTGACTGGCCTGTGGCTTTGCTTGGTTGTGTGCGAAGCTCCCAGACTACTGATGAGATCTCATTGATCCACTTGCTGCTCTTTATGCTGTTCTCGTCATAGAGTTTTTTTATCTAATCCATCAAGAATCAAGCCGTTGGCGTGCTCAACTTGGCCATTGGCCCGTGGATGAGTCACCGAAACATATTTGACTTCATTGGATCTACGTTCACAGAAACTCCAAAACTGATACGAGTGGAAATTAGATTCTAAATTTGTGATGATGGTGTTGGGGAAGCCAAAATGGTATAAGATGTCGCAAATGAAAGTAACCACTCCGTCTGCAGTGAGCGTTGCGATTGGCTTGTACTCTATCCACTTGGTAAACTTGTCGATGGCCACTAACACGTGTGTGAAATCTCCTGACGCAGTTGTTAAGGGCCCTATCATATCCAGACCGCAGCATGCAAACAGTCATGAAGGTGGTATAGTGATAAGGTTATAAGCCGGAACATGGGGCTGTTTGCCAAAGAATTGGTAGTTGGTGCACCGACGAACGAGTGCTTCGGCATCTGCCAAAGCAGTGGGCCAGTAGAAACTAGATCGAAACGTCTTGCCGACTAGTGTGCGAGAACCTGCGTGGTTCCCGTACACGCCTTCATAAATGTCTCGGAGTATCTCTTTGGCTTCCTCCATGCTGACATATTTCATGAGTATGCTTGATGCTGAAACACGCTTGTACAAATTGCCCCGATTAGAACAAACTCTTTTCTGCATCTTAGAATGCGAGTAGCTTCAGCGCTTTTTGGTTGACGTCGTGAGGTAGTTTGTGCTTCTAGATGTTGTCGATGAAGGCCACCCTCCAGGCGACCTCGATCATCAAGACCTCTCGATCGAGTTCCTTAGGACCCTAAGCGATGGAACTTGAGTCTGGTACCCTGATGGAAGGGTGATACAACTCATGAACAAAAACTCTCGGTGGGATGTTAGCTCGATCAGAACCCAGATTGGAGAGCACATCCGTGCCCACATTGTTGTTGCGAACCACATGGTGAATTTTCAGCCCCGAGAACTTTTCTCGAGCTTGCGTATTTCCGTAACATAGGCGTCCATCGTGTCTTTGTTGATATCCCACTTCTTGTTGACTTGTTGAACCACTAATAAGGAGTCACCATAGACGAGTAGTCGATTGATGCCCAGGGAGATTGCCAGGCGTAGCCCGTGCAATAATACCTCGTATTCGGTCTCGTTATTGGAGGGGGCTCAAGGGTATAAATTGTTGGGTCCAAAGAAACTAGCTGTTATGTGACAATTAGAACCCGGAACTTTCGGATTCTCGTACCGGGAACCTCCGGGTTTTCAAACCTACTGGCCGTTAGTGCCACGTAAGCAAAACCCGGAACTTCCGGGTTGCCTCTATTAATTCCACTTAATGTGCACTTGAGGATTTTTTGTCTCTCTCAACTTATTTGGGTTACTTGAGCACCTAGACTAAACCAAAACACAATATGATGCATCACTCTTGATAGTACGAGTACGGTACACCTATACTCAAGATCAAAGATAGATTATATTTCAACCATTTGAGTTTCTTAAAAGTGTACCATGTCGTGCCTTCATCATTCTCAATCTGAGGATGCATCCAACTTGGTTTCTATAACTTGAGTACAACATCCTTGAGCTAGTGACTTAAACCATTATATTTGAATGAAATCCACTTCTTGTTCAAACCACCATCTTTACGATAAGATTCTAGAAAGATTGATACTTACTAATATGAACACCCTACATGATCATGATCAAGATTCTTCAAATTGAATCCAAAGAAAGTTTCTTCACCCTAGTATTGGTACCTCGGCACAAACCAATTGCCCTTCACCAAGCTTAGTCCATCGAAATACTATTTCGAATTCCAACTCTTCATTCTTACATCAGACAGAGTTCCATGTAGGTTTGTATCATAATTAAATCATCAATGAAATATATTCTTCACAATTCTTTGCAACTTATTTTCTATTGATAGATTGTCCATTTCTTCACAAAAAATTCCCTTCTAGTGCTATGACTTTGTGTGACGCCCTGAAAATTCACCAAAATAAAACACGCGCTAGAGTGCTTTGTTTAAAAGCCGTTCGCCGTCGAAACCCTAACCCTAACCCTTTCCGACCGACGCTGAACGTGACCGCTGTCCCATCCCGCGCCGCTCGGCGGTCTGACGACCGCGCGCGACCGCCTTCCACAATCAACGCCGACGCAACCCCTTTTTCCTCCTCGCGCTGCGCGCTCCCCCGCGCGTGGCCGACCGGCCGCGGTCACCGCCGCGACCGGCGCCGGCACTCGTCCCTCCTTCCTTTTCTTTTCTCTCTTTCTCCCTATTCCTTTTCCTTTTTCCTTTTCTTTTTCCTTCCCTTCCCTTTTCTTTCTTTTCCCTTTTTCTTCCTTCCCTCCCTTTTCTTTCTCCTTCCTTCCTTCCTGTTTTTCCCCTCCTTTCCCCTGCTCCTGTGCGCCACTCAGCCACGCCGCCCGGCTTCTGGCCCCGGCCACGCCGCCCGCCCTCGCGCGCACGCCGCCGTACGCGCGCGCACCGCCGGACCGCGCGCGCACTCCACGCGCAAGCGCACGCGCGCGGCTATGGCACGCACGCGCGCCCGCGGCACCGCGCCGCCTGCCCCGCCGCGCTCCGCCCAGGCCGCCGCGCCACCCGCCGCCAGGCTGCTTGCGCACGAGCCCACGCGCCCCTGCTCCCCGCATTCCTCGCTCACGCGTGCTCTGGCCGCGAACGCCCGCGCCCCCGCTCTGGCCCGCCCCTCGCCGCGCCGCCCGCGCACGCGCGCGCGCCGCCCGTCGCCAACCGTACTGCCCACCGCTGCCTCCCCTGCCGCGTGCTCGCCCCGTGCCGCACAGTGCCGCCCACGTGCCCGCACCGTCGCGTCGCCCCGGCCTCGCTGCCCGCGCCGCCGCTCGACGACACGGACGTCACGACGCGGCCGCCATTAAGGCTCCCCGCGCCGCTCGCCGGCCCCCCCACCGGCCACCATCACCCGCCGCCTTTGGGCGCCTATAAATAGGCCCCCCCGGCACCCCGGCACCCTCACAACCCTCCACCGCCACCCAGCCCACGCCTCCCCAAGCTCAGCGCCGCCGCCGCGCATCGCACTGCCGCCGCCCGCTGCTCTCCGTCGCCCCGCCCCCTCGTCGCGTCCCGAGCCAGAGTGAGTGGGGGAATCAAGTCCCTTGTGCCTCCCTCTCCCTTTCCCCTCAACCCTGGGCCGCCCCCGGGCCCTGGCCGGCCGGCGAGAGACCGCCGCCGCCGCCCCTGTCCCTCCTCTGTTCGGTCACGGGAGAGAGGAGGAAGAACAGGGAAAATTGCCCAATAACCCCCTCCTTTTCCTGTGTTTCCCAAGAAACCCCCCCTAGGAGCACCCCTATCCACCCATTCTTTGCAAAAGAAACCTCGCCCTTTTCAATAATTCAAAATAAACCCTTCATTACACAAACCCATTTGTATTTGACACCCTTTAGCGTGCCCTGCGTATTTCTAGAATTTGCAAATAGGCCCTTGCCCCCTCCAGACGCTTATGAATAAACCCCTGGAGCCCTGTTTAACCACCCGAACCCCCTTTAGCTCGTCATTTTATGTGCGAAACGACCTCCGATTGACCCGAAACTTTACCACTCCGTTTCTAGTATAGTTCTAGCCATGCCATGAAGAAGCCACCCAAAAATATTAACCCTATCTCCGTAACTAAATTATTTCCGACTCAAGCTCAACGATAAAAGCTTTTAGTTCTTGCGCTTGATTGTGTGTCTGCTTGTTTGTGACGTAGGACACGGAGTGAACGAGGAAGGTCCCGACTGTGACCAAGCGAACGAGGAACAGTTCCGCGACTCCGAGCCCGAGGGGCAGTGCTACGATCAGGACTTCTCGCAAGAGTTTGACGATGGCAAGTTCAATTCCGCCCTTTTGATGCATGTTTTTGTCTTAGTTTTTATAAACACAACCCAGTGGCCTGTTTTATAAAATTGCATGGTTTTGCGTGCTGAAAACCTGGTAGGATAGCCACCCTTGTTTGAAATAACCATACTTTGACCGCCTGATTTATAAAGAAAGTACGTGTGTGTGGGAAGGGATAAAAATGTGGTTTCGAAAGATGAGTTAGACGGGATGGATGGCATTTCTGTGTGAATTGCCGTTGGTGTGCTCGTACCTGTGTGGTTGAGCGAGGAAGGGAGATATCCATCCTGTCACCCTAAGGACCGAGTTGATGTGACATCTCACCTAGCTTCTTGTCGTGCGAACCACTTGACCGTTGTATGGGCAACGGCTTAGCATAAATCCCACTAGTTAGCCTGATAGCCATTAGAAGAGCTGAGAGCAACGGGTGATCAAGGAGAAGGGATAAGCTCTGTGTGACTTATGCCCCGGTTAAACCTCGGAGATAGGTCGAATGACCCCTTGATGGATCCCGTGGTGGCTAGTCAGGTCTAGCTAAGGTGGGTAATGGCTTTGTTGGGATCTGCACCGGCACTAAGGTGTTCGTGCTGTGGTACCCCACCTGTGGGTAAAGTTGCACACCTCTGCAGAGTTGAAAATCTATTCGAATAGCCGTGCCCACGGTACTGGGCAAGTTATGGTGTGGTCACATAACTAGTATTTCTCTCTGGGAACGTATGGGCTGGCGTGAGTTGTTTGGAAAGTGTCCGGCAGTTGTGCCGTGAGCTATGGCGGACGGGGAGTCCGGTAGCAGTTTAAAACCTAGATCCTGTGTGGATCGACACCGTGTGCTCTTTGGTACTAGAAAACTTGTTTTTGGAAAGTGTTTTAAAACAAATCTTTGCATACAACTGAGTTTTCCGTAAATGAACCATAACCTTACCCTTGGATTACCCTGTGCATTAAATTCTGTTATACCCCCTCCGTGGGTGTGATTGGACTTGCTGAGTACGTTTGTACTCACCCCTTTCTTACTTTTATAGTGGAAGACCCAGACTACGTCCCCGAAGACAACGAGTAGGGTTTCGTCCTGCACCCAGTCTTGCCTGTGGTTGAGGCCACCGTCGGATTCCGCATGGCGCAAGACTCTGATGATCCTCTTTTCGTAACTAGTGTAGTGGTGTGGATTTTAGTTGTAATCCTCGCGATAGTGGCGCTTCACTGCTCATTACCGCGAAGAGTTGTACGGTGATGTACCATCTGTTGTAATAAAAGTGTTATCAGCCTCCTGGACTGATAAATTAACACTTTTAAGTCTTCCCTGATGGGGGGACGCTTCAGGTGGTATCAGAGCCGTAGACTGGCCGTAGGACGTGACCCTAGGAGCGAGACCCCTTTTTAGGCCCTAGAACTTGACCTGATTATTTTCCGCACAAACACTCACCACTGGTCTTTGCCTTGTTCCAGATGGCTGGCAATGGATGGGTTAACGGAATCTGCCACGCAGAGCCCGGCCTTCCCAAGTTGTTATTGCTCAGCCTGGAACGCGTTGGGATTATGGAACCACCGGAGTATGCCTACCGTGAGTACATCGCCGGAGGCACCCTTCGGTGCGATATAATGGTCTTTGTAGAACGAAGCACCCGCTACCCTGATGTGGACCCCTGGTTTATCTCCACAAAGGGCTTCCACTTCCCCGACACCTACCGAAAGGCCGCCCGTAAAGCCCTGCGACGACTGCGTGTGCTCTACAAGCACCACCTTCAGCGGACTCCTATGGGATTTTTCCCACCCGCTGAGGAAAGAGGACGCACTTGGATTGCCCGAATGAGGGGACTCGGACGAGAAGAAGAAGACCTAGAAGATACGGTCTCCCACCTGTCCATCTACCTTACTGGCTTGGATGCACTCTACCACGAACAGGCGGCGCAACTGAAGCAGCTAATCCATGGGATCGAAAAGATAACCCAGGAGCTGGAGGAACAACGGGCAAGAGCCGCAAGCGCCGAGTATTCCCTAGCCGCCCTCCGAGCCCAGATGCAAGAATACGAGAACCGCAACAGAATAGGTGGATGGATAGAGGAAGAAGAAGAAGAGCCCATGGAAACCCATTGGGATAAGGGTACTCAGACCGAAAATGAGATGGATCGGTTCCTTCCAATAAAGAAGCGCTCTATCAGGACCGAGGAGGAATCCCCATGATAGGATTAGCACCCCGAGCTAGAACCCTACCCTAATGACCACGTATCCATGAGAAATGTACCACCCTTGTTGTAATAATAAATATCATCTACTCCCTTTTGCACCCGTACCAGATTGTTACCCTGTTTCTGTTTCAGATGGCTGAGGAAGGATGGACCCAGGGCGACTGCCAAGCTGCACCTGGATTCCCCAGCCTTTTGATCAACACCCTGGAAGGCCTTGGCGTTACGGAGCGCCCAAGGTACTACAGCCGAGAGTACGAGCACCATGGTACCCTCCGCTGCAGGGTGATCCTGGTCATCGCCAGGAGCAACCGCTACCCCGACATCCAGCCTTGGCGAGTGACTGCCACAGGGTTTAGACACCAAGACACCTACCCCTTGGCCATCAGAAAAGCACTCCGTTATTTGTGCCGGATTTTTGAAGAACACCTCGCCCCCACGCCAGCGAAGTTCTTCCCGCCGGCCATCAGAACCCCAGTCTGGGAGGCACGCATGAGAAACCTGGAACGACGTCGCCACGAAGAAGGCCCACTGTACCAAGTGGCTACTTACCTAGCCGCCCTGGACCAACTCTTTGATGAGCAAGCCAACCTTCTGAGGGAGCAGACCCATCGAGCCGAGCAAGCAGAGCTCGCAGTGAGACTGCAGCAGATCCGAGCCGCCCATGCTGAGGCAAGAGCCGCAGCCGCGGTTAGCAGCGAAGCAGTAGCCCAAGAGAGCCTCAGGCAAGCCCGAGACCGGCGCATGCAAGATTGGACCCGAAGTGGAACACCAGTCCCGGCAATTGGAGAAGACCATGTTCTACTCGGGACGCCTGTCATAGGATGGGGAACGCTCTTTGGGAACACCCAAGCCCCATCCGGGAACCCTGAAAGCTCTGCTGCCGCCGTCGAGGGAGATGCTGCAACGCAACCTTTGACCAATGGAAATCCAGAGGACGGCGAGCAAGGATCACTCACGCTCTCCGCCCCAGAAGAAGGTCTGCCCCGCGAGTAGAATGATCGACGCCACCCTAGTGATGTATCCCCAGCCGCTTTTGTTTAAATCGTGCCTGATCCCGGACGAGTAGTACGAGACCTAGCCTTACCCCACGCTGTACCCCCCGTTGCAGTAATAAAGTTGTTTGTGCTTGTTGTTTGTGATGTTGTGTACTGGTTTGTTGTGTGCTACGTGTTATATAACTACTGGCATGAGGTAGATTCTGCCTTATATACGAATTAAACAACTTAAACATCACATAATAGTAACCCCACTCTACCCAATCGACAGATGGTTCCCCGGAGCGTCACGAGGGCCTCCCGTAGCCGGAACCCCGCAGCCGCTGGTGCCGGAGCACAGCCTGCTGGACGAAATCCCCCTCAGGCAGAACAAGAAGTGAGCCAGAACCGAGGGGAAAATCAAGAAGGAGAGCAACTGCCACCACCCCCACCCCTCGGAGACTTGGCACAAATAATTCACAATCAGACCCTCATACTGGAAACATTGGCCAATGCCCTCGTTAACCGGCAACCACGAGGGCAGAACATGAATGACAAGCTGACGGCTTTTCTGAGGACCAAGCCGCCCACCTTTGCTGGATCTTGCAACCCGTTGGATGCAGACGACTGGTTGCGAGTGATTCAGAGGAAGCTCGAACCGTTCGAATGCCAGGACCGAGACAAAGTCCTTCTGGCAGCCCACCAACTCACCGGAACAGCATTATCCTGGCGGGAAAACTATTGCGCCGCAGCCGAAGATGCCTCTACCATCACCTGGGGAGAATTCGTAAGGGAATTCCGCCGCTACCACATCCCTTCAGCTACCATGAAGCGCAAGGCGGATGAATTCCGCGCACTACAACAGGGAAGCATGTCGGTGGAAGAATACACCCACCGGTTTATAGAGTTGGCCCGATATGCACCGGAGGAAGTGAACGACGATGACAAGAAATATGATATGTTCAAGAAGGGGCTAAGCCCAGAACTCCGGACCTTGCTTACCCCTCAGATTTACCCTGATTTCAACACCCTGATGAACAAGGCTATCCTTACGGAAAGGGCCAAAATGAAAGAGAAGAAGGAGAACAAACGCAAATTCCTGGGAGTAAGGCCCGCCAACAGGACCGCTACCAAAAGCCGAGGAACTCCAACTACACCGCACCAAGATCCTAGGCCCCAATGCAGTATAGGACTCAGTCCCAAGTGACGGGATCACGAGCCTCTGAAGCACAGCCTAAGAGCCAGAATACCATGAGGGCCCCGCAGAGCAACACCAGCCTGGCCGCCTCCAACAACAACAATGTTAGGGCCTGTTTCAACTGCCGTGAGACGGGGCACTTCATCGCCAATTGCCCCTACGCCAAGAATAAGCCGGCAACGTCGGCCTTCTCCAACACGGTGAATGGGCCCAGACCAGCTCTGACCGGTGCCAACCGAGTGCCCGTCCGCAACAACGATGGCAGCCAGCAGGTGAAGCAGCAATCATTTGGACGAGCCCGCGTCAATCACATCGACGCACAGGAGGCTCAAGAGGCCCAAGGCGTAGTGCTCGGTGAGTACCTAGTCAACTCGGCTCTGGCGACAGTATTATTTGATTCTGGAGCATCACACTCGTTTATATCCTCGAGCTATGTGGAGAAACACAAAATACCTACAGTACTACTAAAAACACCCCTATTAACCCGGACGCCTGGAGGCGACATCAATTGTCAATTAGGTTGTCCACGGGTAAGGATCAATTTAAGTGGGGTAGACTTTCTAGCAGATTTGGTAGTACTTAAGCCTGGGGGAATAGACGTGATCCTTGGAATGGACTGGTTAAGCCGGCACAATGGTCTCATAGGCTGTACCGATAAAGTGGTACACCTAACAAACCCCGAAGGAATACAAGTGATCTGCCATACCCGGGATAGTAAGTTTGACCCAATGGTGTCTAGCGTGGAAGCCCAGCCCTTAGAAGGAGTCCCGATAGTAAATGAATACCCAGATGTTTTTCCCGAAGAACTTCCCGGTATGCCACCAGACAGGGATATAGAGTTCGTCATAAACCTTATCCCCGGAACCTCCCCTATAGCCAAGAGACCCTATAGGATGGCGGCCTCAGAATTGACAGAATTAAAGAAGCAACTAGAAGAGCTGCAACGAATTGGCTTTATCAGACCAAGCTCGTCGCCATGGGGAGCCCCAGTCCTGTTTGTCAAGAAGAAAGATGGGAGTATGAGGTTGTGTGTAGATTACCGAGCACTGAATGAGGTTACCATTAAGAATAAGTACCCCTCCCCAGAATTGATGACCTTTTCGATCAGCTAAAAGGAGCCAAGTACTTTTCCAAGATCGATCTGAGGTCAGGATATTTTCAGCTCAAAATTAGAGAAAGTGACATCCCTAAGACAGCCTTTGTCACCCGCTACGGGCAGTTCGAGTTCACCGTAATGTCCTTCGGACTAACCAATGCCCCTGCCTATTTTATGAACCTCATGAACAAAGTATTTATGGACGAGCTAGATAAGTTTGTCGTAATCTTTATCGACGACATACTTATCTACTCCAAGAGTATTCAGGAACATGAGCAACATCTGCGGGTAGTATTGGAAAAGCTGAGGGCACATAGGTTATATGCCAAGTTCAGCAAGTGTGAATTTTGGCTGGAGAGAGTAGCTTTCCTTGGTCACATTTTGACCGTGGAAGGTGTAGCAGTGGACCCAGAAAAGGTCGAAGCAGTCTCCAACTGGCAGCGACCGACTAACGTTAGTGAAATCAGAAGCTTTCTGGGATTAGCTGGGTACTATCGGAGATTTATTGAGGGATTCTCCAAGATAGCCCAACCCATGACGGAACTTCTTAAGAAGGAGAAGAAGTTCGCCTGGACGGAAAATTGTGAAAGAAGTTTTCAAGAATTGAAGCAAAGGTTGACAACCGCCCCAGTGCTGACCCTACCAGATATTCATCGGGATTTTGTCATTTATTGTGATGCATCCCGACAAGGATTAGGGTGTGTTCTGATGCAGGACGGAAGGGTCGTTGCATATGCTTCCTGCCAACTCAGGACTCATGAGCAGAATTATCCGACCCATGATTTAGAATTGGCAGCCGTAGTGCATGCCCTTAAGATCTGGAGACACTACCTGATTGGAAATAAGTGTGAAGTTTATACCGACCACAAGAGTCTGAAGTATATCTTCACCCAGCCGGATTTAAACCTAAGGCAAAGAAGATGGTTAGAATTGGTCAAGGACTACAATTTGGAAATTCAGTATCACCCCGGGAAAGCAAACGTAGTAGCTGACGCCTTAAGCCGGAAATCCTATGGACCCAAGGATAACAATCTGCGCGAGGAAATGGCACGATTAAATGTGCACATTGTGCCTCGAGGTTCCAGCCATGTGCTAAGCGTCCAATCAACACTAGAGGATAGAATTAGAGAGGCCCAAAGCTCGGATCAGGAGTTAATGAAGATCCGCAAACAAACTGGAGAAAACAAAGCACTGGGCTTCAGAGTAGACGATAAGGGGACGTTGTGGTACGAGAATAGGATTTGTGTGCCCCAGGGAGGAGACTTCCGGCAGATAATCATGGACGAAGCCCATAACTCGGCCTACTCCATTCACCCGGGATCCACCAAAATGTATATGGACATAAGGCAAAAGTATTGGTGGAATGGAATGAAAGCGGATGTTGCACGATTCGTGGCCCATTGTGATACCTGCCAAAGGATCAAGGCCGAACATCAGAAGCCGGCAGGATTATTGCAACCCTTACCTATCCCGGTCTGGAAATGGGATGAAATAGGAATGGACTTTGTAGTGGGACTGCCCAGAACACAGAAAGGACACGATTCCATATGGGTAATAGTGGATCGACTCACTAAATCGGCACATTTCATACCCGTACGAACCACTTACGGTGGGGAAAAGTTAGCAAAGCTTTATGTGGAAAATATAGTAAAGTTACATGGAGTGCCTAGCAGAATTGTCTCAGATAGAGGAACCCAGTTTACCTCTAGATTTTGGAAAAGCTTGCATCAAGCCATGGGCACCAAGTTAGATTTCAGCTCCGCATATCACCCACAGACGGACGGTCAAACCGAAAGGGTAAATCAGATTATGGAAGATATGCTGAGAGCATGTGTCCTGACCTACGGAAAAGACTGGGAACAAAGTCTGCCTTATGCAGAATTTTCGTACAACAATAGTTACCAAGCCAGCCTAGGCATGTCACCCTTCGAAGCCCTCTACGGAAGAAAGTGCAAAACCCCTCTAATGTGGTCGGAAGTTGGGGAACGTGCCCTAGTAGGACCCGCACTTATAAAAGAAGCAGAGGAAAAAGTAGCGGAAATCCGTGAGAAATTGAAAGCGGCTCAGTCCCGACAAAAGAGCTACGCGGACAAGAAGAGGCGGGAAATAAGTTTCAACCCAGGGGATTTCGTTTATCTCAAGGTCTCACCCATTCGAGGAACGCGAAGGTTTCAAGTACAAGGAAAATTGGCCCCTCGATACATTGGGCCGTATCAAGTTCTAAAGAGAGTCGGAGCCGTGGCATACCAACTGGAGTTACCAGAAGAAATGTCGGATATACACCCAGTATTCCATGTTTCGCAATTAAGAAGGTGTTTGAGAGTACCCGAGGGAGAACACGTGCCGGTAGAAACAATAGATCTGCAACCGGATCTACGATACCAGGAAGTACCGGTCAAAATTCTGCACACTGTCACTAGGAGGACATGAAACTCCGAAGTACGGATATGCAGGGTTCAATGGAGCAGACACGGAGTGGAGGAGGCAACCTGGGAACGCGAGGAGGCTCTGAAGAAGGAATTTCCCCATCTGTTTAGGAGCCAGCCGAATCTCGAGGACGAGATTCATTTAAGTGGGGTAGGTTTGTGACGCCCTGAAAATTCACCAAAATAAAACACGCGCTAGAGTGCTTTGTTTAAAAGCCGTTCGCCGTCGAAACCCTAACCCTAACCCTTTCCGACCGACGCTGAACGTGACCGCTGTCCCATCCCGCGCCGCTCGGCGGTCTGACGACCGCGCACGACCGCCTTCCACAATCAACGCCGACGCAACCCCTTTTTCCTCCTCGCGCTGCGCGCTCCCCCGCGCGTGGCCGACCGGCCGCGGTCACCGCCGCGACCGGCGCCGGCACTCCTCCCTCCTTCCTTTTCTTTTCTCTCTTTCTCCCTATTCCTTTTCCTTTTTCCTTTTCTTTTTCCTTCCCTTCCCTTTTCTTTCTTTTCCCTTTTTCTTCCTTCCCTCCCTTTTCTTTCTCCTTCCTTCCTTCCTGTTTTTCCCCTCCTTTCCCCTGCTCCCGTGCGCCGCTCAGCCACGCCGCCCGGCTTCTGGCCCCGGCCACGCCGCCCGCCCTCGCGCGCACGCCGCCGTACACGCGCGCAAAGCCGGACCGCGCGCGCACTCCACGCGCACGCGCCCGCGCGCAGCTACGGCACGCACGCGCGCCCGCGGCACCGCGCCGCCTGCCCCGCCGCGCTCCGCCCAGGCCGCCGCGCCACCCGCCGCCAGGCTGCTTGCGCACGAGCCCACGCGCCCCTGCTCCCCGCATTCCTCGCTCACGCGTGCTCTGGCCGCGAACGCCCGCGCCCCCGCTCTGGCCCGCCCCTCGCCGCGCCGCCCGCGCACGCGCGCGCGCCGCCCGTCGCCAACCGTACTGCCCACCGCTGCCTCCCTGCCGCGTGCTCGCCCCGTGCCGCACAGTGCCGCCCACGTGCCCGCACCGTCGCGTCGCCCCGGCCTCGCTGCCCGCGCCGCCGCTCGACGACACGGACGTCACGACGCGGCCGCCATTAAGGCTCCGCGCGCCGCTCGCCGGCCCCCCCACCGGCCACCATCACCCGCCGCCTTTGGGCGCCTATAAATAGGCCCCCCTCCCGGCACCCCGGCACCCTCACAACCCTCCACCGCCACCCAGCCCACGCCTCCCCAAGCTCAGCGCCGCCGCCGCGCATCGCACTGCCGCCGCCCGCTGCTCTCCGTCGCCCCGCCCCCTCGTCGCGTCCCGAGCCAGAGTGAGTGGGGGAATCAAGTCCCCTGTGCCTCCCTCTCCCTTTCCCCTCAACCCTGGGCCGCCCCCGGGCCCTGGCCGGCCGGCGAGAGACCGCCGCCGCCGCCCCTGTCCCTCCTCTGTTCGGTCACGGGAGAGAGGAGGAAGAACAGGGCAAATTGCCCAATAACCCCCTCCTTTTCCTGTGTTTCCCAAGAAACCCCCCCCCTAGGAGCACCCCTATCCACCCATTCTTTGCAAAAGAAACCTCGCCCTTTTCAATAATTCAAAATAAACCCTTCATTACACAAACCCATTTGTATTTGACACCCTTTAGCGTGCCCTGCGTATTTCTAGAATTTGCAAATAGGCCCTTGCCCCCTCCAGATGCTTACGAATAAACCCCTGGAGCCCTGTTTAACCACCCGAACCCCCTTTAGCTCGTCATTTTATGTGCGAAACGACCTCCGATTGACCCGAAACTTTACCACTCCGTTTCTAGTATAGTTCTAGCCATGCCATGAAGAAGCCACCCAAAAATATTAACCCTATCTCCGTAACTAAATTATTTCCGACTCAAGCTCAACGATAAAAGCTTTTAGTTCTTGCGCTTGATTGTGTGTCTGCTTGTTTGTGACGTAGGACACGGAGTGAACGAGGAAGGTCCCGACTGTGACCAAGCGAACGAGGAACAGTTTCGCGACTCCGAGCCCGAGGGGCAGTGCTACGATCAGGACTTCTCGCAAGAGTTTGACGATGGCAAGTTCAATTCCGCCCTTTTGATGCATGTTTTTGTCCTAGTTTTTATAAACACAACCCAGTGGCCTGTTTTATAAAATTGCATGGTTTTGCGTGCTAAAAACCTGGTAGGTTAGCCACCCTTGTTTGAAATAACCATACTTTGACCGCCTGATTTATAAAGAAAGTACGTGTGTGTGGGAAGGGATAAAATGTGGTTTTGAAAAGTGAGTTAGACGGGATGGATGGCATTTCTGTGTGAATTGCCGTTGGTGTGCTCGTACCTGTGTGGTTGAGCGAGGAAGGGAGATATCCATCTTGTCACCCCTAAGGACCGAGTTGATGTGACATCTCACCTAGCTTCTTGTCGTGCGAACCACTTGACCGTTGTATGGGCAACGGCTTAGCATAAATCCCACTAGTTAGCCTGATAGCCATCAGGAGAGCTGAGAGCAACGGGTGATCAAGGAGAAGGGATAAGCTCTGTGTGACTTATGCCCCGGTTAAACCTCGGAGATAGGTCGAATGACCCCTTGATGAATCCCGTGGTGGCTAGTCAGGTCTAGCTAAGGTGGGTAATGGCTTTGTTGGGATCTGCACCGGCACTAAGGTGTTCGTGCTGTGGTACCCCACCTGTGGGTAAAGTTGCACACCTCTGCAGAGTTGAAAATCTATTCGAATAGCCGTGCCCACGGTACTGGGCAAGTTATGGTGTGGTCACATAACTAGTATTTCTCTCTGGGAACGTATGGGCTGGCGTGAGTTGTTTGGAAAGTGTCCGGCAGTTGTGCCGTGAGCTATGGCGGACGGGGAGTCCGGTAGCAGTTTAAAACCTAGATCCTGTGTGGATCGACACCGTGTGCTCTTTGGTACTAGAAAACTTGTTTTGGAAAGTGTTTTAAAACAAATCTTTGCATACAACTGAGTTTTCCGTAAATGAACCATAACCTTACCCTTGGATTACCCTATGCATTAAATTCTGTTATACCCCCTCCGTGGGTGTGATTGGACTTGCTGAGTACGTTTGTACTCACCCCTTTCTTACTTTTACAGTGGAAGACCCAGACTACGTCCCCGAAGACAACGAGTAGGGTTTCGTCCTGCACCCAGTCTTGCCTGTGGTTGAGGCCACCGTCGGATTCCGCATGGCGCAAGACTCTGATGATCCTCTTTTCGTAACTAGTGTAGTGGTGTGGATTTTAGTTGTAATCCTCGCGATAGTGGCGCTTCACTGCCCATTACCGCGAAGAGTTGTACGGTGATGTACCATCTGTTGTAATAAAAGTGTTATCAGCCTCCTGGGACTGATAAATTAACACTTTTAAGTCTTCCCTGATGGGGGGACGCTTCACTTTGTTAACAAGCTTTATTTGGATATGAGAATAAATAGTTATCATCAAACACGTAACTCAATCCATATAGTAATAATTGCTTATCAATATTATCACTTTAATCATAGCTTAGTCACACATCTTGTCATAAGAGACTTTTATCTTTACTTTCAATATCTTTCATTATAAATATTCCATTGATATACCAATCAACACATACTCATATACTCAACAAGATCATTAGTTTTTTAATCGCGGTGTCATTCTATTCATCAAAATCCACTAGGGCCTAAATGGACTTTCAGAGTTAAATATAAATAAAGGCCAAGTTGGATTGAGTTTTGAGTTAAATATACATAAAGGTCAAATTGATTGTGAAGACAGTACTATAGTCATGATCCATTACTACCCCTACTTTCAATCCAGTGCCAATCTAATCTAAAATTCTGAATGACAGATCTCTTGGTAAAATTTAAAAGTTTAAGAATATTGTAATCGGAAAATGAAGAAATGCTCACATTTGAGATTTTTCCCTCGATGAGCACCATGGATTGTACAGCAATTAATGCCGATAATTTTATTTGCGTAGATCTGCTTGCTAAACTTCTCATAAAATAATTCAATATATAATATGTACAACTAGTGAGCTCCACGTTACTGATGTCATAAAGAAGCAACAATATGGCATCTTCAGAATCCTGCTTTTCAGCGCAAAGAGGATGGGGACATGCTCAAAGTCACGAACGTGCTTGACCTCTTTGCATCAGCCACATCATCGCCGGAGCGACGCACGAACGTAGAGCGGGCCGTCCATTTTGAGAGTGAGCATAGCCCGGTAACCCACGGTGGCGTTGGCATCCCACATCTCAAACCTGAAGAGGTAGAGAAGCACAGCCGCGAAGATCTTCATCTGCCTGTACGCGAACTCCTTTCCCAGACAGACGCGAGGCCCCGCCTGCGCAACAGACAACAGGCTAAACATGTCACGTACTCACATGTCATGGTTGGTCAAGGACACTAAAGATGGTCGTAGTTGGAAAGAAAAAGATCACGGGCATGCTGAATAATGAAAGATTTCACCTGGAAAGCCGTGAATTTGAAGGAGCTCTCGGGGACGAAGACACCGGCGCCGTCGAGCCACCTCTCCGGCCTGAACTCCTCGGCGTCCGCGCCCCACAGGAACTCCATCCTGCCCATGGGGAACGGCTGGTAGTGCACCATGTCCCCTTCGTTCACGGCGTAGCCATCCGGCAACGTGTCGTCCGAGAAGCAGCACTTCACATCCTGCAACAGGAGCAGACCCACAACGAAATCATCGCCCAATCGAGGAGTCCTGCCGTGAGGTGTGAAACCTGCCATCGTGGAACATGCCGAGCTCCAGAGTCCAGATCAACTCACGACGGGCACGGCGGGGTAGAGCCGGAGCGTCTCCGTCAGCGCCGCGTGCAGGTACTGCATCTTGCTGATGGCGTCCTCGGTCAGGCTCGCGGCGAGCTCCTGGGCGCCGACGTCGCGGTCGCCCGTGGCGGTTGCGCGTACCTCCTCCACGATCCGGTCCTGGACGGCCTCGTTCCTGCAGAGCACGTAGAGGAACCAGACCAGAGTCCCCGCCGTGGTGTCGCGGCCGGCGATCACGAAGTTGAGGATGATGTCCCGGAGGTACTTGTTGTCGAAGCAGCCGGGATCTCGCTCCCTCTCGAGCAGAAACCTCGACAGGATGTCCTCTTTCTTGGCCTGCCGGAGAGAAACATCACCGTCTCAGAAAATGGTCGGAGCGACCGTGAGTCGAGCAAAGGGGCTGCAGAGGATCTCACGAATTCTTGATGGTCTCTTCCCATCTGCTCGATCTTCCTGTCGATGACGGCATAGACAAAGTCATTGATAGTGCGGAGCGAGCGCTTCATGGCCGCTTCCGACGAGAGGTTGAGGAACCTCTTGGCCTTCCAGAACGGGTCCAAGAAGCGGTGAAGCAACTGCTCGCTGGCGTCGTCGAACGCCCTGGCAAACGCCGCGCCCTCCTCGCTGGATTCGGACAGCACGCCCAGGCTGACCCCGAACCCGACCTTGAAGATGGAGTCCAGCGTCGAGCGCGTCAGCAGGTCCGAAATGTCCAGCCTCTCCCCGGCGCCCCGCGCCGCGGCGGCCACGATGCCCGCGAGCTCCGCGGCCGTGTCGCGGAACACGGCGCTGCTGTAGTCGCGCAGCACCCGCGTGGAGAACTCGTGGCTGGCGACCTTCCGCTGGTGCCGCCACTTGGCGCCGTCCACGTTGAAGATGCCGTCGCCGAGGAGGTCCTCGGCGAGGCCGTGCAGCGTGCTCCCCTTGCCGTAGTTGGCGAAGTTGGTCTTGAGGATGTACTCCACGTTGGCGGGCTCGACGGTGTAGACGTAGTTGCAGGTCGGAGTGAGCATGCGGAAGGTGCGGAACCTGCGGGCGAGCTCCGTTTGGTACTCCACCAGGCGGCCGAAGTTGAGCAGCTGGTGCAGCACGGTGCCGGCTACCGGCGGGTACTTCCGGTTCTTGCCGCGGGCGCGGCGCCGGCGCGCGAGGTAGAGCGCTGCTAGGAGGAGAACAAGGGACAGGGCGAGCAGCGCGGGTTGGCTCGGTGGCGAGTCCATGCCCGGCGGTGAGCGCTGGCGTCTCGGTGCGAGGCGGCTGGGAGGTGAGCGCCTGAGCGGCTGGATGCCTGGATGCACAGGGGGCGTTTGCTGCGCACTCGATTAAAAAAATCACTTGCGGTGATGGACACGACAAAACATCAGATCAGGTAAGATAGCCAAGCACGGTGTCTGAATTTGGTCCATCACTCCATCACCGCCGAGGAGTTGGAGAGAGACCTTTTGAAGCGAGCACATCATGGAACATCACACGTCGTGGCTTTGTCTTCACACTTGCCCATCATTCTTCGTCGTCTTGCTCCTGGAACTACAATCACTCCGTCAGGACGCAGTTGGTGAATTTTATCGCACATCTAGCTCGTATCCTTCTAAAATCAGCGAGTTTTTCGTTCCAACTTGTCTGGAACATTGTGAACACGATGGCAAGCTTCCAACGGGGCGCCGCGGCGGATCTCCAACACCCCAATTTATTATTGTAAGGGTGTACCGGATCTCCAGGAATAGATCCACCAGATCTTTTCATTAATCTTGGGAATAATTTATAGATTACATCTAGAATACACATGAACGGCAGAGAGATAGAGGAAGATAGACCTTCGAGCTTGGTGGAGGAGCTCGCCATGGCGACGGTGACGGGGTTGTGGTGGCGGGAGCGACATCGGTGGTCGAGGATGCCGACGTCGAAGATGCAGGAGTGGCGGCGCGGACGTGAACGATGGTGGCGGCGCGGTGCAGAAGGTGGCGAGCTTCCCGCCGCTTCAAGACTCTCTATAGATCCGTTAGTGTTTTGTCGATGGAATTTTTAGGGTACGGTGAACTTTGGCATGCGTGCCCCCGCGGCCCCACCTCTTCTATATAGCGCTACATGATGGGAGCCCACCAACCATATCTCGATTGGGCGCCCTCGATCAGGGCACGATCAAGAACTCATTATTTGTGAAGTTCCCTTTTAACAAGATTTTTAAATAATATTATAGACCTCATTCCTACGACTTTTGCGTATAACTTTGTCAAACTTCTTCTCATAATAATCTTCAGGACATTTTGTTGGCCAATATTTGTGAGCAAAGATTCTAGCTCTCACAAAAATTGTATGTATAACTTCTTCAGCCTATCAGGACCATGTCCATGTCTGCGTGATAACTTTTCACATAAATTTCACAAGGTGGTTGTTTAGGAAACTTGTTCGAAACGACTCAATTAACTAATTTTTGTACCAAACTTATTTGAATAAGATTCCATAAGATAGAATGTACAAGCTTGTTCCGATAGCAATCCCAATGAAGCTTTGTTAGATATTGGGGAAGGAAGAATCCCATAGAGATCAAAATTTGGTAAGTACAATGAAGGCAAGTGGTGTGACTAAAGCAAAATAAGCATGATGAAAAGAGAGCAAAAGAACAAAAGAAAAATAATAATTACAAAGTTCCTTTGGGCCCCATCATGTGTATAACAGAAGAGTAACAAGTATCAACACCTATCATATAAAAAATAGTATGTTTCATAATGGATCTTATAGCATTTATTTGATATTATAAATATTGTTATTATTTTTCTTAAAATTTGTTCGAACTTAAAATAGTTTGACTTATGATAAAACTTAAAATTCCTTTTGAGGTGGAGTGCTTAATAACTATCCATGCCTCCGCATAGGCAGAGGCCGCACTTCTCTCATTACGTGGTAAAGAGCCGCCCGCAGAGGTTTGAACTTCTGGTGTTAGGCACGACGGCACGACGCCCACCTCATCGCCGGAGCGAAGCACGAACATAAAGCGGCCCGTCCATTTTGAGCGTGAGCATAGGCCGGTAGCCCACGGTGGCTTTGGCATCCCACATCTCAAATCTGAAGAGGTAGAGAAGCACGGCCGCGAAGATTTTCATCTGCCTGTACGCGAATTCTTTTCCCAAGCAGATGCGAGGTCCTGCCTGTAGATTGAGCGAGCAATTGAATCAGACGACAAAGATGTAACCACAGAGTTGAGAAATGGTGTTGCATTGGAACTCACCTGGAAGGCCGTGAACTTGAAGGGGCTCTCCGGGACGAAGACGCCATCCTTGTCGAGCCACCTCTCCGGCCTGAACTCCTCGGCGTCCGCGCCCCACAGGAAATCCATCCTGCCCATGGCGTACGGCTGGTAGTTCACCATGTCCCCTTTCTTCACAGCGTAGCCGTCCGGCAACGTGTCGTCAGACAAGCAGCACTTGGCATCCTGCAACAGCAGTCAGTAGACACCAAGGAATTGAAATTCGTCGCCCGCCAATCGCGTCATGGCACTGACAACTTACGACGGGTATGGCGGGGTACAGCCGGAGGGTCTCCGTCAGCGCTGCGTGCAGGTACTGCATCTTGCTGATGGCGTCCTCCGTCAGGCTCGCGGCGAACTCCTGGGCGCCGACGTCGCGGTCGCCCGTGGTGGCGGCGCGTACCTCCTCCGCGACCCTGTCCTGGACGGCCTCGTTCCTGCAGAGCACGTAGAGGAACCAGGCCAGGGTCCCCGCCGTGGTGTCCCGGCCGGCGATCACGAAGTTGAGGATGATGTCTCGGAGGTACTTGTTGTCGAAGCAACCGGGGTCTTGCTCCGTCTCGAGCAGAAACCTCGACAAGATGTCCTCTTTCTTGGCCTGCAGGAGAGAAACATCGTCCTGCTGTCAGAACCTGCATCTGCTTCTTCCATGCACCCAGCGTATATTCTGTGAAGTCTTTGGGCTCACGAATTCTTTCTGGTCTCTGCCCATCTGCTCGATCTTCCTGTCGATGACGGCGTAGACGAAATTATTAATGGTGCGGACGGAGCGCTTCATGTCCGCCTCCGACAAGACGTTGAGGAGCCTCTTGGCCTTCCATAGCGGGTCGATGAAGCGGTAGAGCACCTGCTCGCTGGCGTCGTCGAAGGCCTTGGCGAACGCCAGGCCCTCCTCGCTGCTGGACCCGAACACGGCGCCCAGGCTGACCCCGAACCCGACCTGGAAGATGGACTCCAGCGTGGACCGCATCAGCAGGTCGTGCACGTCCACCTTCTCCTCCCCGGCGGCGGCGGCCACGATGGTGGCGAGCTCGGCGGCCGTGTCGCGGAACACGGCGCTGCTGTAGTCGCGCAGCACCCGGGTGGAGAACTCGTGGCTGGCGACCTTCCGCTGGTGCCGCCACCTGGCGCCGTCCACGTTGAAGATGCCGTCGCCGAGGAGGTCCTCCATCACGTCGTGCATCATCGCCCCCTTGCCGTAGTTGGCGAAGTTGGCCTTGAGGACGTACTCCACGTTGGCGGGGTCGACGGTGTAGACGTCGTTGCAGGCCGGGGTGAGCACGCGGAAGGTGCGGTGCCAGCGGGAGTGCTCGGTGTGGTACTCCATCAGGCGGTGGTAGTTGAGCAGCTGGTGCAGGATGGTGCCGGCCACGGGCGGGTACTTCCGGCTCGGGCAGGCGCCGCTGCGCCGGCTCGCGACGTAGAGCGCTAGCAGCAGGGCAAGCGGCAGGGCGAGCAGCGCGGTGAGGCTCAGTGGCGAGTCCATTCCCATTCTCGGCGGCGAGCGATGGTGTCTCGGCGCGATAGAGACGGCCGGTAGGTGTTCCTGTTTGCGTTTTGCGCTCTGGACTCTGGAGCTTGTGTGACCATCGGCATCGACAGGACCTAGAGCTGATCCTTATACATACACGTCACGTCTTTGTCTTGCACCGTTGATATCCAGCGCCGTACCGGAATTCTTGGTCACACTATTCTTCGTCCTTTTCCACCCTTTTACTGTCTCTGAAAAAAAATCCGAAATCGTGCACTGTTGACGATGGTATTTGTTCTGCATGACACAATAAGCATGTGATTTCCTTGGTATGGAAAGAAGGTGTTGAATTTAGGTATGAGCATTTTGAAACAATCAGGTAATGTCTGACTTAATCTAGATTTATTCTGAATTATACGGAAATAAATGCTACAGTCGTGCGTATCCGATTGGGTTGAAATGGAGTCTGCAGCCTAGCAAGAAGTTGGCAAATGCACACATATCAGTTGACCTTGAATGCACCCAACTCATTATCAGCCACCTCAAAAGGCAGGGGGCAGACCCATATATAATATAGCCCAACGAGGATACGGCCCCACTCGCTTGTTTTTTTCATTTTACTAGTTTGGGCCTTATATAATGTATTAGTCACCAATTTTTAGTGGGCTGTCGATATATCAAGGAGTATGAGGCTTCGTTGCTAGTTGGGTCGCGTATCCTCTCTGTCTTCCGCATTACCCTCCAAGGACTGCCGCCGAACGGGAATAATCGAGGTCGCGCGACCTCATTCAACCCATCGCAGAAGGTTCAAGAGCGGCCACTGTGGATGTCCCGCCGCCTGTCGCGCGTCCTAGCGGCAGGTTAGAGTTTCGGGGTTGCCAGACTTCATGTGCTGCCGGACTATAGACAAGGGCTTTGGGAGGCTGCCGGGTCGGCGGTAGAACCAGTCGAGACGGTAGCGAGGTAGGACGGCGGTCTGCGAAGCTTCTGTTGGTGCGACTGGGAATAGCCCCGGTCGACGAAAGCTTCTTCAGCGAGAATGTTCCTAGTTCCGCTCTTTCCAAATTTTACCAGCGACTAGTAAAATTAGTAGGCAGCCTCCGAGGACAGCAATTTGAACAATGAGTCCCTTCCGCGAGATATGCCCAAATTTGTGCGTAGGGAAACTATCATGGAATCTTCAAGGTGGGCTGACATCGTTCATGTAAACTGAGATGGCAAAGTATAAAAAAAAAAACCTTGAGAACGACGGAAAGAATAGGAGAGAAGTTTGTGGGCCTTCTGCCTACGAAGATTCACGGCCCATAAATCAGAATTCTATAGCCCATCGACGAGTTGGCTAGCTGGAGCAGGCGGGCGCATTGGACCGAAACTATACAGACTTGCTGACCGAGATTCACGGCCCATGGAACGACGGGCTTTCTTCACGTCATTGTGGCAGCGCGTGCTCCCACCCGTTCAAACCAAAGTCAAAACGCCACCCGGAGACGGAAGAGTTCCTGACACGCACACGGCTGCGGGACGTGCCGGAGTAGTGGCCGCGACACGATCAGGCCCCGCTCGTCGTCCTCCCCAGTCGCTGCAGCAGCGTTCGGCGTGTCGGCGGGGGTGAAGCCTGTGGATCCGGCGCCCACATGCGATGGCCGGCCGCTACACTGTGCTGTGCACTGGCGATTTTCCGGGGAGGTGCGGCGCCTGGCGCGGGCCTGGCCGATCATGGAGCAACCAAGGCGATCGCATTCAAGCGCGCGCGGCCGGCCATCCGGTGGCGCCTTTAAAGCCGGGGATCCATCGGAGCAGTGGAGGAGGGGGGGGGGGGGGGGGGGGTTGATGCAGCGACCGTGTCAGAGGCGCGAGTGGAGGAGGAGAACAGGAGACAGTGGGCGCGGCTATGGATGAACGCCGGCGGGCGGCGGGACCCCGCTGGATGGCTGGCCGTTGCGTCGCGTGCCCGGCCGCCTCCGTTGTCCATACCACGCCAGGGAGCGTGTTGGGTGATGTGATGCCACCTTCTGACGTCGTGTTATAGGGCATCAGGGCATGGCGCTTGTTAAGGTGTCTCAATAAAGCAATAACACTCTGGGAAACGAGAGAGGAGTTTTCACTTTTCAGTTGCGAATTGTGTGTGCCCTTTTGGCACGGTTACGTTGCATTTCGCAGGTTCAAACCCACGGTCACTGCACTGATAAGCCTCCTCTCTCTCAGACGCAGCAACTCCATGGACCATGGGAGGCTCAGACGCTGTAACTCGCAGGCCTAACGGTCACTGGCAAGCATAGTAGCAGGAATCAGGATGCCAGAAATGTTTGCTCTGGTCCCTATCATTCCCTGAGATGGAGGATGACAAGACAGCCGCGCATCCAAAGAATTGCCCATACGGCGTTCCGGCCCGTCGATTAGGGCATTTGTTTTTGGCGTTTCCGCCCCCTTAATTCCCCACCCCCCCGGGATAACATCTTTTGGCGCTCATGCCGTCCGTACCGGCCGGCTCCGGTGCTGGAGTGGACTTGCCGACTGCTGGTGGTGGTGGTACTGGCACAACGCAAGACAACACCACGTGCCGCCTGAGCTGGAGACGAGACCATCCCAGCGTGCAGAGTGGCAGCAGAACCGCAGAGAGCCAGAGACGACGACGCGTACGTACATGGCCCCGAGCCGCGAGGAGCGCCGCGTGCCTATCATCGGTGGCCGGCGCTCCCGGCAACGTACGGACACGGTGAAGACCGGCTCCGACGCCGAGCGAAAAGACGAGGTGAAAGCGAGCGCGCACGGGCACGGGTTCCGAGCCAGCACGTTGGCTGCTTGGCTATATGGCAGTGTCCGCCGGGCCCCCGCGGCGTCGCCGCCTGTGACACGAGTGCGTGACGACGTGCTGGTCACGCACGCTGGAACCGAACGGTGCTCCGGATGCTTTCGCCTATCCAGACACCGGCGGGTGGTGTGCCGGTGACGTCGTCGTCGTCCGGGGGACAGCGCCGCCTGCGTGTCCCGTGATATGCTCGAGGGATAAGATAAGAACGCCGGCAACAAAGGGCTCGGAGAATGGAACGGGGGTGAGGCTAGGCTTAGCCAAACCGGGCATTTTGTTTCGGTGTGGGAGTGTGGGCTTGCGATATTTCCACTTGCGAGTTTTTGGAAGACCGTGTATGTTGAGGGACGCCGCGACTCGAACTATTACGTTCGGTTGAAAATAAACACGTCTTATTTTCAATTTTTTTCTGGAAAGAAATGATCAGTGCATTTCATATCTTTCAGTTATATCAACAAGCGAGATCACATTTTTTTTACATGAAACAGGGTATATATACCAGCTCTACAAAATCTACACTTGAGAAAAAAAAATGTGGTGTGGACATACCCTTTCTAAGCAGTGTACATTTTTAAGCAACATACCATTTTCCCTCCTTATAAATTTAGTTGCTAAATTGGCTAATGCTAGCTTGGGCCCTGCAAGAAAGTGAGATCTGTCGCTATGACACAAACATGAGCGTTGGCCGACGGTCAATGGTCCATCTTGGCCAATTATTATCGACTGCCCACAGGAGTACTACAGTGCAAGTATGCAAAAATGGACGACTAACCAAAAATATGCAATAGCAACCTGTATGTTAAATCACGGGTTTAATAAGGTCCTGAAGATGATTGCTCATAGTTTTGTCAAGATCAGAGTGTGACATCCCGCCTCCTAGGCTATGTTCACAGAAACGGGGACACACCCAGGGTGGGCAACCGCAACAGCGAAATAAATCCTTTGTGGGACACAGAAACCGTCTGTTACATGTCCCTGTTGTTCATGCGTTTCTTCAACTGTCTTCAGCTCAGCTCACCCCTTAAACCATTCTCCGTATCGTCCAATTAGGCGAATTAATCCAACATTTCCATGCAACCTCGATGGGTCCCCCACGACAGGCTCCATGGCTTGTCTCCTCGCAAGGCATTTCTCTGCAACACAAAGCAGAAGCAGCAGCGCCTTCGCTCCAGATTTCCGTATTCCTCGTACGACCCGCTCACATTTGATGCAAACGTACGTACCCGCTGCCATTAGCAACGCAACGTTCTTCTCTTTGATTAGCCGGCGTCGCCGTCGCCGGCGATCTTCTCCGACTGACTCCCCGTACGCTGCGTCACTGACGTTAACAGTAGCTAGCACATGAATTGTTTTCACGAACCAGAGCAACCGTCTACGGTGACGAAATCAATGCGATTCAGCCCCCCGTAAAGCGGTAAGCGCCATGTGCTGATGCGCCGTTCGGATCGGATCCACCGCTTCTATTTTTTCCCCCTCCCTCGAATCTAAGAGGCTGTTGGATTTAGCCCTATCACATAAGAAAAAAAATATTATTATTTAAAAGTATTAAATAAAATTTAATTATAAAATTAATTGTAGAATCTAAGATATGTTAATTCATAATTAGCGAAGCATCACCGCTGCAAATTATAAATTAATTAGATTTATTAAATTTATCTCACGAATTAGCACCTATCCATTGAAAAATTTCATAAACAGATTTTATTTTTAATACTTGTCTTAGATTCTAAACGAGGCACGCAAGGGTCGATGGCCCACATAAAATATCTTCAAGGGAAGGGAGTAGTAATGGCGGAATGTCATGAGCGCACCTAACAACGGCTCTCGGAATTTACAAGCCCCCACCGCACACCCGAGTGAATTCACTTCAATGAGGAGGACGCCGGCGCCAGCAACCACCACCGTCTTACCATCCAGCTCTCTTCACTCGCCATTCCTCTGCTCCCCTCCACAGTCCACACAACGCAGCTCCACTGGCCAGAGCATGCAAGCTAGGAGCCTAGGACACTGTTAGAGTAGCAGCATACATAAGGCAGGGCAGCAGGCTTCTCCACCTTGCTGTCCTGAAGTGTGCTTCCATCCATCCATCTCGGTCAGCTTCGGCTCGTCCTCCATGGGTTTTAGCAGCGCGAGATGGAGGGCTCTGCCGCTGTGCCTAGCGCTTGTGGCTCTGCAAGCGTGCCTCTCGGCGTGCGCGGCGGCGCCCAAGACGTACATCGTTCAGATGGCGGCGTCTGAGATGCCGAGCTCGTTCGATTTCCACCACGAATGGTACGCCTCCACTGTGAAATCCGTGAGTTCTGTGCAGCTGGAAGGCGAGGAGGACGACCCGTACGCGAGGATCGTCTACAACTACGAAACTGCGTTCCATGGCTTCGCGGCGAGGCTGGACGAGGAGGAGGCCGAGCGGATGGCCGAGGCGGACGGCGTGGTGACCGTGCTCCCGGAGACGGTCCTGCAGCTGCACACCACCCGGAGCCCCGACTTCCTGGGCATCAGCCCGGAGATCAGCAACAGCATCTGGTCCGCGGGGCTCGCCGACCACGACGTCGTCGTGGGCGTGCTCGACACCGGCATATGGCCCGAGAGCCCCAGCTTCAGCGACAAGGGCCTCGGCCCCGTTCCGGCCAAGTGGAAGGGCCTGTGCCAGACGGGGCGCGGCTTCACCACGGCCAACTGCAACCGCAAGGTCATCGGCGCGCGCATCTTCTACAACGGCTACGAGGCCTCGTCGGGGCCCATCAACGAGACCACCGAGCTCAAGTCCCCGCGGGACCAGGACGGCCACGGGACCCACACCGCGGCCACCGCCGCGGGCGCGCCCGTGCCGGACGCCAACCTCTTCGGCTACGCCCGCGGCGTCGCCCGCGGCATGGCGCCCCGCGCACGCGTCGCGGCGTACAAGGTGTGCTGGGCGGGCGGCTGCTTCAGCTCCGACATCCTGGCGGCCGTCGACCGCGCCGTCGCGGACGGCGTCGACGTGCTCTCCATCTCGCTCGGCGGCGGCACCTCCCCCTACTACCATGACAGCCTGGCCATCGCGTCGTTCGGCGCTATGCAGATGGGCGTGTTCGTCGCCTGCTCGGGCGGCAACGCCGGCCCGGACCCCATAAGCCTCACCAACCTGTCGCCGTGGATAACCACGGTGGGCGCGAGCACCATGGACCGAGATTTCCCGGCCATGGTGACGCTCGGCAATGGCGCGAACATCACCGGCGTTTCGCTCTACAAAGGCCGGCGAAATCTCTCTTCCCAGGAGCAGTACCCGTTGGTGTACATGGGCGGCAACTCGAGCATCCCGGACCCCAGGTCTCTGTGCCTGGAGGGGACTCTGCAGCCGCAAGAAGTCGCTGGAAAGATTGTGATTTGCGACCGCGGCATTAGTCCCCGGGTGCAGAAGGGTCAGGTTGTCAAGAACGCCGGCGGCATGGGCATGATTCTCGCCAACACTCAAGCGAACGGCGAGGAGCTTGTCGCCGACAGCCACCTGCTGCCTGCAGTTGCCGTTGGGGAGTCCGAAGGCATCGCCGCCAAGAAGTACAGCAAAACCGCCGCGAAACCAACCGCGACGCTCAGCTTCGACGGAACCAAGCTCGGGATCCGCCCATCGCCGGTGGTCGCCGCATTCTCTTCCCGGGGACCGAACTTCCTCACCCTGGAGATCCTCAAGCCGGATGTCATCGCGCCCGGCGTGAACATCTTGGCGGCATGGAGCGGCGACGCCAGCCCGTCGAGCTTGTCCACCGACCGCCGCCGCGTCGGGTTCAACATCCTCTCGGGGACGTCCATGTCGTGCCCGCACGTCGCCGGCGTGGCCGCGCTGATCAAGGCCAGCCACCCGGACTGGAGCCCCGCGAAGATCAAGTCCGCGCTGATGACCACCGCCTACGTCCACGACAACACGTACCGGTCGCTGAAGGACGCGGCCACCGGCAAGGCGTCCACGCCGTTCGATCACGGAGCCGGGCACATACACCCGCTGCGCGCTCTCAACCCTGGCCTGGTCTACGAAATCGGCCAGGACGACTACCTGGAGTTCCTCTGCGTGGAGAACCTGACGCCAATGCAGCTCAGGGCCTTCACCAAGAACTCGAGCAAGACATGCAAGCACACCTTCAGCTCGCCGGGTGACCTGAACTATCCGGCCATCTCCGCCGTCTTCACCGAGCAGCCATCTAAAGCGCTGATGGTGCGCCGCACCGTGACGAACGTCGGCCCTCCGTCTTCGACATACCATGTGAAGGTCTCTGAGTTCAAAGGCGCCGACATTGTCGTCGAACCGAGCACCCTGCACTTCACAAGCTCGAACCAGAAGTTGACCTACAAGGTGACAATGACAACCAAGGCTGCGCAGAAGACGCCGGAGTTCGGAGCGCTGTCCTGGAGTGACGGCGTCCACATCGTCCGGAGCCCCCTCGTCATCACATGGCTGCCACCAATGTGAGCTTGGTTTGTCTACTGTGCATGGGCATTTAGTCAAGCAATGGAGCAGGGACCTCCGCGGCCAGGGTAATCAAGCCACATATCGGCTGTGTAGCAGCAAAACAGGGAGTCCACTAACCGACGCAAACACTGTCAAGCTCCAGGCAAAACAGGCTTTATTCCTCAAATGTTGTATTCATGCTTATTCCAAATGTTCAGTTGCTGGTTTGATTGTTTCTACATTAATGTGTGTACAACAACATATGCGAGCAAATAGTATGGAAAATTCGCTGGCAGCCGGTTTAACTTGATTCCCAGATGGTGACACCATCACAGGTGCAGAGCTTCTTGTAGTTCTCTCCTACACCGGCACTTCGTGCGATCACGGCTGCTGCAATGCCAGGGTCTGATCTGTCCTCCGTTGCATACAATGCGACCGAGCGGCCAATCAAGTCAACAACTCTCAATTTCTCTTTTGATCCTGAGAAATGGGCTTCCCCGTTGTCTCCAGCTTCTAGTGTTCCCAGGTCACCAAGAGCCTGTTTCAGGAAAGCATAAATATCAGAGGTTCCAATTTCGATTTGAAAGGAAAGGATAATGCTTTCATCTTTGAAACCATGTTCCTTAAACTATTTTTTTTCTCCATAAAACAGAAGCACACTTGAATATCACATTTTGATCAGGGTAAATACGGACATGTTTTCACTGTTGAAACTAATAGAAAATGAAATGGCCGATCCAGTTCCTACCATTTTGAAAGACTGATCACTCAGCAAAATTCAGCTTTTTTTTTTGAAACCTCTACATAACATACCCACCCTTAAGTTGTCAGCCACTGCTTATGTTTCATAAAGATGTGCCCTTTGTAAAAATTATGCTAAGCAAATCTAGTGTAACAGATGCAAGCAATAAAAGTCGGTCCACCGGTGAGGTGGACTACAGTTGCTCCATTCCAAATCTGCTATCTTCGGACAACACATGTGATGCAGCAAAGAAAAAAAAAGACACAGGCCAGGCCAGTGTCTTGCTCATATTTGCAGGAACTATTTGGTTTGGTGAATTTGGTCGTGTATTTAAGACACAATGAATGCTTTGTAGTAAAGTAGATCGGTAGATCAGGGGGAAACTGCAGAGGGAACATGAATAACAAATCTAGTAGCGGCAAATCACTATGGTTGGTTGTTTCATAAATAGTGACCACATAGAAGTATCATGGCTCATGGGGTCATGGTCATAAGTGCGCGGATATGTTAACCATAAGTATATGCTTCAAACCATAAAGCAAGCTAACCTATTTAATTTGGCAGAATTTTGCTTTTGTATTTATGCAACAGTGACCTATGTCTATAGAAGGTCACAAGGGACTGTAAATGAAACAGACATAAGAGAATTTATCTGAGATACAGGCATATAGTGGCATGTCACTATAACAACTGTGATAAGCTATTACATGCAATGGATGCAACTCTGAAAGAGCAAGTAATGCAAAGTATAAAGAAATCTAAAAAATAAACAGTCTGCTTTGAAGTTGCTTGGCTTTGTAGTATCAATCTTGATAAAAGATAAAATGATTATATGAAGCTAAATTATCCCATTCTATATATATCAAAACAACAGAAGAGAATCCCTTTGCCTATCCCATCACCAACATGTTACCATTTGTAACTCATTTTATGACCGTTTTGATGGTTTCAAGTGTCGGAATATTACCATATCAGCTTCATAATCTGGTGGATTATATACTTTGCCAGTGCTTTCTGCCCCTCTTGTCAAATCCCCAAACTCATTTATCGACCATCCATGTTTACCAGGTGATAAACCACTAAAGGTGGCTTCAACTCTAGCCAACTCCATGTTAACTTGGGCCAGACGAACAACACCAAATACAACCGGCCCTTTAAACTCAGCTACAGCAGCGGAAACTAAGAAATCTGCAATGTTAGGGGCACAGAATTAGTCCTCATTATACAAAACTATGAAGCACATTAGCAAAATATAACAAGCAAGCAATCCGAAGACAGTCTTCAAAGTATGTGCCAATTTAAAATTGGTGCTCCATCAAACAATTAAATGAGCTCAATAAGACCTGGTGCGGCTTAGAAGCATTTCATCATCAAAGACATAAAGACTAGAGTAGCATCTTAAAGGTATTCACAATTTCCATGCATCTCCTAATATGAAAGAGAGGACACACGCACAAGAGACAATTAAAGCTTAGTGCTACAAAATTCTACATGCTGTAGGAAGTAGCCAGTATCATGATTCACCCACCACTGATCTCTAAACTTACCATAATGAACATCTAATTCAATATCACATGATTTGAGGACAAATACCAGCAAATATCCAAGCTAATCTGAAATAATTTTGATAAAAAGACATGCTGAATATATAAACTAGCACAAACCATTTGGGTTCCCTTGTCCAATCAGACGTGCATCTCGGCCTGTTTGTTGCAGGGCATCTAACATTGTCTTCATTGGAAGAGACCCAAGAACCCTGACAACTTGGTTAGGCAAGTCCACTTCAATGTTTTTTATTCCTGCAGCAAAAGGCGATCTTCATAAACCAAACAGAAATGGTTGAAAGAGAAAGTATCCTCAAAGTTTCATTCACTCAATAGAGAATTAAATAACATGACCCCATACCTTCAAGAGTTTGCAGCTTGTTTTTCACAGCTGTAACACAGCCCTCACATTTCATGTCCACCATGAATTCCGTCTTCAAATCATATGAGGCACAAGATTATTATATAAATCTTTTCATTGAGAAATTTAACAATATCTCGAGAAAATGCATAAGGTGAACCACAACTTAATGTTTCTGTTAAAATAGCATGCAAAGAAACAAAAGCCACAATAGTTTGTTAAGCCAGAAAGATTACAGATTGCCTAATTCATAAAAACAAAAATAAAGGCTAGAATATTGCAGCCTTGTCTTTCTAGATTGCATTCAAGTTAAATATACTGTACATCAGAACTCGAGATTACTTAAGATAATTCTAAAAATGCACTCCTGAAAAAGGTCTAACTCATGGACTTCATGAAGCCTCCCCATGTCAAGAAATTCCTATCCTACCTTGAGCAGAACCTAGGCTTGTCTTTTCAGAATGGAACAAACACACTTTGGGCTAGGCTTCAGGACTACAGAACCTAGTTCCTGAGCAACTAATCTAGTATTATGATTACATCACCCTTCCATGCGAGAGCTTAGGTTGCTAGGAGGAAATTACAGTGTCTTTTAGTGATTGGTGCTAAGTAATGGCTCTCTGTGAATATGACAGAGCATCTCAAGCAATTTAGGATTGATACCTAGTGCCATCTTGATAGTTTATCACATATCCAAGCAAAATACAAGCATTTGGATGAATTACGCTGCCTACTATCATCCTCAAACTAAAACTACTCAAATTTCGACACCCTCTATACAAGTCATGTAAAACTAAAACTACTCATCCGGTCTAATTGTCCTAATATACTTCATACTAAAACTGACTGTCCCTCTCTAAGGAACAATCTGGATGTTTCTGAAGATGAGACGGTGGTTCCTCCCAATCCTCCCACATATATGCTGGGTTTAGTTATCCCCTTAAAGGTATGTTCTAGCAACAGGAGTAAATGAAATGAAGGGTAGATGTATTACTGCGGCAATGCATCAAATATCTTGATGTGGCATGAAAACAAACATGACATTTAGCACATCATCTGCAGGTGCATCCAAAATGCATTGATGCAACTCATCTTGTAAACAGCTAGATCAGATGGTGGCACTAGTACCCATTAGTGGATTACGAGCTCTACAAAGTGCAAAATACCCAATAACTACAGTGAGAAGGACAATCTAGTCAGCCAATTAGGCCACTCACATCAATCAGACAACTCAACATATCAGTATATCACCATACCACTCGACTAAGTGGCAAGCTATCTAAGCCTAGATTGAGAATTCCTGTATTCGATTGCTCACTTCTCATGCACCAATTCAAACCAGTATCTAATCATGAAAAACTAATTGAGGTTCTCGCGAATACCTCCCTGCCCAAGTATCATCGGAGGTAAAAAAAACTGAAGGGCCTAGTGAAGTCAGGGTGCACCTACCGTGAGTTCCGGAAGCGCCGACTCCTGCAACGGCAACACACCACAACACCACACACAAGGTCAGACAAGCCGCATAGCTCAGGGGAGGCGACAAAATTACTGGCGACGACGCGAGCAAGGGACCAAACCTTATCGGGCGCCGCGAGATCGGCCGTGGCCGCGGCGGAGGCGGCCGCCATCGGAGGCACGGCGTTGGGCGCGCGCCCGGAGGTCGAGGAGGCCGAGGCGGAGAGGAAGGAGGCAGGCAGAGGGAAGCGGAGCTTGGAGGTGGAGGGGCCGGAGGAGGAGGAGGAGAGGGCGCAGGCTGCGGCAGCTGCTGCGGGCACCGCGGAGGCGGCGGCGAAGGCCCTGAGGAAGCCCACCATCCTGCGCTGCTTTGCGCCCCTAGCTTTTTGTAGCCTCTTCCGGTGTCTTCTGCTTCCCGCGGCGGTGCGCGTGGGCGTGGGGTTGGTTGGACGGAATCGGGGTTGGTTGACTACTATTGATGCTGCTGGTTTTCCTTCTGAACTTGAACTTTTGGTTTTCAGGATTCCAGGTTGCGGCTGTTCGTTCTCTCGAGCCGCCTCGAGAAACATCATCATCGGCGGCGGCAGCTTATCCTGCCACGGCCCAGTAGAAGGCCCATTTATTCGCATTGGTCCAAAGCTTGCGTCGGCCCAAACGTACGCAGGCCCGCGCACCACACCAAATCGCGCTGCGTGGCCCAGATGGTCCGTTAGGCCTACCCAAGATCGCTCTTTACTGTAGCAGCATAGCACAACTGCACTGGAAGGGCGTTTTATTTAAGAGACTTCGCGTAATCGCGTTTACTTCGGATTATTACTTATACTATGATAAGCTCTGAATAGAGGACCTACGTGTCAGCCTCTGGGTCTACTCCGGTAGTTCCTCGTCCGCCCCGGTGACCTCGCCGACGCCCCCTTCGCGGACTTTTTTCAAAAAGGATAAAAAAATAAAATTCGGAAAAGGGGAGTCGGATGGGAGAAATTAGGAAAATAGATAATTCCCGCCCACCCATCGGGCGGGAGGTTCCGAAAAAATTTCCAGGGGCCTCTTCGCGAATAAGAAAAGTTTCTTATTCGCGAAGAGGTCCCTGAAGCAGGCCTCCCGCCCGGCCAGTAGACGGGATGCTTCCCGCCCGGGCAGCGGGCGGGAGGTCCCTGGTTATGATTTTTGTTATATTTTCTTAGAATTTATGTTTCACAAACTATTTGAAATTCAGACTTTATGATTTTTGTTATATTTTCTTAGAATTTATATTTCACAAACTATTTGAAATTCAGACTTTTTTCAAATACAAGATTTATTCGCAATACTCTTATGTATGCATATAAAATTTTAATTCAATTTTACGAAAAAGATTACGGTATCTAAAACTCGTACAAAGATAGTTAAACGATAACGTTTTGCAACGTAGAATCTAAATATTATGATAGTACAATACATGAAGCCATAAAAAATAAAATAATATGATAACAAACATTACAAACATTACAAATATTACAAATACATGAATCCAAATATTCTGTCTTCAGTCAATGCGGCAAATATTACAAATACGCATCCAGGTCTGATACAATCTCAACGCGGCAAATATTATATATGAGCAAACAACGTTCAAATAAAATTACAACTAAATGATGCCTGATGACGTACTAGCACTCGATCGGCGACATCTCCCACTCCTTGCTGCAACCGGAGGTCTTCCATCTGTAGCATCACCTGTAGGGCTAGCTTCAGCAGAACTGGGGGCCAGCATCATGGTTGGACAACGTTTATATGTGTGTCCAATCTGATTACATGCACTGCAGCGTTGTATCCTCGGACGGAGCTCTGACTCATCCATATCATTACGAATACGCCGTGACTGACGGCGTCCTCTCTTAGCCCGTGCTGATCTTGGGTCTGGAATATATATAATAGGATTCGCTGTCTCAGTGAACGACCCAACCAAACGGAACCCATAGATCTCATACTGCCAGGTGCTGGCAATTGTCTCCTTTCTGAAGTAATGTGAAACATATATATCGACAGGATGTCGAATATCCGCACAAGCAGCCATTACATAAGAACAAGGTAAGTGCAACAACTTGGGCCTCATGCATGAGCAACAACAAGTTCCATCAAAATTGAGAATGCACTCCTTTACAGGAGTTTGACGTCTCATGCCATGTCGCGCCCTGTCTTTAGGAGATACCTCAAACTTGAGCTCCTGTGTTCCACATTGCCGTACGTGGTGTAGCCGGACGCTTTCTGCCTTCTTAGTCATATATTGTGTTACCATGAATCCAAAATTTCTGTCAGGATCTCGCATGAATACCTGATTTTTAGTGAACCGCTCCCTAAAGTAATCGATACACCCCCGGACGATGAATTCCACAATTGCAACCAGTGGAAGCCCACGAACACTTCGCAGCACCCAATTGTAAACCTCGGCGAAGTTGGTGGTCATTATGCCGTACCTTGCACCATCGGTATCATAAAGTAACGTCCACTTCTCCTTAGGTTCATTCTCAATCCATTCAGAAAAGTTTTTCACCACTGACCCAGACCTTCTGCAAGTACGTGCAGTATCTGTCGGCAAAGGGCACAAAGCATCTGCTTCATCCTGTGCAGTTATGTTTTTTGATGCGTCCCCGACTCTTTTCTTCCCGGTTAGTTCATCAAGTTTCTGCCACTGCTTGTTAAATTTTTGCTGATTCGTTTCTTTGCATAGCCTCTTGAACATATCCATAAGGTGCTTGTTCTTGAATTGTCTGAAAAAGTTTGCACCGATATGTCTCATGCACCACCTACTGCGAACATCACGCCACTTGGGCGGCTCTCCGGTCTCCACACACCCCTGCTGCAAATCTAGTATTGCCCTCAGTATGCCGGCGTGACGATCATGAATCAGGCAGACATCTTCCCTATCCCGACGATTGCAAGCTTAACCCGTTCCAGGAACCAGTACCAACTGTCCGTATTCTCACTTTTAACAAAAGCGAAAGCAACAGGCAGCAATTGATTGTTTCCATCTACTCCAATAGCTGTCAGCATTTGCAATCTATACTTTCCTGTGAAAAAGATCCCGTCGATGCACAGGAGAGGCCGGCAGTGATGGAATGCGTTAATGCATGGACTCAAGCTGAAAAAGACCCACTACAATGTGTAGGGCGGAACTTCTCTTCTGTCTAGAGTTTTCAGGTCATAATAGCTTTCAGAATTTCTCTGACATAGGACGGCCAGCAATCGAGAAACATTATCATATGCAGCCTCGAACGTACCAAACCTCATCTCCAACACTTTTTGTTTTGCACTCCACGCCTTGTTGTACGAGATGGTATACTTGTACTTTTCCTAAATGTACCTGATAATAGACTTTGGTTCATATGACAAGTTGTCTATTATCATCCCGTACATCTCATTTGCGATGTATTGCGACGTGAGGTTGCGATGGGTCTTCTGCACCCCAGGCAAATGACAAGTGTGCTGAGTGACAATGGAGCATTCCCAATAATCTTTCCATTTACCCTTATAGGTATGCACCCGCCATGGACAGCCCTCGTTCACACATATCACATCGTACTTACGAGATTTGCACTCGACTGTTTTAAACTCTCACATAAGAGATAGAGACCAGCACTTAACAGCTTTCTTCACCTCTTCAATTGAGTGGTACCTCGCACTCTGGATAATTTCATTCTCCCTGCAATCCGAAGTCCAGCTAGATCCGTCATCTACGACAAGATGACTGAAGTCGCTACTTACCCAATCTTGAGGCACATCATCATCATCATCAGACAAATCGGTATTCATTGTTTCGTACAATTCACGTTCTTTGTCTTGCAGCTGTTCAACAATGAAGGGTATGTTCTCCCCCTTATCAGCCACGCATTAAGATGCTGCGGTCCCACCTGCCTTAATATTTGCCCCCTCAACTTCTTCATCAATATTTTCATCCCCCGGAGCAGCTTCAATGTTTATCAAAGGGTTCTGGTGCACACTGACAAGGAGTACCAGTGGCCATTGCCAATGACTTGCATTTTGCAGATAATTTAACCAGTGCTCGTTGCTTGCAAGTGGCATCAGCTCTCAGATCAAAGCATGAGTGGTACGATTAATGACGCATTGAACACTCACAGTGTGTCTCCTGATTAATCCTTAATCCCCTCATTAACCAGTTGCATAGGGAATCAAATGTCCTCTCGTGCGGTCTGGTAATTTCTCTGACCGCACAGTTGAATTCACTTAAATCTACCCCATTTGACCCATAAATCACATTTCTTTCTCCGTAATATATACTGAAAATACCCTTCTCGGAAGACATATCTGAAAATACCGCACAGTTGAATAAACTAGTTACACTACATATTAATACACAACGACGACCCTAAGTTTCAGCGATTCTCAGATTATATTTTACAAATTCTAAACTATTCAGAATATCAATTATACTAAAAACAAATGAAAATACTAAAAACTATTCAAAACATAACTACTCTAAGAAATATTTCCTAGATTATAGTTATTTTCAAGTAATTATACGACTAGAATAAGAATATACTTCCAAATCGACGTGTGAACAGGGCTTCGCCTTCCTCTTCTCTCTTCCTCTCCTCTCTTTCTTTTTTTCTGATTTTTGCTGAATAAAATGAAATTTTTAGAGCTGGTTCGGGCTTATATAGCGGGGGGACATCCCGCCTGACCAAAGGGCGGGATGCCCCTCAGGACAACATCCCGCCCTTTGGATGGGTGGGATGCCCCCGCCTGCCCCGGCAGGGACCTTTTCGCAAATAAAAAATTTACGAAGAGGCTCTCGGGGAACCTCCCGCCCACTGGATGGGCGGGAGGTGGGTGGGAGGTCCCCGGCCCCACGCCTCCCGCCCAATCAGCGGGCGGAAGGTACCCATTTTTTTAAATTTTTCCCACCGATCCCCCTTTTTCTATTTTTATTTTTTTTATTTTTTTTAAAAAAACTCGTCCATTCGCCGCCCTGCTCAGCCGTCTTCCGCCTTCCCCTGTTACCGTGACGACACTGCCTCCATGATTGCAACCGCAGCTAAGGCCTAAAGGCTACGCAGTCCGTCCCCCACACCGTCCTCTTCTTCCGCCGATCCAACGCCGTCCCTTCTCAACTCCAACGTCTCCTCCTACATCACCCTCGTGGCCTCGTCCATCCTCGCCTACTGCATGGCTAGGTAGGAGGGTCCCCTGATCGAGTAACGGTGTTCTCTGCTTGTGTACTGGCGCCTGGCAACCAATTCGATCTTTTCTGGGAAGTGTTTGTAAATTTAATTTGCTGCTTTCTTGACAGCGAATTCATGTGGGTTAACTTGGAGCAGAGCGGCAATATAAGTGTAAGGCCGTGTTTGGGAGAGCTCTACTCCATTTTTTTTATAGTCACTACCAAACATGTCTAGCCTTAGAAATTTCAGATCTGCAGATCTGGAAACTCCAGAAGAAACCAACTTCATATTCATATTTTTCATAGAGCTCCTCAAGTGATAGTGTATTAATATCTACTAGTGCTGCACCTCTTTGACGAGACTTTTTCAATGTTGTGGATTGATCCCTTATGGCCTCAAATTCCATAGCTTAGGTATGATATGGTCGTGGACTGCCACTTGCAAATCTCCCTTATCCAAATCTCACTTATAGTATTTTAGTGTTGTGGTGCCTCTCTTCGGTTATTGTCAGGACAAGATTATTGCGGCATTGTTTGTTATGACACCTTAATGACAAAGCTACACAGAATCGAGTTCAGTGACTCTGAAAAGAAAGGCAACTCCTTCCATTGGGCATCATCTCCTTCAGCAAGCAATCCGGTTACAAGTTCAGGTAAAACTGTAACAAGAATGTACAATTTTGACACTCAGTTGTGGTCATGCTAAATTGACAAGCCAACATTGCCAAAGCAACGATTATGGGTAATTGGGTAACCAATTTGGTAACCATGCTAGATCTTGACACTGAATCATGGCCAATGGATGATCCAAAACTAAGCAGTGACTGCTGTTAAGATATTATAATTTCAGGTTCCAAGGCAATGTCTTGGAGAAAAGATTCCAATGAGATTACTGAACTATACATGTACCTGATTCGGCATACATGATTTTACCAACAAAAATTCAGAGGTTAGCAGATATAGATGGTACTGAGCTGCTGATGGCCATTCTTCATCCATATAATAAAGCTCTTCTTACAACGTAGCAGTAAACCCTTTGTTGAAAAAGGTAGCAGCAAACCAAAAGGATCTAGTACCCAGATATTCAGCAAAGAGCTGGCCACAAAGGAACGCACAGAAAGCAATCAATTTCCTTCAGCTGCTTGAACACAAACATGTAAACCCAGTAATTCAAAGCATTCGAACCTTTGCATCACCATTGGCAGGCATAACACTAAACTGCAGTGTAGCTGAAAACTTGAAACAATCATCAATGGTCCCTAGAATCATGAACCTTAAGCTGGGTCCTGTTACAGGGCAACTCTCCTTTGGCAGAGCGTTGAACAGAGCAGAGCTACAGCCTACAGCTTCACATGCTCTCCCTGCCAAGAAAGAGAAGCCCTGAAACTGGACAGCTTAGGAATTCCACTTCTTGATCAGTTTTTTCCTCTTTCTTATCTTGGTATTGTTGTTCACTCCTCTCTGTGGGCCTGCAGCAGAGCAAGATTTATATAGGGAACATATCCTTGAGAAGGCATATGCGAGCTGGATTTTTCAAAGGGTTTTAAACCATGGATATCCTCTTGGCATCCAACTTCTCCCTTTCCCCTTTTTCCTCCATGGTTATGTCTCTAAAGTTTGTATCCCACTATTGGATTCTCTTTCCCATTCGAGACTCTTCGTTGGAAATTGGCACTAGGCACAAGGCACTTACTGCCGGTGACTTTCATTTTTCTTAGAGAAAAAGATGGGCGAGTAGAATTAGGCATTTAGTGATACTGTCTCCCGGATCTTTCTGTTCTGAGCAAGAATACATGATCTGAAGCTTAGATGCAGATTTCACCGGTAAATAGTACATAGTAAGACACAACATGATACAGTTCCGAGTTCCGACAATATGTGCAACCTATCAGAATCACACTATCAACACGGAATCCAGCAATGCATACTGCAATACTACTAATACTTTATGTGGCGGTGCAGCTACCTTGGATGACATGATTACAGTTTTGTCCTCTCTGATCCTTCAGCTTTCAATCTCTCACTTTGGATTTTGAGGCCCATGTACCTGTCAAGTTTTGAGACATAATCATTCATCGGAAGATCGGTAGGATTCGACCTAAAACCGCAGCCTTGGAGACAGGAATCAGTTCCACTAGGGCCTGCCTGGAGAGTGCTCAAAGTGTACCCGATAAAACATCACAGGTGTAAGCACGAGGGAGTACCTGCCGAGCATCATGACGGTGGCCTGCGGGTTGGTTCCCGGCGAGGCGTTGAAAGTGGAGCCGTCGATGACGCGCAGCGCGTCGAGGCCGAGCACTCGGTACTCGGTGTCGACGACCCTGCCGACCTGGCAGCCGCCGTGGTAGTGCCAGATGGTCATGACGGTGTCCCTGCAGAACTGTTCCAGCGACGTGGTGTCGTTATCGTGCCGGGGCAGCAGGTTCACCGGGAATCCGGTCGACATGTTGAGCAGCGTCTCCATGGAGAAGTCGGTGTACGTGAAGTTCTCGAAGGCCTTGGATTGGATGACGCGCTCGATGACCGACAGGCCGGCCACGCAGCGGCGGAGGTCCTCGGGGTGCGAGAAGTAGTTGAACGTCACCGACGGGTTGTCGTCGGGGTTGCGGTTGCGGAGCTCGAGGTGGCCCGTGGACAGCGGGCCGAGGATCTTCTCCAGGATGAAGCCGCCGCGGAAAGCCGAGTCGTCGAGCTGCCTCATCGTCTCCGCGGCGCGCGCGATGGCCTCCGGCGTGCGCTGCTTCGGGGGCACGGTGGCCAGCTGCCCCGTCTGCAAGAACGGCGGCAGTTCTCAGAAAGCTGCACTGCAACGGGGCACGGACTTGAGATTCGGCGAAGCATCAAGGTGGCAAGAACCTTACCTGTGGAGAGAACATGCCGAAATTGCGGGCCGAGGCCGAGTGCCTTGCCCCGCTGGAGCCCTCGATGTAGCTCCCGACCTGGGTGATGCCGACGACCTGGATGAGCGAGGTCTCGACCAGGGAAGGCGACGGCACGTAGATGGCGTTCATGGGGTTGTCGGACATCCCCTGGCCGACCTCAGGTTGATCGTGGACGAGAGTGATGCCGAACAACCTGAGGTGGTCGGCTGGGCCGACGCCGCTGAGCATCAGCAGTTGGGGGCTGCCCATGGCGCCCGCCGATAGGATGATCTCGTTGCCGCGGCGCGCGTTGAGGTACGCCTTGTGCATCCGCCCCTTGGAGTCGTGGAACACCACGCCGCGCGCCACCGGCCGTCTTCCTGGCGCCAAAAGAAGCAACCGCCACTCAGCTCCGTGCAAATTTAGTGGCCGCGAACATTCTGCTCGAGTTCTGACCTCTGACATTGAACAAGATCTTGGCGACTCTGGCCCAGAGCAGCACGTCGAGCCCGTCGGCGCGCGCGTACCTCAGCAGGTCCGCGGCCGTGTGCCGGCGCCCGTCGGCGTCGAAGATGGACCCGCCGACCTTGGTCCCGTCGAGGTGGTCGAAAGTGAAGCCGTTGTCCGGCGTGATCCCGGACTCGAGCAGCCCGGCCTGCAGCGCGGCCTGCCAGGGGCCCAGCTCCGGGTGGAACGCCACCACGTCCTCCACCCACCGGTACGCCGCCCTGGTGGCCTCCAGGTCCCAGCCGGCGCCCCGCACGTAGTCGTCGCCGGCCCGCGTGTAGAAGCCGGCGTTGATGCAGCTGCCGCCGCCCAGCACCCGCGGGCGCGAGTTGATGACGCCGTCCTCGGACACGAAGCGCTGCACGGGGGAGCCCGGGGAGGTGTCGGCCAGCGTGTCCGTGAAGCGGGTCATGTCCTCGACGCGCTCGTCGCCGTAGGGCGAGCCGCCGCGCTCCAGCAGGAGCACGCGGAAGCGCTCCGACAGCGTGGCCGCCAGCGGGCACCCGGCCGTGCCGCCGCCCACGACGATGTAGTCGTAGTAGGACACGTTCGCCGCCTGCGTCGCGTCCTTCATGAACGCGTAGTGCACGCCCCGTACTGCATTATATTTAGGCACGTATCAGCGCATCCATGCCAGCATTCGATTTAGTATCATGGCTTAATAAAGACTAGGAAATGGAGAACAATGTCAGGCGAGCAAGAAGATGATCACCTTGTGGTGAGCTGCACAGCAGTGCGAAGAAGGTTGCGGCGACAAAGGTGACCAGCTCTCGTGCGAGGATCTGATTGGCAGCCATTGTTGGGAGCCTTCTAAGCTATGACCGGGTAGACTTCGTATGGCTCAATAGTGAGACTTTGCGTGCCTTTATATAAGTGAGCAGAGGGCAGATGACTGTTGCACGGGTTAATTGGTGCTTAGCACTGGCTACTTGGCTGTCAGGCCGTGGCTCTCAGGGAGCAGTACTGCAGGAGACGCACGTTCAAATCACCGTGCATCTTGTAAAGCTCGTGAGAGATCGGATTGGTCTCTTCGGCTCAACAACCACCCTAATCTTGAAACTTAGTAGCAATGTTGTAGCATGTAATCCACACACCAAAGGTTTCTCCACGAGCCTTTCGCATTTGTTTAACAAGGGAGCCAAAATGGCATGTAGGCTGGTACACTTGGAAACCAAACCAGGTTAAAAGATCGCCAGGCACAGACGAGGTCAAACGTCCACCGGTGGCGCCATCATTTTCTTTCTGTTTGCAGCAGCGCAAGCCACCAGCGCCGGAGTCGTGGCCGAGAGTAAATCGCCCTCGCCTCCAGGCTCCAGGCTTTGCCGCCGGTTCACTCGCTCGCTGCGCGCGCGCTCACGTTTGACCACGTCCAGGATGACGGCCACCGGCACGCCGTGCGCGTGAGGAAAGAAGGGGGGACTACGCTCGGTAGGTCGCGGCAAGGCTGGACCATGCCGCCGGAACGGCCGGTGACTTCACCTTCGGATCGCACGGCCATCGCCCGCGGTGGCGCCCGGCCGTGCCGTGCCGGAGCAGACGCGGACGCTTTTGATTCAGATGAAATTCGCCGCCCTTTCAGTTCTGGCGAGTCAGCAGCCATAAAATCTTTACAGGATGAATCTTTACGTAATGCAATGATTGAATACAATAAATGTTACAAATACACTTCATTGAATGTTTACAAACCATGCTTGAACAAATATGCAAACCCATGAATCGTTTTAACAAGGATCATTGCTGTATAGCTACAAGGGAATAAACATGCCTCTTCAGTAGAGCGTGTTGTACGTGTAGAGTGTTGCAGCGATGGAGAGTATGCAGATCACAAGAGGTGGCAGAAGAGTGACGTTGAGGAGGAGGTCCGTGCCTAGGTAACCTGCTGCGGTAATTGTGGCATCTGCAATCACACGGGCCAAAGTCCCAGCCTCTGTTGAGAGGAGTCCACCATTGTAGGTCCCTCGGGAAAGCCTTGACGACATTACTCGTGAAAGCAAGGACAGATTCACTCCTGCATTGCTCGATATTAGTAGTTGCATGACAGATATCAGTAGCGTATGATTGATTTAGATGTTGCTGTACATAATGCTTTGAGATGGGTGCGCTGAACATATACAAACATACATACCTTCAAGCACCTCAGCAAATACAAATGTGATGAGAGCTGAAATGACATATTGCGGAATGGAGTAGTGAGGTGTGAAGCGAAAACTCATGATTATACCAATGAGAACCATGACTTCAGATGCCAACAAAATTTGCCTGCAAATGAGAAGGACCAGATCAGCAGGCAGCAGCTGTTCATTAATTATGATTTACGATCTAGTGTTCTGAAAGTAAAATGATTTCGAATCTGATCTGATCATATGCAAAGAATGTGAGCGGACAAAAATTTAAGTCCAAAATCAGACATGGGTAATGCATCTGTATAGCATGTCTCAATTAAGAGAGGAAAAACAATGTAAAAAGAAGGCAGGATTTTCCTGTAGTATGTTTTCTTAAGAGCACAAAGCTTACCTGTCCTCAAACAAATTTGTAATGTAGCTTCCAACAATGGCATTTACTGGAAGAACCGTTAATCCAAGAATCGCTAGAAAGATGGCCACAGCACTTGTAGACCAGCTAAAATAGTATGTAGTGACAACGCTTGACTCAGAGAGTAAAATTTCCATAGCGTACTTGAGCATAAAGTATATCAATAGCTGGGCCTGACAAATAACCACTCTTGTAAAGATATGAAAAGGCAAAGTGCAGAAGAAGGTAGATCCAACAAAGATTGGAAGATAACAAAAGCAACTGAGCATGTAATGGTCCAAAGATAGGGGTAAACACTGATGGGAGCTTTTCATATGGGCTCAGTTCATTCGACATGGTGTGTCAATAGTACAGCTGTTTTGAGGCAAAATAGTATTATATTAATACATTTACATATGCTTGTATGTCATGCGGATGTACATTCTAGTAACTGGAATGCATTTACCAATTACTATAATTAACACTAAGACACTATTTTCTTATATATACAGTTAATTACCTAACTTCCTTCATAAAAGAACCCTTTATAGACTGTTCTCTTCTTTATTTTGATATTGGAACGAAGAACAATACAAAAGAATTTTGATAATTGGGAGGGGAGAGGAAAGAAACCTTCACGGATGGAGTCAGCAATCTGTATGCTGAAGCAATTGATGTTGCAGGTTCATGAGAGTTTTGCGAGGCTACTTCATTATCATCATTGTCCTCCGAGTTCTCATCCTGCCTTCGTTCTGTACCTATAAGCAATGGTTGAGCTAAACCTTCCTCCAAGTTAGCATTTCCTTGGTGACCTATTTTTGTAGGGAAATAAATATCAGATCAGAATAGTTCCTGGTAATGGTAAAAACACAGACAGTGGCAGCTTACACATCCTAATAGTACAACAAGGTTAGATTCGGGCATAATTCATGAAATCAAACAAAACATGTTGCTGTTTCAGTGGGTTGAAAGTTTACTGGATTCTGACGGCTGTTCACTGACAACAGTTTTAGTAAAGTGTTCTGGCTCCTTGAATGTAAGCCACAGCCACAGCAAATAAATAAGCCAAGCAATGCACATGACCCATCCAGGTAATGTGCTCTGATTAAAATTGAGCGAAAATATCTTGAATTTTGTCTGGAGAAAACCAGCAAGAGCAGGGCCACATGCCATGCCAAGAGCACTAGCACTAACGAATCCGGCAGAGGCTTGTAGCCTCATCTTGAGAGGCACACAGTCACTGATATAGCGACGATTCACTGCTCTTGCAGAGCCTAACCTGCACATTGCATTTCACCAGTTCAATCACAGAGGCACCTTAGAAGACATCAAGAAAATTACCACATTTCAAAGCCTTTATCTCTTTGTAATCTAGAAAGCTTCCATTTTGTTTGTATGTAGTAATATACTCTAGAATATGCCCTCAGCTTAAGGGTCCTCAACCTACATATTTACCATGAGAGTACTTTTCACTCAGATCAATGCTAGGTTACAAAGGTGAAACATAAATTAAGTGACACAGAGGAGTGAATAAGAAAATTTCATACCCGCATAGTAGTCGTCCAATCAGGAGAACTATTAGTGAATTCAGATCATATGCCAATGCATATAGCAGGTTTCCGAGAAACAGCATAATACTACTGAATACAAGAGGCCTGAAGTAGGACCTATTTGACCAGGCACTGAAGTAGACTGAGGAGAACACTTGAGCGACTGCCATTGATCCTATAATTATACCACAGACAGTTGCAGCTGCCCCAAGGCTTACTGCATAGTCATCTGCAGTCGGCACAATGATATATGTATTCACCATGTAAAGGAACGTGTTCACTAGATTAAGTATTAGAGACATGAAATGGTAGTTCTGGTCATCAACAAGATCCTCCGACCCGCTTTGTGCATCTTCCTGGACAATAAGTGAGTGTTGGCCCAAAAATTGCAAAAAATTCGTGGCATGTGTAAGTTTCTGTACTGCATGGTTTACTTGGTCTATAACAGGATCCTGAATATCATAAAAGGTAAATGTCAAAAAATCAGAGGTCAGAAAGGGCACCTCTCATTTTTAGAAACTTATCAGAGAGAGTTTTGAACCGAGAATGGGATAGTGAAGACACGATACCTTCAAGGTAACTGCTGGATGATCATAGATGGATACAAAGCTTCCTTCATGGTGTTGCAGATACTCAAGGTTGCGCGATAATGCACCTACTACAGCTACAATTCCCTGCGTTGTGGGGTGCATGATAAATAAAAGGCTGTGTTAAATTACCTGCCACATGAAGAAAGGGGAAAAAACAACGGTCCTAGAAATGCATAATACAAGAAAATTACCACTTGCTTAAAGACTTGCTGAAGCTGAGAATAAGGGTGGTTTGCACGAGTGGTTACATAATAATCTGTAAACTTGTAGCCGAAGCGCTTATCAAATTTCTTTAGTATCTTCCGTATACCAGTAGCATTCATATCGACAAAGCGGAGAAGCTTTATAAGATCAAACCCAACTTCTCTGTATGCATCACGTAGCTGAGAAACTTGTGATATATCATACTGTTCTAGAAGAGCAGTGCTTTGTTCTCCCAATTCCTCAATCCTACCGGCAAGATGGCCTTGTTGTTGTAGCAGAAAAAGTACGATCCTTTCAATCTGGAACAAAGCAACAATTAGCCCACAACCCAAGACAATTTATGCCATTTCTCTAAGACCCTTATGTTTGTTGTATGGCACTGTTCCAGTGCCTAGCAAACTGCAAGTGACTACTGATAAAATGAACATGATGCTCAAAACCTTCTGTTTATAGTTATTTCAAGAGAAAGCTTTCTTTGTATACCTGGTCATCAAGAATCCTTGAAAACTCTTTAAGAACGCGTTCACAATCTTTCCCACCATGTTGGGTCTGTTCAACATATTGCTTTAACATTTTCTTCATCAATTTGTAATTGATGTAGTATCTAGCAGAAGGAAGACCAAAACTGATAAGATTTCTACTAAATAGTTAGTTGGTTACAGGCAAAGAAACTAGCTTGCATTTGCGGGTATTGACTTCATCATTATAGAGCAACATTGCAATTGGATAGCTGCTCTTTTTCTTTTTTTGATGAAACAGGAGGGTGAAGCCCCTACTGGTTATAATAACTGATAGATTTTGTTTCATTTAAAAATCAAACCAGATCACATAGTAGGGACAGCCATAAGGCGGTAATTAGTTTGGTGTATCAATTTATATTAGTGGGGCATAAATAAAAATGAAACAATCCATGTAGCCCTTTCAACAAAAGTTCAGCTAGATGTACTCCAGTCCACGAAACTATTTCAATTTGTTCAAACTCCTCATCACAGCTGACTTTTAAGTTCAAATTATACAGTAACATAAATGTTAGAGAAATACATTAAGATTTTTTTCATGATTATTCTCATATGTTAGGAGCATATAATACTAATTTATCTCTAAAGATAAAAAAAAATTGCATGAAAATTAATGATGAAAACTTTGTAAAGTATTTTTCTAACTCAGGATATATGTACTTATCCCTTCACGTAAATTGAACTTAAAACACAACTTGTAAGTGGAGAAACAATAAAGACAAATATCATTAGTTGGGTAGATTGGACCAAAAGAAAAGTCATACCCTTTCCATTCTTCTACTTGATCTACCATCAATTTCTTTCCAAAATTAACCATCTTGCCGCTTCAATAGCTATTTCTGAACCTGAAGGTAAAGAATTAGATGACATGGCACAGAAAAAAAAAAGTAATACAGTATGATTTACACCATAATGCTATTTTAGCATAGGTCCTTTTGCCTCCTTCAAGGGGAGAAAAAAAAGGGGAAAGAAAGCTATACTGCTATTACACAAGCAGACTTCATGAAAGCTACCTTTTTGCAATTATTGATCGGTAAGCCTGCTTATATGCTTCTATCGAACTGGTGGTTGCCTTGCAGTACAACGATAGGAAAGACAGCGATGTAAGACTAAGGTTTAGCCAATCATTCTGTATGCGCTCGCACAGTTCAGCCTGCTTAATCAAAACAAAAAACCAAATAATGGTTGCTGATCGCATTTAACGTCCATGTCCGGTAGTTTTTCTAATCACTAATGCCGTGCACAAGAGTCTAAGCCATCATCAATGAGTATCTTCTGACGATAGATTGCAAGGAGAACTAAAATCATACAGACGCCGTTGTAGACCGAGTACGGTAAAATGATTTTCAGTCGGGTCAATAGAAGGCCTATAATATTTGGGGGGATCAGTTTACAGTCGCATCGCACGCGCCAAACTCAAGTGGGGCACCTGAACACAGCACGAAATTTTGGCTTCTCAGTCGAAGATTAACAATGATTTTCCGATTAAAACGCTCGAAAGTTTAGCTCGAACAATCGACATCTCAAACCTTCCAGTTGGGGTCCTACCTTTCAACACTGACAAATGGGTGCCCGAGGTGTCTGCCACCCCGGTCCCCACATGTGGGAGGCGGTGCCGGAGACATCTGCAGCCAGCCGGGCAAAGGCCCTCTCCGGAGCACGCCGATGCGGGGCCGAGAGCCGGCCACGGCGTCGCTTGCGAGGGAGGGGAGCGGCTCTCACCCAGCCCCGAGGCGTCGCGTAGCGCATTGGGACGGAGGCGCGTGGGAGGGTAGCCGTAGCCCCATGCCCCGCGCCGAGGCACGGCGGCGACCGGCGATCTAGGAGAGGGACCGGTTCGGACTTGGGAGGGAGGGGAACGACGACGAACGGTGGAACTGTGGGAAGTGGAACGGGCGGCGCTGGTCCGTTGTCCAGATCGGACGGCTGGACCCACGAGCGCGGAAGAATCAACGGCGGACTGATGAGAAATTTGCAAATGAATACTCGCCAGGCCGGTGTGGTTTTGATTTCCCCGTACGTTTTCAACAACTCAAAAACATCACCAGCGTTACATCAAAAAAAAACATCACCAGCATTAATCTAAAAAAAACATCGCCAGCATTAACAGCTCGGAGTTATCACCGGAGCTGGAACCGGTTGGTGTTTGTGCGTCCTTGTGAATCTGCAACGATAGCTTAAACCTTAAATCTGACTCGAGCTGAAGCTGGATCCATATTTCTCTAGTGAAGGGCCCAATCGCAACGCTTGATGTCCATATTGATCGAAGATGAGTTAAAAAAAATATATTGTGAGATTGAGAGCTCGAAATCGATGGGTCCTGGCCCTGTCCCGTGGGAGCAGAGAGAGGGAAAGATGACCGAACGAGTGGCCAAACTGAACGTTGTCATGGAACGCCAGTTTTAAAATTGCTAAACATGCCAAATACCGTGATAACAGCGTAACAAAAGGACAACTCGGACGACGAAACTCTACTCATATGTAAGAGTGGCACAAATCAATCAGAGATAATATTAAAAGTTCAGGTAAAGATAAAATGCGCAGACGGATCAACATCAGTAGTAATTGACTGGTCACCAGGTGTGTGCAGTAAGCTCCTAGTTGATAAGCCAGCTGGTAGCAAACGAGACGGAGCCGGCGTCTGACGTGGCAACAAAATCATGGTCCCTTTGGCCTTTGCCAGAGAAGCCCCCGTCCAGGACACGGAAGCGCTAGGAGGCTAGTCTGGTTAGAGAACTTGAACAACTTGTCTTTTAGAACTGGACTGACGTCGCCCAATTCTTGTCTCGAGCGATTGTTTTGCGTTGACAAAAAGGCAAGATGTGTTTCCGTCTTCCTTATTATATACTTAGGACCTTGCGAGTTCGTTGGGACAAGGAAAGTTCATGGCGGTGGAAAGGAACAGATCATGAGGATGGAACGCTCAAAGCAGAAGAGAGTTGGATGGTGAAGGAATGCAAAGCAAATTGTTTTTTGCTTCTCAGTTTTCAAAAGCGACGCCCAAATTATGAAATCAGCATGCGTAGACAACCAAATTATGAAATCGGTTTTCACAGGCTCAGAGAGCTCGCTCTCGTCTAGCATCTCTCTGTGAAATCTCACATGCCTGACGAGACGAGCAGAGGCAGCGCGGTGGAAGATGCAGCAGAGCGCCATGGCCCATGGACAGCAAGCAAAGCAGACAGGGCAACCCAGCGACAGCGAATAGGAATTGAATCGAGCAACTCACCGTGATTAATGGCCTCCAATCTATCCCTTTACTTGCCTTGACAATTACTCTTTCCCCCCGGCGATACAATTAGATGAACATCAGCAAACACGAGCGGCACACCGCCTGTACGGAGGCGCCAAACCTGCAACCAAGCACCTTCTGCAGCACAGAGACTCAGGATTTAGGACACTGGAACACGATCTACGAACAGGAAACTCTGTGTGTGCAGCCATGCCTGGTGCGCGTCAGCGGGCAGGTGACACGCTCGGAGGGCCAGAGAGCAGAGGTCACTCACACGTATGTGGGACGAGGCACAAGGCGATTTGCGGGGACGAGGACAGATGCGCGGCGGCGGCAGCACGGCAGCAGCCGGCCGGAGGTGTGCAATGGCGCACGCAGCTGCCTGCTGTCGTGCTGCTGGGCAAGACAGGAGGCGGGCGGGCAGAAGACCCGCCGGGAGAGTCGTATTTATAGACGCAGACCGCAGCGTGGGGAGGCGGAGGCGGAGGCGGAGGCGCGGGAGGAAGAAGAGACAAGTGGAATCCGCTCCAAAAACTTGCGGCTGCGGAGGAGATGCGTTCGCGTGGCGGGTGCGGGAGATTCGACCTGGACCCCGTCGTCTTGGAACTTGGATGCGTGCGTGGCGGCGTGGTCGGTCAGTAGTGTGGCCAGGGTTTTCGCTAACCATACGCGCGGCGGACCACAGCCACGTCCTCCGTCCACCTCCGGACTCTGCTTCTCTTGTACGCGATCGATTTCCGCTCTGTGCTTCTTGACAGCTATCGTGCTGATTGCTCGTCGGCCGAACGAAGCACCCGGTAAATAGAACACAGTCCAGGTAAACCATGGCTTATCCGTGGGCGCTCGTGCCGCGGTGGCGTCGTGCTCGCTCGGGCGGGGTACGTGTGAGGACGTGGGGGGTTCGATCCGGACTGCGGCGTCCTGGATTGGTCATTGATGCATATGCCGCCCGACCGTGTCAGTGTTCAGGGTTTACCCGGCTTCTTCGCATCCTGGCTGGCATTTGTCCCGCTTGCAATTTCCTGGCGTCAGGAGTCTTCTCGCTCGCCTCTCAATTCCCAGGAGAGTTACCGAAGCAAACCTGATTGTTGAAGGAGACGAGTTCGCTTCAGACTTTGCTTTCAGCGGCAGTTCTGTTTCTAACAAGCCGGAAGAACGCTGAACGTCTCCGCCGCCTTCTTTTCTTCAATCTTGACAGCAGCAACAAAGATTTTCGTTGATCATATGAACATTCTGATCAGCTGAGTTCATGCGATGGCGATACGAATGGTCCTGGATCTTGTGGTTTTCCCGGACAGCTAGCTCTTACACCGTACGGCATTGCACATGCATGCCGTTATGGTGCCGGAATATGTTGACACGATGAGTAAGAGTAACAGTGTGCGCTGCTGCTGCCCCAGTCACATACTCACATCTCAGCATCTCATTCTCACATGGAAATCTGGAATCCCAGCTAGCTAGTAGTGTCCACAGGCATGCTATGCTGGACATGGACTACTACTGGTCGTCAGCTACTGTCCAGATCTTCTTCGCATTTCATTTTTGGCGAATTCGCAGCGGCCAAAGCCTACGCCTTGCATCCGCGGAGCAGTCAGGTAACAAATCATGGCTCACCAGACAAGAAACATGGCACGTCCCTCTCGCTGCTATAGCCTGGCTAGATGGCCACACCCACCTCCCAGCTACCGCAGTTCCCCCAAAGGACGATTTCAGTTTGGAACCTACAAGGCCATCGATGGCTTATCACTGAAATGGACAGCTCCAGGACAGGGACAAGAATTTCTTGTTCCGCAACGACGACGGATTGAAACATTTTTGTCCGTATACAAATTTTTCTTTATTCTTTTTAGCAGAAGTTTATTTTTTTTCCTCATCATCTTCTTCTTGCGTATCTGACTGGCAGCTGCCATGAGTCTTGAGTTTGACACAAAGAAAAAAACAAAACGTGCGCGCAGAGGCGATGGTCTTTAGAAAACGTACATGTTACTTTGTTAGTAGTGCTAGATAGCATCAGTTGCATGGAATCAAGAACCCTGTTGTTTGTCACTGCTCTTAGGGAAGAGGTCAGACCACATACTGATGCTTGAAAAGAGCTGAGATTCTCTTCAGAAATACTACAGATGAGGTTCTCTATGCTCACTCGTTATTTTGTGTGGTAGTTTTGTTTGTTGCTCGATTATACTAAGTCCATAATGGGCTGAGATCACTGTTTCATCCTGCAGGTACTTTTTTTTTCTTTTTGAAACTGCAGGTACGTCGCTAATAATAACTCTGTAAACACAAAAAGTTTTCAACTGTTTAAGACGTACGATAAGGTTTTTGCACTGAAAGCGCGTCTTTTCCGTGTTCCGATCTCAATTATTTGAAGAGGGCGAGGATGAGTACGACGATTAAACGGGGCAGGCAGTACTGATCCAGCGATGAGGTTGGAACTAAGAGACGAGATCCACCTAATAACCTTTGTCAGCATTGCTATGGCGCCAGAGATCCAGACTTCCAGAGACGGGCCGGTACCATCCTGATGAGGATTTCAACGCACGTATCATCACTATCACTGAATCTTTCTTTTTTTTTGAAAAACTGTCACTGGAATCTGAAAACCGGGAGGAAAATACCAGCGGCTAGCACGGATCAAGCTCTCCCAGTCCCAGGGTGCCCCATGTTACCGCGCATTCACGTGCCCCCATTGAAATCCGGAATTATTGGAGAAGCGTACAGGTGCAGCCATGCGCAGCTCAATCATGCAATGTCGAGGCACACCAACCTGTCTGTCCGTCCACCGTCCACGCACGCGCTTGACATGGCGAGATGAATGCGGAGAGCGACGGGGCCTGTGACCGCCTGACCGGTCGCTGCTCGTCGGACTCGTACGAGTACGACGACGCGCGAGACGGAGCATGGATGCAACGGCCATGGAACTTGGGCTCGAGTTTGGCTGCTCGCTCGAAAAAGAGAAAATCTTAACGGGCGCCAGGGCTGCCACTTCACGTGCGGCCCATCCGTGCGCTGGCTCCAACTTCTTTCCTTTTTGCAGGCCGTGCGACCGCGTGGATCTGAACCAATTTGCGTGCCCGCCGCACATAGGCCGTGTCGCTCGCAGTAGCATTGCACCCATTACATGGGCCCTGGCTGTTATCGGAAGTGAGACAGCCCAAAAGCGGCAGCTCTGTTTCTCTTCTCGTCTGAATTAATTGGGTGCACCGTGCACGGCAGTATCGGCAAGTGGTGGATGGAGCAAATCAATAGCCGTTCAAGATTCAACAACTGCTCTAGCCTGTCACCCCAATGCAACAAGCATATGAGCATTAGGACAAAACTAACTAGAGTTTAATAAGACGTCACGTTATTTCTTTAAGAACGGAAGAAGCACATATGCAATAGGAAAAAGTCTACATAATTTCTCAACGTGTCGAGAGTCGACTACATCACCCCCTTAACTATAAAACCGCCGGATTTTTAACTCCTTCATCTTTGCAAAACTGTTTAAAGCACCCCAAAGCAATTTTGCAAGATGGTTTTGCCATGCTGGTGCGTTGAGGTGGATCGAGATGCTGACATAGACTGACAGACAGGTGGGCCCAGCTTGTAAGTGGTAGATCACATCTGTCTCCCCCCTCTCCTTATTCTCTGACCACCCGGCGCCCGACGTGCTCCTCATCCCCATCGCCGACCTGCTCCACCCTATGATGATGGAGCCAATGCTCGCACGGGCCCGCGCCAGCGCCCGCCCTGCTCCTCCTCCTCCCCGCCACCCAATCCACTCCGCGACATCACCGAAGCCCACGCTTGCGCGGGCCTGCACCAGCGCCTGCAACGCGCGTTGCTCCAGGGCATGCCAGGCAGGTCCACACCTGTGTCGCTTGCCGCTGCCACTCCAGCTCGGCAGCTGCGGCTTGCACTACGATGGGGACGGCGATGCCGTGGCCATAGGATAAGGAGGGGGGTTGAAGAAAGGGATGTGATCTACCATTACAAGCGGGGTCTACCTGTCATTCGGTCCATGTGAGCATCTCGATCTACCTCAGCGCGTTAGCGTGGCAAAACCACCGTACAAAACCATCTCATGGGGTGTTTTAAACAATTTTGCAAAGATGAAGGGTTAAAAATCTAATTTTATAATTGAGGGGGTGATGTAGTCGATTTTTAATATGTTAAGGGGTTATATAGAGTTTTTACAATGCAACCTGCACTCCAAGTGCCACTTGCTTTGGGGTTAGGCTCTCTTGTTACTAGTTAGTAACCTAACAGAGCTTCGCGAGACTCTTTGTCATGCAAAAAGCACTTGTACTCCAACCAGAATTAAAAGGGATCCATGCACTGAATCATGCCTCCACCGGTCCTCTCCTCATCTTGACTGTAAACGTGCATACGGCTTTCCAAACTTTGAAAATAACTAGGTATTATGTTGACCGTGATGCATTGATTCGTAAGCACGGAAAAAATTAGATGAGACTACTTTCTTTTTGTGAAAACTTGCCTAGGCAATCATTCCATCGAGGATTAGAAAAGTTTTACCATTCCGGGCCTCACGCCAAAACATAAGGAAAAAATTACAACGTAAGGGAAAAGAAGAAACGGCCTAGCTACAGTACAACTTAGCACATCATGAAAACTAGCCATTTGATTTTTGAAGAGACAAACATGATGAGAACACCTGAACCGCACATAATGACACAACCTTGAAAGAATACAAGAATAATAATAATATAAAATAAAGCATAGAGCCGGTTCCTTCAAATATATAGTTTAATTTATTGTGATTTTGTGTATACACAGCTTAGAGCTTACCGTTTCTTCTCCTGAGAACAGAGATCGATATTGTCAAGAACACAAGGATCGGTTCGGGGAGCAAACTAAACAAAGGATCCAGAAAGCAACAAAGGACAGAAGAACTCTTCGAGTTCTTCTTGCTCGTCCGTCCCCGCCGCGCGCACGCGAACCGTGCCGTGCAGGACGCGTCGCGCGACGCCCGTGCAGAGCTCAGGCGTTCTTGGTGGGGCTGAGCGCGATGACGAGCCCCGGGAAGACGTCGTCGGGGTCGTGTATGTGCGGGTTCCGCTCCACGATGAAGGGGTCGCCGCACTTGTCGCTGATGCTGTGCAGCGTCTCGCCGTCCCCGACCACGTACACCTCCTCGCACGGCCGCGCCGCGGCGCCGCCCAGCCGCGGGCCCCTGAACCGACGGTCCACGTCGCCGCCCGCGGTCTCCGCGCGCAGCGCGCCCAGCAGCACGAGCGCGACCAGGGCCACCGCGCACCACCACGAGGCCGCGTCCGCCGCCGACACGGCCGCCGCGCACAGCTCCGCGCGCCGCCGCCGCCCGCCGCCGCTCGTGTCCGGCGTGGCCATGCGCGCGGGAGCTCCGCGACCGTGTCCCTTGCCCCCCTTGGAGTTTGCGTTGCGTTTGGAGTGGAAGTTGCTTGGCTTCGCGGCGGAGGGACGGATTCTTATCGGGCGGGCCGGAGCGGCGGCACGGACGCGGTTTGGCTCGGCGGACTTTCGGTGACGGTTTCTTAGACGTGGGAGCCCACGCGAGACCGCGCGCGGAGAATGTAGTGTCCGTTCACTAATGAAGCCATGAAGGTTAGGCGCTTAAGTACGGGTGCTAATTGCGATGGCAGAGATGGATTAGTCAAGTGTACGAGATTCAAAGGGATACTATTAATAAAACAAGTTTCTTCTGTAGGATGGTAGAGTGAATAGTTCTACTAAAACTCAGCAACAGTTCATCGCAAATTGGTCTCGAGAGCCTATGATTCAGGCTTGGAAATTGGGACATTGGCACCACTGAAATGACAAGGAACATGATGGATGCCCATGATTAGCACAGAATTTTCCTTTGCTTGAGACCAAAGTTTGCGCCATTATTAAGTGGACGCCGCGGTGTCTGCTGGCCGTTCAACGTACTACCTAGATTTGGAGCAGGGGGCCGAACACCCACCGTACCTCATTCGGCAGGTTTCTGTACCCTCACTCTCACGTGTGGCAGTTGCAAACAGTGCGAGCCCCTCTACAGACGAGCCGTCCTCCTCCCCTTGCCGAGCGCCGAGCAAGAATCCACCCAAAATCAAGGCCTGAATCGGCCAGGCAATCCGCAGCCGTCGGGTGACGGGGCCGGCCGGCACCGCGCCATCGAGCTCGTGTGGCCAACCCCGTTCCTGATGCGTCCCAAGCGATGTTTGGATGCTAAGAGCTGAAATTTAGTTCTATCGTATTGTATGTTCAGATGTTAATTAGAAGAACTAAATATAAATTAATTATAAAACTAATTTTATAAGATTAATCCGCGAGACGAATTTATTAAACTTAATTAGTATTCACTGTAACACCATATTATCAAGTCATGGACTAATTAGGTTTAATAGCTAAGGGTTATGCAATTAATTTTATCATTAATCTACATTTAATACTTCTAATTATAAAATATTCAATATCACAAGACTAATTAGTATAAAATTTAGTCGTGTTGTAACCAAACACCCCCGAATATCCACCCAAACTGTTCACCTAAATTTTTCAGCGCTTCTTCCTCGCGTCAGCTTTCAGTTTTTGTCGCCCTCGCCCCTTGGCGTGGCCTGCCTCGGTCGCGTCCAACCCCGGCGTCAATTCAGGTGGTGGAAAGGTTTTCAAAAAATTCAGGTGGTGGAAATCCGAACAAAAATCGCCGTCGGCCTCAGAGCCTCCGATACGGCATGGCATGGCATTGGCAGGGGAGCCAGAGACAGAGGATGCGATGTGATAAGGAGGCCAGGGATCGGCCGTGTCCGTCGTCCGGGCGCTCGCCCGGCGTCCGTTTCGGCGAGGCCTGCGCTCCGGTCGGCGTCAGGAGCGCACTGCAGCCGAGGCTTCGCTGAGAGGAACGTGTGAGGTGGGGTGATGCGCTAAAGTGACCTGGACCAACTTCAACTCGAGCATACCCTCTAAATAGATATCTATTTTAAATTTATAAATTTTAAAAAAACTATCTTCATCCAAGGATATAGCTATTTTTAGATTATATTCAAGTCAAACCTTTTAAACTTTGACAGTAAATGGTTAAAAGGTTCATAAAAATTGATAACATAAAAATAATACTAATTTATTCATATGAAACCTATCATATGTAACTTTTTCTATTTAAAAGTGATTATTTTAAAAATATTATTAATCAAAGATGAAAATATTTGACTTTGATCAAGTAAAAAAGTAGCTATATTTTGGGATGTATTTTGGGATGGAGGTAGTACACTCCAGCACACTTTCTACGGGCCTATTTTGAGAAGATCTTCAAATTCTTCCCTCCACCCTCTATTTCTAAGAGATCCTAGGGAGCTCTCTATTTAGAATTTAAGAATTTAGAATTAAAGGCTATTGTTGGATTTGAAATAAATTTGGAAGTCCCTACAAAATAGAGACAGCCCCCATCTAATATTTGGAGGGTGTGATTTAGGGTCTACTGCTGGCGTACACGTTACGGGTGGGCAGACATGCATGTCAACTGGCAAGATGAGGACGATAGGATACCCTGGTTCGTCGATTTCATCCACTGCTCGCTCTGAACCTAAATCCGAACAGATTGTTACCTTCTTGGTGCAGGGGTTCAGGACTTCAAACACCGGCAGAATGCATCCGGCCTCTGCTTCTGACCTAATTCTCAACGAGAAATAAGCTGTTTTCTGTATGTTTTGTGGCAACGAGTTGAACCATGAATCTGCTGCAGATGAAAGTTCAGTAGCGCCCGTTACAGGAAGGATGATCAGATCATCTGCAAAAGACTCTGAATGCGCCGCGATGTCACGGCTTACTGATCACCGCGCCTTCTGTTTCTTCCCCCAGAGTCCAGACTCAGCTCGTTTCTTTCTTGAACATGCTACTGCACGCTTTCGACCGATTGACTGCGAATCTCCGGCACGCGAGACAACGATGGGGCACCAACTTGGCCTGAGTTCTAGGGAAAACAACCGTAATTTTGTTTCTACCTGTATGGACCATCGATCAGCACAGATTTTGCGTGACAATTTAGGTGCTGCAGGTGGAAGAAATGTTCTGCGGGCTGACCAAGAGAACGTCATGGTCACGCACAGCTCACAGCCTTCTTTCAATGTAAGGTAAGTTACAGCAAATGGTACTTGGAATGTTGCAAATGGCGACACAACTGCACACGGATCGTAGCAGAAATGCATGCAATGGAAGACAATATTTTTTGAAAAGGCAAAGTGCAAAGTTCTGCTCTGCTTCTTCTGAGAAAGTAAAGAGCAGTCCAAGTTCTTCTTTTCAGTTCTCCCTCAGTTGAAATTAGGTTCTCAAACTTTTCAGCGCATTGGGGGTGGGGCACTCCATCTACCATCTCCATTGTCAGAGAATATTAGTGTTAGGGTATGAGTGGAGATTGAGAGATTTTGGGGAAGAGGAAGGGAACAGAGAAGAACTGGGCTACGAAGTACATATTAGTTCAGAGAAGAATATGCCAATTCATACATGAGTCGCTCACGCAGGACCTCACGTGCAACTTAAACTCAAGCACTCCAGACGCAACACCTACTAGGTCCACTCTGGGCCGAAGACGCGAGCATTGGGCCGGGTCCTCCTCTTTCCTCCGCCGTCTGGGCTGGAGACACACTCAGCACTCGAGGTCGGGTCGCCTGCTGGGTCTCCCGTCTGGGCTGTAGTTTGATAACAAATGGTTGTGCTCCAGAAGTGTGGGGTATAGCATGATCACAAGCCCTGAAAGGAGTAAGTCCATGTGGTTCAGCAAAAACATTGTGATATTTATCAATGAGAACCTGAATAGGAGGAAGAATATCAGGCTAAGACTCTAGCTCCAGAATGACTATCACTTCTGCTGCTGAAATTTCATAATCAGCAGGTAATTCCACCTGGAGGTGTATCAGCTTGCCTTGGTAAGGTAGTGTCATTCACTTCTTGGACCAATCAATTTGCATAGGGGAGAACTGCTGCAACCAATCCATGCCAACTATCATGTCATAGAATTGCAGAGGCAGGACCTTAACATTGGAGTGGAACTGGTAGCCCTGAACTGACCACAAGCAGTCAAGTAATTTAGTGTCACAAACCAGTTTACTACCATTTGCCACTTGAACAACAATAGGAATAGCCATTGATGTGCCCCCCACCAACTGAGAAGCCAATTGTTGACTCACAGAGGTGTGAGAACTGCCAGAATCAATGAGAATCAGGATGACCTTGCCACGTAAAGTACCTAGAAACCTAAGAGTTGTGGGAGAATGCTTATCAGAAGTTGCTGCTTTAGACAGTGTGATAAAACAACTGAGCATTAGATTGTTCTTCAGGAGGAGGAGAGCTATGGTCATCATCAGCTTGCAACTGCAGAAGTTCCCACAATTCCTGAACAACATGTAGCTGGATAGTAGGTGAACAAGTATGGTTGTGAAACCACTTTTCTCAACATTTGTAACATTGCCCCAGTGCTCTTCTATATGCCTTCAGAACAGCCATCTTGCCCTGCTCAGTAGTGGCTCTGCCTGAGGAATGCCCCTTTGTATCAGCAGCTGACGGACTTACTGATTTGGATTTATCATAAAGTGGTGGTAGTGGAAGGGGATGAGGCCCTTTGACAGCAGCAGTTGTAGAAGAGCTGAAGAATTGCCGTCGTGGTTCTCTAACCTTGGGGTTGTCAGCCACCTCTTCCTGCAAGGAAGCCAAAACATAGGCAGTATCGAGATCTTTTGGATGCTCTAAAAAGACATGAGATCTAATTTTGACTTTTAAACCATCTATGAACTTCATGGTATAATGCTTAGAGTCAATATGTGTCTCATAAGCAGCAAGCTGATCCATCAACTCAGCAAACTGAATAATATACTCAGCTACTGTGGATTGTTGTTTTATGTGCAACAGTTGGCGGCATCATGCTCATCTCTACCGAATCGATCAAGAAGCAGAGTACAGAATTCTTGCCAGCTACACTTGCGAACAGTATACTCTACTGAATGAAGCCAACACGCGGCTGGATCAGAACAATACATGGCAGCAATGCGATTCCAAGGATCGATGGGCACAGAGTACATCTCGAAGTAACTTTCACAACGGGAGATCCACAATTTGGGGTTATCATGTTCAAATTTGGGACACGGCAACTTAGGAAGGTAACTAAGGCTGCCGCGATTGAAACCACCAGATCACATAAGGGAATCATCAGGAATAACAGCCAGTTTCGAGGATGGGGGAGTGAATAAGGGTGGTGATGTACCCTTGACCGGGATATGAGTGTGGGTAAACACGATCCCAAACTCATGATCCCGGTGGTTGTGTTCATGGCGGTGCCCACTGGAGCCGTCGGCGGTGAATCCAGCATATGGGCGTGCGGTCGCCGACACTGTGGGTTGGAGGAGTCCCGAATCGGTGGAGCGGTCCAGCAACGCCCGATCCAGATGCTTGTTCAGCTTGGTGACCTCCATCTTGAGATCCTCCACAGCAGAATCGATTTGAGGGCGCCAGGTTTCGAATGCCGTCGCCGCCGCCTCCACGGACTGCTCGAGGGCGAGGACGCGTTCCTCCTTGCGGTTCTCGGCGTCGGTGAACTGCTGTGTCCACTTGGAGTCGAGCACATCGAACTGCTTCTTCATCTCATCGACGAAGCGCTGCTGCATCTCGTCAAGAACAATCTTCGTGTTGGGATCCATGGCACCCAAACTGCGCTGCAGGTGGGTGCAGTGGTGGTGTGGTAGATCCAGAATTGGTGAATCTGATACTAGAATGTTAGGGTATGAGTGGAGATTGAGAGAGAATTTAGGGAAGAAGAAGGGAACAGAGAAGAACTGGGTGGCGGAGGACGGATTAGTTCAGAGAAGAATGTGCTAGTCCATACATGAGTCGCTCAAGCAGGAGCTCACGCGCAACTTAAACTGAGGGCCTGTTTAGATCCGCCCGTAAAGGCAAAAAAATTTCGCCTTTACGGCCTTTTCGCGTTTAGGCATCTAAACGGGCCGGTCCGTTTAATTTTGCGTTTGGGCATCGGGCCGCGTGCATTCTCTCCCGCCCGCAGTGCCGGCCCTCCCCCCGCCGGCCCTCCCCCCCCCCCCCCCCCCCCCCCCCGCGTCGCCGCCGTGCCGTCCGCCCCCTCCCCTGCCGCGGCAGCCGGGCTCCAGCATCGCCGTTTTTGCGTTTACGCTTTTTGCGTTTACACGCGATCTAAACACCTGTAAATACAAAAAGGTGTAAAGTTTTACACCTGCGTTTTTGCGTTTATACGCGATCTAAACAGGCCCTCACACACTCCACACGCAACACCTACTGGGTCCACTCTAGGCCGAAGACGCGAGCATTGGGCCGGGTCCTCCTCTTTCCTCCGCCGTCTTGGCTGGAGACACACTCAGCGCTCGAGGTCGGGTTGCCCGCTGGGCCGGTGACATCTAGGGTGCGTTCGTTTCCTACTAGAGGGATCTAGAGTGCTCGCTCGTTCTAAAGAATCGCGGTCTTATTAGAGGCCGGATTAGAGGGCAGTTCGGTGTCGGGCCTCTAAACTTTAGATGTTTCGGGCTTTAGAGGGGTGAAACGAACGGACCCTTATCTTGATTTTTACCTGTCCATGTCGTTGTTTGACCTTTTCGTTTCTTATTCTAGAGATCACTTCACGCTCTCAAAACATGCACGACCATGCAGATGTATCCTTATGAATGATTTTTTGCTCCATTTCTGAACATAGGTGCCGCTAGAAAATGAGGATTGAGGGCCATGAGGAGGGTGGTCCTACGCCTGTGCAAAATTGAGGTGCAAACACAATCTGATATACTAGTTACAAAATCACAAATTTCATGTGCATTTGCACTAGTACATGACAAACATGAATTTTACCAATTTGTAGATATTTTACCAAATTGAGCGTGTTTATAGAATATTAGCATCATCCTCATCCATAGGAGGATTTGCACCTTTTGCAATTTCTGTGCACCTGATATGCACTGTTTCATTTACCGCCCACCCCGGCAAGCCAGCGACGGCGACGTCCTCGTACACGGAGGCCGTCGATCGAAATGCCGCCGCCCACCACCGGCAGCCTGTCGGCCCTCCTCCGGCGATGCGCTGCGTTGGGGGCGCTCTCCCCCGGGACGCAGCTCCACGCGCGGGCCCTGGTTGGCGGCTGCCTTCCGGACGCCACCCTGGAAACCGACCTCGTCCTCCTCTACTGCCGCTGCGGGGCGCTCCATCGGGCCCGCCAGGTGTTCGATGGAATGCCCTCGCCGTCCAGGCACGCCTACAACATCCTCCTCGCTGCGTCCCCGCCCGGCGCGTCACTGGAGCTTCTCGCGCGCCTCCTTGCCGCAGGACACCGGCCCGACAGGTACGCCGTGCCCGCCGCGCTCCGCGCGTGCGCGGAGCTCCGGGACGCGGTCCTTGGAGCCGCGCTTCACGGCTTCGCCGTCCGGCTCGGCTTATTCCCCAATGTTGTGGTTTCGGGGGCGCTGCTGGACATGTACGCCAAGGCTGGGTTGCTTGATGATGCCGTGAGGGTGTTCGACGAGATGCCGAAGAGGGATGTTGTCGTGTGGAATTGCATGGTCACTGGGTATGCGAGGGCAGGGAGGGCAGCGGAGGCCCTGGATCTTTTCAGGAGGGGGCAGGTTGAGGCCGCGGGCATGGTGAATGATCTACGGGCCATGCCGAGCGTTCTCAATGTTTGTGCAAAGGAAGGGGAGCTGATAAAGGGTAGGGAGATCCATGGCAAGATGGTACGGTGCCTTGCTTTTGATTCAGACATCGCTGTGGGGAATGCGTTAGTTGACATGTATGCAAAGTGTGGCCGTGTGGACCTCGCGCGGGCTGTGTTTGCAGGCATGAAGGAGAAGAATGTGGTGAGCTGGTCGACACTGATTTCTTGCTACGGTGTCCATGGCATGGGGGATGAAGCATTGAGGATTTACAAGGAGATGGTGCCCAGAGGGGTGAAGCCAAATTGCATCACGTTCACTTCGATCCTGTCAAGTTGCAGCCACTCAGGGCTTGTGAGTGATGGGCGGAGGATCTTTGAGGCCATGAGCAAAGTTCATGGTGTGGAGCCCACTGCTGACCATTATGCATGTATGGTTGACCTCTTAGGGCGTGCTGGCGCCATTGAAGAAGCTGTTGGATTCATAAGGAAGATGCCTATGGAGCCTGGCGCCAGTCCCTGGGGAGCATTGCTCTCTGCTTGTGCGATGCATAATAATGTCGATGTCGGAGAGATTGCAGCTTATAGGCTATTTGAATTGGAAGAAGGCAATGCTAGCAACTATGTTACTCTATGTAGCATTTACGATGCAGTTGGTCGGTCCGATTGTGTTGCAGGCTTAAGGTCAAGGATGAAGGAACTTGACATGGTGAAGACACCTGGTTGCAGTTGGGTTGATGTGAAGGGAAGAGCCCATGCCTTCTACCAAGGGAGCATCCCACGCTACTTGAGGAGACAGATGCTATGGGTTTTAGATCAGTTACTTGAGGATATGGGTGCTTCAGAATCTGAAGATGAATATCTGAGCATGAACTGAGAGCTAATTGGACACTGAATTTGTGATGGTCCAATATTGACAATCTCATTTTCGTGTGAAGATAAAGCAGCCAATCTAACTTCATTGCTGCTGTGCTACACATGATACATTTTTATGATGTGAAGCACGGAATTTTAAGTGATAAGATCTGGAGTGCTGTTATGAATCATGAAGTGCTAGGGTGAGAGAAAGAAGGGCAATTGATTCAAGGGAAGAAATGCCTTCTCTACTCCGACAGCCACAGCAGTTGTGCTGGTGTCTGATGCCATCGAACTGCGCAACAGGTAGCTCAAAGCCTCAAACCACTTGATTATGAACATTGTGATAACATGAGAGGAAACAGAAATGATAAACTTCCCTAAATGGCAATTTGCAATCAGTCAACTAGAGCAATGTCAATCTCTATGAGGTAAGCACTAATCAGAGTTTCACTATATTAGAATTGTTGATTCTTGGCTAATTCCATCATTTCCTTGGACTAGGTGAATGTTACCTTGTAGCCCCCATGAGAAGTTTTATGCTGTCACATGAGATATGTGCTGAGCATCATTTCCTCCTAGTGTAAAAGTGAGTTTATTTATGGGATTGCAGGCTTGGTACCTTTTGATTACTACTAATTCTATTTGCTTGTTGACAGTCCTTGTGCTTGGATCCTTTATATGCAAGAAAGTCTGTCGGTGAATTCATGCAAATCAAGAGATCATTCCACACAATGACATGTTTTAGGTAAAGGGTGGTGGTACAGCCGGCGATGGAGTGCGCGGTGGGGAGGAAAGGGAGAAGAATAGCAACAGGGTTTTTGCACAAGAATGTGGGCATTTTTTTAAAAAAAATGGGCACCAAATCGGAATTTCGCCTTCTTTGGCTTAGAATATCTTGCGGTCTGTTTGATGGAAGCAACTAAAATAGTATCGTTACTGTAGTAGAAGGGCTGAGTTAGACTGCAGATTATTTGCTGTAAAGTGGAGGGCTTGTACGGAACATTTGGTGGATGCGACATAACGATCTTCTACGGTTCTACCGTACACCTCGTGCTCAACTTCTCAAATATTGAGAGAACACATAGACCGAGTACAATATGGGATCCTCAAGATATGAAATTTCCATGATGCATACCGTTAACCGTCGGTACAGTAGCTGATCTTTGGCATGCTGATCTTTGGGATGGTGAGGAGCTCAAATGCTTTTTTTGGGTGTATTTGGTTGGACTTTCCAATTTGCTTTTACTTTTGCAAAAAGCTAAAAGCTAAACAAAAAGCTTAAAAGTTCTAGATGCTTTTACCTAAAAGCAGCTTTCACTCTCCCCCTACTTTTAGTGGTTTTTGGGGTAAAAAATTACCCACCTGCTACTAGTTATGAAAAACAGATTTGCTTCTATTCTCCTACACCCGTCCGACTCCCATCCGCCTCCCACCCGCGCCTCCGCCCAGGCCGCCTCCTACCCCACCCGCCGCATCCGCCCGCCACCGCCCCACGGTCCCCGCCCGCCGTCGCCCTGCCCCGCCTGCCTCCGCCCAGCGGCGCCCCGCCCCGCCCGCCTCTACCCCAGCGCGTCTCCAGGCCATTGTTGCTCTGTCCATTGGAGAATATGAGAGAAAGTTTATTCAAGAATGTATAATTGTTTGATGATTTGGAGAAGGTGTGATTAGTACTTGTTGTATGCAAATTGATTGGAAAATTTTTATTTGGCTCAAGAATGGTGACAAGGTAGATTTTTTGTATTCGTCCATTCAAAATGTGATTGAAAGGTCTTTTGGAGTCTTAAAGCAGAAGGGGCGTATTTTGAAGAGCATGCCAAGTTTCTCACCTCGTACTCAGAAGTATATAATCATGGCTTGTTTTGCTTTGCATAATTTTATTCGTGATAGCAATTTGCGTGATAAGGAGTTTGAGAGATGTGATGCTGATGAGCAGTACCACGGCACAAACACAGGAAGATGAAGAAGATGAGAGTGAAGATGTAGATAATGAGGATACCATGAATACTAATTCGTGACAAGATCGCTGATGATTTGGTTAGTACGAGAGGAGGATAATTATGTTAACATATATTAAATTATGAGCCATTTACCTTATGTAATTGCTACAGTTATATTTATGTGCACCATATGGATGAAAACTTAAAAAATTTAATATTTTCATTTCCAAAAGATACATTTACATGCGAAATAGTGAACATATTAGATTTGTACGAGTATTTTGGTATATAGACAGTCCCACGAACCTTCAGGGGTATTACAGGTGTGACGCCCTGAAAATTCACTTAACTAAATCATGCGCTAGAGTAATTCGTAGAAACGGTTCGACGTCAAAACCATAACCCTAACCGGATCGCCGTCCCGTTCCGCATCGCTCGCGACCGCCCGCTGTGATTAGAGCCGGCGCGACCCCTTTTCTTTTTCTCCTCGCGCGAATACCGCGCGCGTGGCCGACCGGCCGCGGCTGCGGCCGCGATTGGCGCCGACGCGTTTTCCTTTTTCCCTCGCTGTTCTCCTCCCGCTGCGCGCTTCCCCGCGCGTGGCCGACCGGCCGCGGTCACCGCCGCGACCGGCGCCAGCGCTTCTCCCCTCCCCTCGTTTTCTTTTCTCTCTTTCTCCCTAATTCTTTTCCTTTTCCCTTTTCCTTTTCTCCCTTTTCTTTCTTCCTTCCCTCCCTTTTCTTTTCTCCCTCCTTCCTTTCTGCCTCTCCCTCTTTTCCCTCTGCTCCCGAGCGCCACACGCCGCGCGCTGCCATGCCGCGCACGCCCCCGCGTGCCCCGCGTGGCCGTGCGCCACGCCGAGCGCCGCGCCGTGCCCGCGCCCCGCCCTGGCCCGCGCTTCACCGCGCCGTTCGCGCACGCGCGTGCCTACCCCCGGAACGCGGCCGCGCCGCCCGTCGTCAAGCCGTGCCGCCCACCGCTGTTCCCTGCCGCACCCCGCGCGCGCGCTGCCCCTGTGCCGCACCACGCTGCTCCTCCCCACGTGCGGAGCTCGGCGCCCTCCCCGCCACGCCGCGTCGCGACGGCCGCAAGCGGCCGAGCGCCATTAATGGCCGCCCGCGACCGCCGCCGGCCGAGCCCGCCGCCCCACCGCCTCGGCCACCTATAAAAGGGGCCGAGGGGCACCTCCAGCACCCCACCACCGCCACCGCACACCCGGCCTCCCCCCTCCTAGCCCTCACCGCTGCCGCGCCGAGCCCCTGCGTCCGCCGCCGCCGGCCTTCGTCGCCCCGCCTGCACGCGCCATCCCGGCCCGAGGTGAGGCCGGGGATGGGATCCCCACGCGCCCCTCTCTCTTTTCCCCCACTCCCGGGCCGCCGCCGTGCCCTGGCCGGCCGGATCGGGCCGCCGCCGGCGCCCTGTCTCCCCCCTCCTCTGTTTTGCACGGGGGAGAGGAAGGAGAAGGGCGTTTTGCCCATAGCCCCCCCCCTCTTCCTGTATTTCCCAAGAGGACCCCTTTCCCCCCTTTAGTCACTTCTTTTGCTAAAGAAACCTCACTCTTTTTAATATTTCAAACCAAGTCCCTCCACCACGTAAACCTAATTACACTCGACATCCTTTAACGTGTCCTGCGTATTTCTAGAAATTGCAAATAGGCCCTTGTTCCCTCCAGATACTTACGAATAAATCCCTGGAGCCCTGTTTAACCACCCGAACCCTCTTTAGCTCGTCATTTTATGTGCGAAACGACCTCCGATTGACCCGAAACTTTACCACTCCACTTCTAGTATAGTTTTAGCCATGCCATTAAGAAACCACCCAAAGATATCACCCCTAACTCCGTAACTAAATTATTTCCGATTCAAGCCCAATGATAAAAGCTTTTAGTTCTTTCGCTTGATTGTGTGTCTGTTTGTTTGCGTCGTAGGACACGGAGTGAACGACGAGTTTCCCGACTGCGACCAAGCAACTGAGGACCAGTTCTGCGACCCCGAACCCGAAGGACAGTGCTTCGATCAGGACTTCCCGCAAGGGTTTGACGATGGCAAGTTCAATTCCGCCCTTTGATGCATGTTTCTGTCCTAGTTTTTATAAACGCAACCCGATGGCCTGTTTTATAAAATTGCATGGTTTTGTGTGCTGAAAACTTGGTAGGATAGCCACCCTTGTTTGTGATAACCATACCTTGACCACTTGATTTTATAAGGAAAATGTGTGTGTATGGGAAGGGATAAAATGTGGTCTTGAAAGACGAGTCAGACGGGATGGATGGCATTTCTGTGTGAATTGCCGTTGGTGTGCTCGTACCTGTGTGGTAGGGCAAGGAAGGGAGATGTCCGTCTTGTCACCCCTAAGGACCGAGTTGTTGTGACATCTCACCTAGCTTCCTGTCGTGCAAACCACTTGACCGTTGTATGGGCAACGGCTTAGCCTAACCCCACTAGTTAGTCTGATAGCCATCAGGAGAGCTGGGAGCAACGGGTGATCAAGGAGACGGGATAAGCTCTGTGTGACTTATGCCCCGGTTAAACCTCGGTGATAGGTTGAGTGACCCCCTTGATAGATCCCGTGGTGGCTAGTCAGGTCTAGCTAAGGTGGGTAATGGCTTTGATGGGATCTGCACCGGCACTAAGGTGTTCGTGCTGTGGTACCCCACCTGTGGGTAAAGTTGCACACCTCTGCAGAGTTAAAAATCTATTCGAATAGCCGTGCCCACGGTATTGGGCAAGTTATGGTGTGGTCACATAACTAGTGTTTCTCTCTGGGAATGGTAGAGCTGGTGTGAGTGGTTTGGAAAGTGGCCGGCAGTTGTGCCGTGTGCTACGGCGGACGGGGAGTCCGGTAGCAGTTTAAAACTTGGATCCTGCGTGGATCAACATCGTATGCTCTTTGGTACTTGAAAGCTTGTTTTGAAAATGTTTTAAACGAACCATTGCATGCAACCGAGTTTTCCGCAAATAAACCCTAACATTATCCTTGGATTATCCTGTGCATTTAACTCTGTTATACCCCCCCTCCGTGGGTGTGATTGGACTTGCTGAGTACGTTTGTACTCACCCCATTCCTATTTTTACAGTGGAAGACCCAGACTACGTCTCCGAAGACAACGAGTAGGGTTTCGACCTGCACCCAGTCTTGCTTGTGGTTGAGGCCGCCGTTGGATTCCGCATGGCGCAAGACTCTGATGATCCTCTTTTCGTAGCTAGTGTAGTAGTATGGGTTTTAGTTGTAATCCTCGCGATAGTGGCGCTTCACTGCCCATTACCGCGTAGAGTTGTACGGTGATGTACCATCTGATGTAATAAAAGTGTTATCAGCCTCCTGGGACTGATAAATCATCACTTTTAAGTCTTCCCTGATGGGGGACGCTTCAAGTGGTATCAGAGCCGTAGGCTGGCCGTAGGACGTGACCCTAGGAACGAGACCCCTTTTCAGACCCTAGAACTTGTCTCGGTTTAGAAACTTTCTGCACAAACACTCACCACTGGTCTTTGCCTTGTTCCAGATGGCTAGCAATGGATGGGTTAGCGGAATCTGCCACGCAGAGCCTGGCCTCCCCAAGTTACTATTGCTCAGCCTGGAACGCGTTGGGATTAGGGAACCACCGGAGTATGCCTACCGTGAGTACATCGCAGGAGGCACCCTTCGGTGCGACATGATGGTCTTTGTGGAGAGAAGCACCCGCTACCCTGATGTGGACCCTTGGTTCATCTCCACCACTGGCTTCCGCTTCCCCGATACCTATCGAAAGGCCGCCCGTAAAGCCCTGCGACGGCTGCGTGTACTCTACAAGCACCACCTTCAGCAGACTACTATGGGGTTTTTCCCACCCGCTGAGGGACGAGGACGCACTTGGATTGCCCGAATGAGGGGCCTTGGACGAGAAGAAGAAGACCTCAAAGATACGGTTTCCCACCTATCCATCTACCTTACTGGCTTGGATGCCCTCTACCGCGAACAGGCGGCACAACTGAGGCAGTTAATTCGTGGGATTGAAAAGATAACCCAGGAGCTGGAGGAACAACGGACAAGAGCCGCAAACGCCGAGTATTCCTTAGCCGCCCTCCAAGCCCAGATGCAAGAATACGAGAACCGCAACGGAATAGGTGGATGGATAGAGGAAGAAGAAGAAGAACCCATGGAAACCCATTGGGATAAGGGTACTCAGACCGAAAACGAGATGGATCGGTTCCTTCCAATAAAGAAGCGCTCTATCAGGACCGAGGAAGAATCCCCATGATAGGATTAGCACCCCTAGATAGAACTCTACCCTAATGACCACGTATCCATGAAAACTGTACCACTCTTGTTGTAATAATAAATATCATCTACTCCCTTTTGCACCTGTACTGGATTGTTTACCCCGTTTCTGTTTCAGATGGCTGAGGAAGGATGGACCCAGGGCGACTGCCAAGCTGCACCTGGATTCCCCAGCCTTTTGATCAACACCCTGGAAGGCCTTAGCGTTACGGAGCGCCCAAGGTACTACAGCCGAGAGTACGAGCACCATGGTACCCTCCGCTGCAGGGTGATCCTGGTCATCGTCAGGAGCAACCGCTACCCCGACATTCAACCTTGGCGAGCGACCGCCACGGGGTTTAGACACCAGGACACCTACCCCTTGGCCATCAGAAAAGCACTCCGTTATTTGTGCCGGATTTTTGAAGAACACCTCGCCCCACACCAGCGAAGTTCTTCCCGCCGGCCATCAGAACCCCAGTCTGGGAAGCACGCATGAGAAACCTGGAACGACGTCGCCACGAAGAAGGCCCCCTGTACCAAGTGGTTACTTACCTAGCTGCCCTGGACCAACTCTTTGATGAGCAAGCCAACCTTCTGAGGGAGCAGACCCATCGAGCCGAGCAAGCGGAGCTCGCAGTGAGATTACAGCAGATCCGAGCCGCCCACGCTGAGGCAAGAGCCGCAGCCGCAGTTAGCAGCGAGGCAGTAGCCCAAGAGAGCCTCAGGCAAGCCCGAGACCGGCGTATGCAAGATTGGACCCGAAGTGGAACACCAGTCCCGGCAATTGGAGAGGACCATGTTTTACTCGGGACACCCATCATAGGATGGGGGACACTCTTCAGAAACACACAAGCCCCACCCGAGAACCCTGAAGGTTCCGCTGCTGCCGCCGAAGAAGATGCTGCAGCGCAACCCTCGACCAATGGAAATCCAGAGGACGGCGAGCAGGGATCACTCACGCTCCCCGCCCCAGGAGAAGGCACGCTCCGCGAGTAGAATGACCGACGCCACCCTAGTGACGTACCCCCAGCCCCTTTTGTTTAAGTTGTGCTCTTGGACATGACCCTAGACGAGTAGTACGAGGCCTAGTCTCACCCTAAGCTGTACCCCCTTGCAGTAATAAAGCTGTTTGTGCTCTTGCTTGTGATATTGTGTGCTGTTTTGTTGTGTGCTACTTGTTTATATAGCTACTGGCAGGAGGTAGATTCTGCCTTATATACGAATTAAACAACCTAAACATCACCTAATCGTAACCCCACTCTACCCAATCGACAGATGGTTCCCCGGAGCATCACGAGGGCCTCCCGTGGCCGGAACCCAGTAGCCGCTAGTGCCGGAGCACAGCCCGTTGAACAAGATCTTCCCCAAGGAGAACAAGAAGTAAGCCAAAACTGAGGAGGAAGTCAAGAAGGAGAGCAACTACCACCACCCCCGCCCCTCGGAGACCTGGCGCAGATAATTCACAACCAGACCCTCATACTGGAGACTCTGGCCAATGCCCTCATTAACCGGCAGCCACGAGGGCACAACATGAACGACAAGCTGACGGCCTTTCTAAGGACCAAGCCGCCCACCTTTGCCGGATCTTGCAACCCGTTGGATGCAGACGACTGGTTGCGAGTGATTCAGAGGAAGCTCGAACCATTCGAATGCCAGGACCGGGACAAAGTCCTTCTAGCAGCCCACCAGCTCACCGGAACAGCATTATCGTGGTGGGAAAACTATTGTGCCGCAGCCGAAGATGAATCTACCATCACCTGGGGAGAATTCGTAAGAGAGTTCCGCCGCTATCACATTCCTTCTGCCACCATGAAGCGCAAGGCGGATGAATTCCGCGCACTACAACAAGGAAGCATGTCGGTGGAAGAATACACCCACCGGTTCATAGAGTTGGCCCGATATGCACCGGAGGAAGTGAACGACGATGACAAGAAACAGGATATGTTCAAGAAGGGGCTAAGCCCAGAACTCCGGACCTTGCTTACCCCTCAGATTTACCCTGATTTCAACACCCTGATGAACAAGGCTATCCTTACGGAAAGGGCCAAAACGGAAGAGAAGAAGGAGAACAAACGCAAATTCCTGGAGAGTAAGGCCCGCCAACAGGACCGCTACCAAAAGCCGAGGAACTCCAGCTACACTGCACCAAGATCTCAGGCCCCGATGCAGTATAGAACTCAGTCTCAAGTGACAGGATCACAGGCCCCGCCCAGGAGCCAGAATACCACGAGGGCCCCGCAGAGCAATGCAAGCCAGGTCGCCCCCGACAACAACAATGTTAGGGCCTGTTTCAACTGCCGTGAAATAGGGCATTACATTGCCAATTGCCCTTATGCCAAGAATAAGCCGGCCACATCAGCCTTCTCCAACACAGTGAATGGACCCAGACCAGCCCTGACTGGTGCCAACCGTGTGCCCGTCCGCAACAATGACAACAGTCAGCAGACGAAGCAGCCCCAGCAATCGTTTGGACGAGCCCGCGTCAATCACATCGATGCGCAGGAGGCTCAAGAAGCTCAGGGCGTAGTGCTCGGTGAGTACCTAGTCAACTCAGCTCTCGCAACAGTATTATTTGATTCTGGAGCATCGCACTCGTTCATATCCTCAAGCTTTATGGAAAAACACAAAATACCCACAGTACTACTAAATACACCCCTATTAACCCGGACGCCTGGAGGCGACATCAATTGTCGATTAGGCTGTCCACGGGTAAGGATCAATTTAAGTGGGGTAGAATTTCTAGCAGACTTGGTAGTACTTAGGCCTGGGGGAATAGACGTGATTCTTGGGATGGACTGGTTAAGCCGACACAATGGTCTCATCGGCTGTACTGACAAAGTGGTACACCTAACAAACCCCGAAGGAGTACAAGTGATCTGCCATACCCGAGATAGTAAGTTTGACCCGATGGTGTTTAGCGTGGAAGCCAAACCCTTAGAAGGAGTCCCGGTAGTAAACGAGTACCCGGATGTATTCCCCGAAGAGCTTCCCGGTATGTCGCCGGATAGGGATATAGAGTTCGTCATAGACCTTATCCCCGGAACATCTCCTATAGCCAAGAGACCCTACAGGATGGCAGCTTCTGAGTTAACGGAATTAAAGAAACAACTAGAAGAACTGCAGCGAATTGGATTCATTAGACCAAGCTCATCACCATGGGGAGCCCCAGTCCTATTTGTCAAGAAGAAAGATGGGAGTATGAGGTTGTGTGTAGATTACCGGGCACTGAATGAAGTTACCATTAAGAATAAGTATCCCCTCCCCAGGATTGATTACCTTTTCGATCAGCTAAAAGGAGCCAAGTATTTTTCCAAGATCGATGTAAGGTCAGGATATTTTCAGCTCAAAATCAGGGAAAGTGACATCCCTAAGACAGCTTTTGTCACCCGCTACGGGCAGTTTGAGTTCACCGTAATGTCCTTCGGACTAACCAATGCCCCTGCCTATTTTATGAACCTCATGAACAAGGT